>NC_080175.1:35103383-35432133 GCF_950295315.1 Erinaceus europaeus
GAAGCAGAAGAAGAAGAAGAAGAAGAAGAAGAAGAAGAAGAAGAGGAAGAGGAAGGGGAAGGGGAAGGGGAAGGGGAAGGGGAAGGGGAAGGGGAAGGGGAAGGGGAAGGGGAAGGAGAAGGAGAAGGAGAAGGAGAAGGAGAAGGAGAAGGAGAAGGAAGGAAGGAAGTAGAAGAAGAAGAAGAAGAAGAAGAAGAAGGAGGAGGAGGAGGAGGAGGAGGAGGAGGAGGAGGAAGAAGAATCAGAAAGAAGAAGAAGAAGAAGAAGAAGAAGAAGAAGAAGAAGAAGAAGAAGAAGAAGAAGAAGAAGAAGAAGAAGAAGAAGAAGAAGAAGAAGAAGAAGAAGAAGAAGAAGAAGAAGAAGAAGAAGGAAGGGGAAGGGGGGAAGAGAAGGAGAAGGAGAAAGAGAAGGGGAGGGGGAAGGGAGAGGGAGAGGGAGAGGGAGAGGGAGAGGGAGAGGGAGAGGGAGAGGGAGAGGGAGAGGGAGAGGGAGAGGGAGAGGGAGAGGGAGAGGGAGAGGGAGAAGGAAAAGATGATATTCCACCAGCAAGACCCAGAAAAAATTGGGGAATAGGACACTTAGCTCTGTGTTATTGTACTGGAGGTCGAAGCTGAGACCTATAGGCTGGGGTATGAAAATCTTTTGCATACTCATTATGCTGTCTCCCTAGTCTGTGACTCAGGATTTTGCTACTTTGAGGAAGAAGGATTTCATTTGTGGGTGTATAGTTCATTTCAGCAGCAACTACAGGCTTTGATGCTACAACTTAGAAGAAACACAGATCATAAACAAAGCCATCTCACAAGAAATGTATGTGGAAATTTTGGGTGTACTCCAGTGGTTCCTTAGATGAGTTGTCATGGTCCTTTCTCAGGACTTTTATGTTCTGTGCTAGATATGGACTAATATGGAAACTCAGTGTAGAAAGAGAATTGAGGGAAAAATGCAATAAAATATCATTTACTTGGTTGGTGGCTCACATATAATTTCTATCTCTTTGGGCCATTTAATGGAAAATGCTAGTCATCACTAAATCTAATTAGGAGACAATCCCATTGGGAAAGTGTCTGCTTCCTCAGATAATGCAATTTTCACTAGTGTTTTCACTTAAGGTTTAACAAAAAAACTCATAAAAAAAAAAAAAAAAACAGCTCCTTGGGGGTCGGGTGGCACACCTGGTTAAGTGCACATGTTACAGTGTACAAGGACTCAAGTTCAATCCCAGGTCCCCACCTGTAGAGGGACAACTTTGCAAGTAGTGAAGCAGTGCTGTAGGTATATCTGTCTCTCTCCCTTTCTATCACCCTCTTCCTTCTCTATTTCTGGTTTTCTCTATCCAATAAATAAAGATGGTTAAAAAAAAAAAACCAATAATAGCTCTCTGACAAAATCCCAAACTGTGCCAGAATGACAGTGCTAGTACCTGGCTTTTACATTCCCACTTTGACAGCCATATCCCTACCTTACTGTGGAGCTCATCTTTGGGTTTGTGTGACACAGGCCCCATTTCCACTTGAACTGTTTTCTGTTGTCATGTTAAATTACACAATGCAATAAGAAAAGGAATAGGTAGAAGCAGTTTAATTAAGAAAAAGTAGAAAGCAAGGAAAAAAGAAAAAAAACTATATGTCCCATAATTATAGTCCACTACATAAAAATAACTCTTCTTAAACAATGACTCAAACATTTGGATAACTCCATCTTCTTATTTGTCATTTCAATACATGACTTCCAAGATCTAAGAGATGAAGGGTAAATATATGTCTTTTGGGCGTCCAATTGAATGTAACATTTGAATTTTTTCTCTGAAAACCAGTTGAAGATAACTATCACTTATTTATCTAATTGAAAACAGTTTAGAAGTCAGTGAGAGGGTACAAACAGTGGTGTACCCCCACTGGACATGCACGTTGCCATGCCACGGACCTATGTTTGAACCCTGTTCCCCATCCATAGGAGGTACTCTTTATGAGTGACGAAGCAGATCTGCAAGTGTCTCTTTTTCTCTCTCTCTCTTGCCTCTCCCCCAAATTATCTGTCCTATAAAATAAAGTGGAAGGGAAAAAAAAGAAAAAATAGCCACCAGGAGTCTTGGATTTGTAGCATCAGAACCAAGTCCCAGAGATAACCCCAATAATAAAATGAGAGAGAGTGATGAATAGTGATGAATATATATAGATAGCAGGGGTAGAAAGCATAATGGTTATGCAAACAGACTGCCATGACTGAGACTCCAAAGTCCCAGATTCAGTCCCCCACACTACTATAAATCAGAGCTGATCATGTTCTAATGTTTTTTTCATATTGTGCTAGTGATTTAATAAGGCTTAAATGATTGTAAAATTATAAGATATAGTTCCATATCACCCCAAACACCAAAGTGCTATGCCCACTACCCTCCCAACTATAACCACTACAGTTCTTACAGTCTCTTTGGCTTTATTTTTTTGAGTTCAAGAGTTTTAATTCTCTAGATTCCTTACGTGAATGAAGCCATCTTGTTGTTGTAATTTGCCTCATATATCTGATAAATACTGATGCAATACCTCACAAAGATCTTAGCAAACTGAATCCAAGAATATATTAAGAGAATAATTCACCCATATCAAGTGATTATGTGTGCTAGTTTTCTATTGGCATGTAAAAATTGTCCCCAAGAGAAACAGCTTGAAGATACAAACATTTGAGATACACAGAGCTTCTGAATGGCAGCAGAATTGGAATGTCCCTAGTGTTTCTGGCTCAGAATCACTAATTAGAATGCAGTAAAGTGGTATCTAGGGACACAGTTACCTGAATACTTGGCTGGATTTGTGATGCACATCCTTTTTGTAAATGCTTCACACACACAGTTTTTGGCCAGAGGTTTCTGTTTCTCATTATATGGATTTTTGGCTAAGCACAGGTCTTGTACTCATGATACAGTACTTATTTTTTTCCACTGGAGGTGACCTCTGGGAAGACAAATACCAAAACGCAATACTTCTTAAGCCTTTGGAAGTGATATAATCTCATTTTGTAATTTTTATTTAATAGAGGGAAATCATGAAAATTTCTTTTTTTTTTTAGCGACAATTCAATTTCTAGCCTGAAAATATATATGGCATTACTTCTTGTATCTGATGCTGCACTGAATATGAAGATTTAAGACCATATGTCTTAATCATTCAACATTCAGAAATAAAGTTAAATAAACAAAACTATATAAATTACATTTACTCTTTATATCATTCATCAGATAAAAATACACATAGTAAAGCCATCGTTGAAATGGGCATGCTGTGAAAGTTTTGTTTCTTATATATTCATCTACAGGAATTTCATTATATATTGAAAATTTCCACCTCAGAGGCTGTATGCTTGATGGATTGGGCAATCTGAACCATGAATTAATTAAAGAAAGTATTTAATCAGATGGTTAGAAACATATTATATATTATAGTTCAAAAGTGAGCTGCTGCTATTTTACTAAAGCAATTGTCAAATGTGAAACAGACTGAGTAGAAGCAAGATAAAATATAAAGCCTCAACAGCATCTTAGTGCAGATGTGTGTTTGTCTTTATTCATCTAAGCAGGTGTGTGAAAAGGCTTGCATTTTAATGGGGGGAAAATGGTGGAAGTAATAGTGATTGTTGTTCCATTTGAAGAAGTGAATCTGAAGCCAGAGCAGGGTGTGGGTATGATACTGAATGTGAATAATGAAAAGTTGAATAAATATGGAGAATCGTACTGAAAATAGATTTACTATGAGGTTATATGCTAAATCCAAGTTGGTTTTCTATTATCTCCTACTATGTAATGTGCCAACTTTGCAAGCAGATGCAAGTGTGTTTGTCATTGATTGTACAGCCACTCTAAAGTAAAGCATCATCTTGGCAACTTTTCTGTAAAATATTGGGCCTAGAAGTGGTCGTTTTCTTAACTTTTTGTTCACAGTAATCAGACAAAAAACAGAGGAGATATACCATATATTAATAAAATCCTTTTCACAAAAATTACATTAAAGTTTAGAAAAATACATCTCTGCATAAATCAAAAAAGAGGACATACTTGAGAAGCTTATATTTGAGGATAGCGATGTATTCAGTGCATATTTTCCCAAACTGTTGAATTGCAATAAATTATAATCCCAGGTTGCTTGGAGCCAAAGCTTAGAAGATAGAGCACAATCAAAAATGAAGTTCTAGTACAAAGAAATGATTTAGAAAAATCACATAAATTATTCTAGTTATTAATATTATTAAATAACATTACTGAATTGTTGTAATCTCACATACTTACCTCATAGATTCAAGTCTTGACAATAGTTTGTTTCTATGATGATATACACTGTCACTTTCTGATGCAGTTCTTGTAAGAGAATCACATGCTTTGGCCAATTCAGCTAGTATGTGGCAACAGTAATTACTAGCAAAGTTGTCGCCAGATTCTATGTACATATTGCCCAGAATCCACTGGTCTCTTCTAATTTTGAAAGCTCTACAAAGGTGGGTCTTGTCAGTACTTGAATGTGATCAGTTGCTATCAAGGTACTGTCTTCTTGCCCACTCAATATTTTCAATGTCATTCATTCATTCACTCACTCACTCACTCACTCACTCACTCACTCACTCACTCACTCACTCATTCATTCATTCATTCATTGGATAGAAATAGAGAGAAATCAGGAGGGAAAGGGAGAGAGAGTGGGAGAGAGAAAGAAACACCCACAGCACTGATTCACCACTCCTGAAGCTTCCCCTGGCAAGTTGGAGTATGGGGGGTTTGAAACTAGATCTTTGTGTATTGCAACATGGGTGTTCAACCATATGTACCACTCCTCCTGCCCCCCTGCCCGCCCTTTCTGTAACTTCACAATGTAAGAATTTACTACTACTTTGACTTTTCCGAGAGTTGAGAGCTTGGTAGACAAAACTCATAATTTTTCATGACATGTATAACATAAACTGACCTGTCCTCCCAGAAAGATTTTGATGAATATTTTCTTAATTTTCATATGGTCTGGTGAGAAGATAGTTCATTTAATTTCCTGATCATAATCATGTTATATGAATATCTGGTTTTATTACTTGCTGAAATTTCTTATGCTGATAGTATCCAATATATGCAATGTAGAAAAGTGAATTCACACTGATTTACTCAGTAGCAAAAAGACAGATTGCACAGTGTCTAGAACTGCTCAACAAAAATGGTTTTTATGTCAATACACTGCTTTCTGATCACATTTTTGAGAATTAGGAGGATAAGGGGAAAACTTATTTGTGTTTTGAAGTTTCATGAAAACTTGTTAGTGAAGGGCAATTGTTATGAAATTGGTTGCTTTTCTTTATTAATTGTTTGATTTTCTTGATGCTTATAAATCATTTAATTATATAATGAATACTACAATGACATTATGACTAGATCTCATTTTTATTTGACAATAATTACTGTTTGACACAGGATCTGTTTTGATTGTAATTTTATTCATTAAATCATATTGCTCGGGGAAATAATGTTTATAGGAATGTCTCCTGTGTCCATTGTTATCTTCCTGTGATAGAAGTCTGTATACCATACTCAATGCCAAATGACAATATTTTCAGAAGCAAAAACAAATTTTAGTTTGTTAACTATAAGTACTTTGAGTCCTACCATTTGTACTATTTGCTGCCCAAATCCTTTGTGAATAATTTGGTTTCTCACTTAAGATTTAGAAATGTAGTATCTAGCTACATAGTGGATTCTTGGAGTAACACGGTTATCCCAAACTGACTATCCCAAGATCACTAATCTGTACACATGCTGGCTTCAGCAGACTTTCAGAGAAGCTGCTATATATGAACAATAAATTCCCAAGGAATCTCTACTTAGTTCCTTTTTTTACACTTGTTTTATATTTTATTATGATATACTTAACCTCCATAATATTCATCATTTTAGTATTCAATACAGGTTTTGACTAAATTGATGAAGTCATGCCATGTCAGCATTCTTAATAGCTATGCTGGAATAAAATTTTAATACACAAATGTTGAGGAAGGTAGCTCTCTCTCTCTCTCTCTCTGCCTTTGTCATCTATATTGATATCATATATATATATATATATATATATAGAGAGAGAGAGAGAGAGATACTTTTTAGAAAGAAAACTCCAGAAACTTTTAGAAGCCTATATGACAGTTTCTCTAATACATACAAAATGATTCATGCAAATTTTCATTCATGGTTGACAGGATTTTTAGAATCCATCTGCATTTAATTGTAAATCAACAATAAGATTAATAAACTGACTTTGCTTGTGACTTTAGGACAGGCATTTTCATAAGGGGATAGTGTCCAATTTAAAGTTTCCTTCACTCTGCTTTGGTGTATAAAATGTTTATAAAAGCAATAATACCATAGACAAATTTACCTAAACTTTCAATGGTAACATAACATACTTCATCATTATAGCTTTCTGATACATGGTTTTTAGTAGTAACTTTTTACTAAGATTATAATTTGGTCAATTTTTGAACAAAAATTATTTTACAAGGGGGAACAGACAAAAAAGTTCAACTACTACACTTCCCTACACACCAAAGTAAATTCCAGATGGACTAAGAATTTGAATGTTATATCAGAAACTATAAAATATTTAGAGGAGAATATTAGCAGAATTACTTTGATATAAGGATTAAAAGCATTTTCAATAACTCAAGTTCAATACTAAGGGAACAAAAACAAAAATAAATCAAGGAGACCATTTCAAATTTAAAAGCTTCTATTCAGCAAAAGAAACCACCACCCAATATGTTTGTTGCTAATAACTGCAACAAACAAAATTATCATATTCAAAATCATGGAATTTTCTGTCATTGTATAGACAGAAAATTCACCAAAGAAGATATCTATAGTGCCAATAGACATGAAAAAAAATGCTAGGTCACTGATTATGAGAGAAATGCAAACAACAAGAACAACAACAAAAAATTAGTTAACACTTCATTCCTGTGAGTACATCATACATTAGATAGAACAATAAGGAACTGCCCTGTGCTGCTGGAAATGTAAATTAATTTCAACCCTGTATAGAGCAGTCTGGAAAACTCTCAGAAGGCTAGAAATAGACATACCCTATGACTCAGCATTTCCTTTTTTTGAAACATATCCAAAAGGGGAAACAGACACACACACACACACACACACACACACACACACACATACACACACACACACACACACATCCAAGGAAATCTGTGTGTGTCTATGCTTATAGCAGCACAATCTATAATAGCCCAAACTTAGAAGTAATCTATTTATCCAACAAGAGGTGACTGGTTAGGAAAATTGTGTTGTATATATACTCAGTGGAATACTACTCAGCTTTTAAGAATGATGAAGTCATCTTCTTCACCTGATCTTGGACAGAGATTGAAGGAATCATGTTGAGATAAGCCAGAAAGAGAAGGATGGATATGGAATGATTTCACTCATAGACATAACTTATGAAACAAGGACAGAAAGGAGAAGACAAATTAAAAGATGGACTGGCTTTGGTGTATTGTAACATAGCAAAATAAATCAGAGGAAGGAGGATAGAGAGGGTTTATGGAAGGATTGGGATCCTGCTGCATGATGGTGGAAAAGGACCTGAGTTGGGGTGACAGTATTTTGTAGACACACCTATTGTGGTGAAATGAGAAAATTCCCCATATGCCAACAACTGTACTACAAACCATTAATACCCAATGTGGTAAAAATTATCTACCCCTCAAAAATGTTTCTAAAATTATCTGATAATCTTACATTTATTCAAACCTATAAGGACTTCTAATTTTATGGTACAGTTTCTTGACACAGGCCAGAGCTTTGAGTACTGAGTAAATGTGTACATGTGTCCATAAGTAAAGAATAATTATATGCCTAAGAGTAGAGGTGCTTAATAGCCCTCCATGATTAGATTTAGACCTAATAATCTTGGCAATCTAGTAGAGTGGTCTAAAGAAGGCAACATAAATCTATAATCAAATATTTATTACTTAGACCTAGACACCCTCTTCTGCCACCTACTTCACTTACCTCAATCACTCTATCTACTCAGCTGTACAAAAGGAAGGAAGCATGATAAACTCTTCCATCTTTTAAATTCTCCTGATAGAGCATCAGCATAATAGTAACCAGTTGATTATCATTAGAAGAATTGTATGCAATTGTACAAGAGATGTACTGGCAACAACTATATATCAAGTAAAGGAAGTATATTGTCCCTATGACAAAATTTATGAGAATAATAAAACAAGTAATTCCAGAGAAACTTGAGGTTAACTAAGACCCTACTAAAATACTAGGTGTATTTCATCCCTAATTTGAAGCCAGAACCCATCCACCTAATACTGGTTTGAATACAACAAATGATACTCAGTGTTTTGAAAATTAGGAGAAAGTATAAGCTCCTCAGATAAGAACCTACAAAAGCAGGAAAAGGGCAAAAGACTAGCTTATTGGATGATGGTCTTTTTGGTCACTGCCACTCTATTTCATCACTTGGGGCTCTGGTTTCTCTCATAGATATTCTAGGCCTAGACATCTAATAGAGCTTTCTCTCCACCACCATTGGTCACTTCCACCAGAAATGTTATTATGAGATCTTTTGTGGGTCTCTGTAGGATCTTGCCTCAAGACTGCCTCACTCTCTGAAGACTTATTCTGAGATTAATGCAAGCTACAATGTTCCCATCTGTGACCAGGGACTGTGAGCTCAGTCTTACAGGGATTTGGAGATTATAATGGCTCCTGTACTACAGATGCAAGGCCTGTGTCAGATCCATGTGGTAAATAGTTAATTGTATTTATATATTTTCTTCAAGTTTGGGAGCTACTTTGTTCCCTGATCCAGCTTACAAGTTCTGTTCTCAACTCTTATACACTGTCCCAGAAAAAAATATTTTTAAAATCTAGCTATTTGATTATAATTAGAAAATATTTATTTAAATGTCAACATTATTTTAACAAAGTATAATCAACATCTACTAAAACATTTACAGTTTTTCAAGAAAATAAATTCAAATCCATTAACAGAATCAAGAATATATCCTTTGTTAAAAACATGTAGTAAATAAATTGGTAAAATAGCTAATTTGAGCAGTGTGTTGTTCTGCTATGTGGATCATCAAGTTTTTCTAGTCTGCCTCCATCTTAACTATCAAGCTCAAACAATGATTGCTAAAGACATGGTTTAATACAAGCATACCTAAGCTAGACTTTATAGCTTCTTTCCACCTTAAGATCCCTGTTCTTATCTCCTCTACTCCTAAGTTTTGACTTATGTTTATTAATTGTTTTTCCTGCTTTATATCTTACTGCCTTTCATCCACCAAATTGCAGATACTACTATGATACTCCATGGGCAGAGGACCTCACCAATGTGTTCCAGAGCCTCACCTCTCTAAAGCCCTACCCCACTAGGGAAATAAAGAAAAAATCTGGGGATATGGATTGACTTTCCAGTGTCCATGTCCATCAGAGAAACTATTACAGAAGCCGAACCAGAATTCTACCTTCTGCACTCAAAGAAGAATCTTTGATCCATATTCTCAGAGAAGTAAAAAAAAAATAAGAACAAATAGTTCTGAGCCTTAATTTTACTGGAACTCAGAGAATTTGTCACCAGGAATCTTGGTTTTGTGCTATCATTGTAAAGGTAGCAAACCTGGAAAACACCAGAAGAAACAAGGCACTGTTATCCTTACTAAAGAAGAGAAAAAACAATGTTTACTTGGAAGTAGTATAGATGTAGGTATGACGTAGAAATGAAAGTGAGAACATAGAAAAATGGGTAATATATATATGATTGAGTTTGATAGAGATATAGACATAAAGTCAGCTCATATCTGTGATCTTGGAAGAACTACAATAAGGACACAGAACTTTGGTAGTAGGGATGGCATGGAATTATACCCCTATTATCTTATAATTTTGTGAATAAGTATTAAATTACTAATAAAAATAAAAAGAAAGAGCTGGGTATTTAAAAATCATGCATACCCCCAAAAATAAAAAGTTTCTAAAACCATCTGTTAAACTTCATTTGACTCAGACCTATAAGGAATTCTATTTTTATAGTAAAAGTATTTGATAGTAAAATCAAATCCATTGATTTTGTGCTTTAGAAAGAACAGTAAAACTCTTCCTAAGTTTTTTTTTTTCCTAGCACTTTCTTCTTTCCTTTATATACTTAAATACCTTACTTTGTTTTTTGTCATCTCAAGGGCTTCAGTGCTCTAGGCTGACTTTTTTTTTAATTATATAGAGATAAAGAAAAATTGAGATGGGAGGAGATAGAGAAAGAGAAACACTTATAATACTGTTTCACCATTCACTAAACTCCCTCCAGCAAGTGGGGAGCAAGGGCTTGTGCCTGGATTCTTATACATTGTAATGTGCACTAAAATGAGTACACCACTGTCTGGTCTTCTCTAAGATAAATTTTTAAGATAAAGACAGAGAGGGAGAGAGAGGGAGAGTGGAGGGGGGAAGAGAGTAAATGTTAACAAATATGAAAACACAAGAAATTTCTCTGGTGTTGCTTCAAAATTGTCTGCTTGGAAATATAACACCCCAAAATGGCACAATGGCATACCCATTTTTTCTTCACTGTCTCTCTTCTTTTTCTTTATATATATATTTTTTCTTTATTGGCATTTCACCATAGGAAGTAATTGTGAATTTCATGATGATTAATCATTGAAGAAACAAACACATGTTGCAACAAGAATTTCTGGAAACTGCTTTGAAGCATTCAGGTTAGCATTCAAAAGACAAGGATATTATTTTCCAAATTCTATAAAATTACTTTCAGAAACAGAAGGATGAATATGGGATGATCTCACTCTCAGGCCGAAGTTGAAAAACAAGATTAGAAAAGAAAACACAAGTCGAACCTGAAATGGAATTGGAGTATTACACCAAAGTAAAAGACTCTGGGGTGGGTAGAATACAGGTCCATGAAAGATGATGAATGACATAGTGGGGGTTGTATTGTTAAATGGGAATCTGGGGAATGTTATGCATGTACAAACTTGTATTTACTGTTGAATGTAAAACATTAATTCCCCAATAAAGAAATACATTATTTAAAAAAATTACTTTCCTATAACTAAATACAACAGAACTGTGTGTACAACTAATGTGAGAGGCTTTGTATCAGTGCAATTTCACAGAAGAATTATGCAACCTGCTCTGATTTAATCCCATTGTTTAGTAGGATCATAAGTGTATCAGTTCACTTGTACTGCTAGGGAAAAAAAAGTCTCTGATAGGGTAGCTTATAAAGAACATCATATAAGCAGTTCAGAAGATCAGTAAGTGCAAAGGCAAGGTGTCAGTCTGTCCAGTTCAGGAGAAGACCCTTTCCCTGGTCATGACCAGCACTTTCTCACTGTGCTATGTGGTATACACATGAGCAAGCTTTTTTGAGGTCTATGTCATGAGGGCTATAACTCCAACATAACCGTTCTCTCCTCATGACCTAAGCACCTCTTAAAGGTTTTGCCTCCTAAGAGTTCACCACCTGCATTTGAAAATTGACAGAAGCACTAACCCAGGGTGGAACTAAATTCTAAATAACAAAATTAGTAAGAACAGTGGAGAATCCATCAAAGGTTTGACATTTTTTTGGAGGCAGTATAGCATGATGGGAAGAATATGAACTTTGGGTCCAAAGAGAATTTGTAGTAGACAATTCTGCAATGATAATAAAATACAAACAAATAAAATATAGTATAGTTGAACTTCCCATATGTTTCCAACTATACAAGTCACTGAACAGTATGTATTTAATGACACCAACATAGAGACTTAGACATGTTTCTCAATACATCTTTTCAGCACTCAACAACTCTCAAACCTATCCTACTGCCTCACTATGGTTTATTGTCAAATCAAATATGTCATTATACTTAAAGAAGCTTTTCTTTTCTGACTTTCTCTTCTAAGGAGCTACTACAAGAAATATAAAAGCAAACCAGACTCTATCTCTCAACATACAATTTTCTGTTTCTCTCATTCATTTCTATCTGTAGTTAAATATAGCACAATGAATGCCTTTTACTATACTGGAAAGTTTTTATTCACTGAAAGAGGGGCATTGTAATCTAAAAATTTATTATTGTAACCATATTGATTATATATGAAAGAACTCTACATTGAATTTTTCCCTTTAAAATAAAGGTATGATTCCTAATGAATACTCTATCTATTTTAACTCACATTTCATTTCATTTATTTCTTTATTTTTATTATATGATTACTCAGCAATAAGATATTACAATATGGGGACTTCATACTTAAAACTAAGTAAAACTTAAGTTAATTCAAACTTACTGCTAAGCCAGTCAAGATATTTTAGACATATTTTATATTTAGCTTCTGAATAGAGAAATTCAATATTTTGAATATTATTACTCCTTTGAATATGATTACTTTTGAAGTTCCTGAATATGGTGATGAGTGTCTGCAGATTTGAGATAAAAAAAATCTCTTAAAATACATAATGGAACATTCTAGTCTTCTAGGCACACAGGAGAAAATAGGATATTCTGGGTAAACCACAATGACCCCCACATCAGTCTTTTCTATTAGGAAAGCACCAAGAAGCCTTAGATTTTCATGAATCTATTTTTTTTCTTTACAGCTACAAACACTAAAATGTGCAAAGGACTTTCAGAACTACTTGAAACTTGTTCAGGGAAGCAAGAGCATTATGAAGCATGGCAGTTGTGGATAAAATATTACTGATCTAGTTGTGAGGACCCTTGCCTGTGTAGATGTTCAGCTTTCTGAAAACAGAACAAAACGCAGGACAGAGAAGGAGCTTCGCCAAAGAGTCAGAGCCATATTGTCAGCCACCTCCAACCTGTTCTTGGCCCCTGTGAAAACCAAGGGAAGCACTGGTTCTGACATTTGTGCAAGTCTGGCTGTGTCAACACTGCAAAGCAGAATAGACCCATGGGATTCAACCAGACTGGCTGATATGCGGATCCGCCAATCTCAATTTTCCCCAAATCAAAAGCTCACAGGAACCCAGTCCTGTGTCTTTTCTCTCATGTTTTCAAGCGTATTTCTTTTATTTTCAGAGGATTTATTTAATAAATGCATGTATTAGGTTTTGACTTTCCCTCTCTATGACCCTGACCTCTCTCTTTTCCTTCCTATTTCACACACTGTCACTATCACAAAATTAACAAATGATTTCAAGTTATGTTCTACCCCAATGTGAAGGCCGGAAAATGGAAAACTAGGTAAAAACTGCTAATGAATGTATTGATCATCACAAACTCTACCTTCATTCAAAAGCTCTGTAAGCAAAACAGAGAATATAAAGTATTATAAAGGAAACGATAAAAGTGGAACACTTTTCTTTTGATTAGGCAATATATATATATATATATATATGTACACACACACACACACACATATATATATATATATATATATATATATATATATATATATATATAGTTATCTAATGAAACCCTTCAGCGAGGTATTTTTAATGGTCCTTTTGAAATGTCTCACATAATTCTAAGAAAGTTGTATGAGAAAACATAATTACTAAAGTTTTACATATTTTCAGGCTAAAATGTAAATTAAGTATCGTCTTATTGGTTACTCAAATGTCCAGTATTCACAGTGTTTTTCTTCTAGTGGTGAATCTAACGTTTCTTGATTTGCTGGTTTTCTGATATCACCAGATGACTAATTAGGATATACAGGAAGAAAACTACCAACTCTCAAAACTCAAATGAAGATTCATTATGTCTGTACCAATTTTAGCAATATAAAAGAAAAGGGAGAGGCTAATGTTGGCTGTCTAAGTTAATGCTCTGGTAACATTATAGGTTACACATTTGTATTCCTGTTCTAACCCAGGAAAGTTTTGAAAACTCACCTTCTGTCTAACTCCATGGCATACTTTATGTGTATAGGCAGAAAAAGGAGAGAAATACTGCACTAAATTGATCAAATTCTCATGCAAATCCAGGGCAGCATTATGGTTCTAGTGGAAATTAAGAAAACAAGGACAGAAAGTGAAAACACAATTTAATACTTGTAGTGTACTGAACCAAGGCAAAGGACTCTGGGGAAGGAGAGGAAGGAAAATGTAGGAGGGGTATGGCCAATCTCTTGCATCATGGTGGGAAAAGATTTAAATAAGAGTATTTTGCAGATACCTATCAAGGGGAGATGAGAAATTGTGCCCATGTATTAATAATTGTACCATGAAACATTAACCCCCAATAAAGTAACAAAAAATGTAGGGTTTTGAATTGTCAATCTGTTCAGTAGAAGACAATGACTTACTTTACTCTTTTTCTGGCTTACTTCCACTATATCTATTAAGGACTTGATACACATTAGGTAATCAACAGTGTTTAATATGAAATGAATAATGAATTGAAAAAAGGGTGTCTCAAAATGTAGACTGAAACAGATACACCATTCCAGTGGAGAATATAGGACGTCTTCTTGCTAATTATTTTAATGAATTGCTAACTGTTATCATCAAGCACATTGCACAGAAAGAAAACCGCTACTAACCTTAAGCCGTGTATTTATAGGAGGGCAGTACTCATCCCAAAGGAACAGTAGCTGATGCTTGAGGGGGAAGCTTACTATTCTTACTTGCAGACCACAAATACATACATACTGCATAAATACACATAATTGTGGACAATGCTGTAACATTTCATGGTGGGGAAATAGAAAAAAGAAACAACTATAGGAAAAGCTGTTTGGCAGTAATAGTAAAACATCTGGTGAGAAGCTCTAGTCCAAACCACTGTGTTTCTTGGTCTTCTTTCCATTGGTACATCACTGGGGAAAAATGAATTGACAAAAAAATCTAGTAGGAAATCTGTGGAGTATCATGGGAATGTTTTTGCTTCCTTAAATCGGTGTTCTACAAGAACACCATTGTTATCCATTGTTTTGTTCCTACTCAGAATAATTCTAGGTGAAATAAAAGCTGAGTGTTTATTTGGTTACCCAGAGGAAGAACTAAAGCAAACATTGCTGAGAGGAGAGGATACTCTCATGATATTGCTTTTCCACCAAAACAATATTGGATCTGCTTACAGGAGGATTTCTTGATTATTAATTATCCCTTTGGCTCATAGCACATTTTCTTAGGAGCACTGCTGCTTGTAACAAGGAAAAGAACTGACTGACACAAATAGAAAATGAATTGCTCAGAGATGGGAAAAGTCTATCATAGATTAGCTATGTGACTTGTTCATAAAATATATCCTTTTTCCTCAAGATAACATGCCTGACATTGGGGTACAAGAAAACTATGATAAAGATGCAAGCAAATAAACAGTAAGAAAAAAATAAATATAAATGCTATATAGTTTTTAAGAGCTAAAATATCAACCCATCCCTCTTTGACCAACATTTTATCTATTTTAGCACCAAAATATTCTTGTACTTAGAATTCACTCAATCCAGGAAAAGTTGGAAAGCTGTTTACCCTAGAAATGAAGACAGTCATCTCTAATTATACAAATATATATATATATCAGCCTCATTTCTTTCTGCTGGGAATATAGTGAGCTAATTGCACCTTCCAGCTTAGGTAGTCTTTCCTCTGCCTGAATAAGTCTACTTGAGAGACCTGATACTTAACTTGTAGTGCACTTAAAGTGTCTTTCACACCCTGCAATTCTACCTCAAGTTTTTCCTTCATGCTTCCTAACTGCTTGGTGAATTCTGTTTCAAGGACTTCTCTTGTGATTTCTAATTGCTTGGAGAACTCTGGAGTTCTTTGTGTTTTCTAACTCCTTAATGAAATATTCTTTCAACTCGGAAATATGCTTCTCGATACTGCGCTGAGACTCTTAAAGAAACTTTATAATGCATTTTCTATAGTCTTTCTCTGATAGCCCTTCTATATCTAAAATTTCTTGGAGGCCTTCTGTTTTCTTTCTGTCTGTTTAAGTTGTCATGTTATAATGTTGGCTTTTTGTGTCAGTTTCTTTGTTTCTTGTGCTGGTTAATATTGAACCAAAAGGTGCTGCTATAATAATAGTAATGATATGGTAATATTTTATTATTACTACTATTATTATTATTGCTACTGCTACTTCCTGTTTTCTCACTGGGGCTCAGTGCCTGCACTATAATCCACTGCTCCTGGAGGCCATTTTTTTCTGTTTTATTGGATAGGACAGAGAGAAATTAAGAAAAGAAGGGAAGATTGAGAGGAGGAAAGAGAGATAGACACCTGTAGACTGTTTCAACACTTGTGAACCAAAGCCCCTGTAGGTGTGGAGCCAGGGCCTCAAGCTAGGATCCTTGTGTAGGTCCTGTGTACTGTGAGTCCTATGAATGCTTAACCTAGTGCACCACTGCCTGACACCCTTATTATTATAATTACTAGATTGCACTTTGTTTATATTAGGTAGTGGGGGTGGGGTTATGTTTCTTGTTATTCCCTTAAGCTGTTTTATAGACTATTTAGTGTGTATATATAGCTTCTATGTAGAATTTCAGTCTGAATTCAAGCTAAAGGGATTTTCTACTAGGTAGCAGTTGTGTCTGAAGACGCAGGGTTCAGTTTACTATTGGCCATCAGCTGCTACCTGTTGTCTTTTCGTCACCAACTTCCACATATTGCCTTCCTAATTGCCTTAGGTTCAGGAGGCAGACTAGTCTTGTTTGGAAATTCCCCTGCTACTGTGGTGTGGCCAGGACACTAGTCCAGCAGACTCTTATTCCCAAAGCTATGGGCCAAAGCTCAGAGGTTACACCCTCTCACAGTCAACACCCTGCACAGCCTTGACTGTTGCTCAGAGGCAAAATGGCACTATTTGTTTCTGGAGCTCCCAACCTCTGGGTGCTTGGCTTCAGTCCTGTGCTCTCTCTCACCACATTTATGTATGAGGCCTTGGTGTCTACAGATTTCCCAGCTGCAATTTAGTGAGATTTGTGGATCCAATGGTTATCAATATGTGTTATTTTGGGGGATATTCTTTGTTGTTCACTGATTCTTTGTTCTTCACTGTTGTTCATAGTCACATCTCTAAATTTATTTATTTAATAAGTGCACAATGGACAACAGTATATAAATACAAGAAAAAGACATTTTATAATATTAACAATTTGAACATATTAGTGTATTGGGTTAAATACAGTAATGTACTACCAAATATCTGCACTATTTTTTAATTTACTGACTCACTTTTTGAACAGTTTTATTGGGAAAAAAATAATGGTTTCTAGCATAGTAGTTGACATATAGGCACAACCTCTTATTTGGTCATGGCAGGTGTCTGCATCCATTTCCTACCACCCACCCAAGTCCATGATAGAGATCAGAGCACCATTCTTCTATGTGCAGTTACACATTTCAAACCAAGGGCTTCACAAATACAAATCTTGAACTCAATCCATTGAGCATTTCTCTTGTTTACCTTTTGTTTTTGATGTGAACATTAGAACAGTTTAACTACATTTATAGCTCACTTTATATTCCCGTATAAGTACAAACCAGGCTCAACCCTGCTTAGATAGCAAAATAAGATGACATCAGGCACATTCAGGATGGTATGGCCATAGACTAACATTATATTGCAATTGGTAATTGGAATTTAGGGAATTTACTTCGAATTTAGAGAAACAAGGAGTTAGAGAAAGACATTCAGAAGCAAGCTCATATAAGAGGTGAATAAAAATCCAGCACTTTTTGTGGATGAGGAAGTCAAAATCTTCAATGACCTTTGCCTCCTCTCTTCAATTTATATTTCAAATGAAAATAAGGATCTGATATAGAAACACCACTGATTTTACTTTATAACTTCTGTTAAAATATTTTCATTCTAATCATTGTTTGGTAAGAACAACATAGCTTAGAAAATCAAAAGATATAACTTTGGGTTCATTAACTCCTATCTATTTTAGACAAGATCTTTGTTTGAGGCTGACTGTCAATGCTACACTTATGGTCAATGTCCATTGCCATATAGTGTGTTCAAGGACCATTGATCCACACAATTTTGTCCTTGTGAGGGAGAAGGAGTTTTGTGAAGCACATTTTAACCTATGGCATAAATCATAGTTGTGGAAGAGCAACTTACTTAATTTGGTCCTAATTAAATACCCCATTTATCTTACATTGCCAATACTCACTATTTCTGTTCTTTCCATTGCCATATTATTTGGATTTGTCTTTCTTGCTGATTTACTCAAATACATAACAAAGATGAGTCCTCTTTTCCTGTAGAAAATATAGGATATATAATATTCCATTAATGACCAAACACACAAATTTTTCTATGTAGCTCAGACTGGCTATCTGTAGCCACCACAAGAGCACAATCCATATACAAAGAAATCAATGTGCAAATTTTTTCTTTTTTTTTTTTTTTGCATTTATGAAGTCAGGAGTTCTTTTTTTTAATTTTTAATTTTTTTTTATTAAAGAAAGGATTAATTAACAAAACCATAGGATAGGAGGGGTACAAATCCACACAATTCCGACCACCCAATCTCCATATCCCACCCCCTCCCCTGATAGCTTTCCCATTCTCTATCCCTCTGGGAGCATGGATCCAGGGTCATTGCGGGTTGCAGAAGGTAGAAGGTCTGGAACCTGTAATTGCTTCCCCGTTGAACATGGGCATTAACTGGTCAGTCCATACTACCAGTCTGCCTCTCTCTTTCCCTAGTAGGGTGAGTATATGGGGAAGCGGAGCTCCAGGACACATTGGTGGGGTTTCAGTCTAGGGAAGCCTGGCCGGCATCCTGATGACATCTGGAACCTGGTGACTGAAAAGAAAATTAACATACAAAGCCAAACAAATTGTTGAGCAATCATGGACCCAAAGCTTGGAATAGTGGGTTAGGGTTAGGGTTAGGGTTAGGGTTAGGGTTAGGGTTAGGGTTAGGGTTAGGGTTAGGGTTAGGGTTAGGGTTAGGGTTAGGGTTAGGGTTAGGGTTAGTGTTAGGGGGGGTACCCACTGCAAACTGTAGTGTACTTCTGCTTTCAGGTATATATTTTGCAGTAGTTTACGGATACGTGTGAACATATGCTCTCTCTCACAGAAACTGGTGTATATCTAGGTTTTGGGACTTCATTAGAAAGTGAACGACCTGAGATTGAATTAGAATATACTATGAAAGGAAAGGTCTCACCCGAGTAATGAAGCTGAAGGGTTGTCATTCGACACGTGAAGTCTCTGGACACAGTCTGAAGTGAAGCATGTTGAGGTGCCAATCGTTGCGTTGTTTAGGTTGTGATCGACAGATGCAATATTATTAGATATGGATTGGGAGTGGCATACAGGAAGTGGGCTCTATCCAAGGGTTCCATGAATGGGGGATGTAGAGGCTCTATACTGGAGATGTGAGGTTCCTGCTGTCTTAGGGTTCAAAACGACAATCGATAGTTAATGTTATCATCACATTATTTGGTAATTGGGTTAACTTTGAAAATTCCTCTTGTTAGGGTTTGCTGTATAGTACCCAGTATCTTGTATATAGCTGTGCTATTGGTTGCTTCTGATCTACTTGGTCTAGGCTTTTGAGAGAGTCTGCATATCAATTACACAGCCTATATATTGAAAAGTTTCAGTTTGTCTTTTGAAAAACCTCGAGACATACTATTAATTTTCCCCCTCTCATATTAATTAACTAGTGATTTATATGACTACATTTTACAAGGAGTGTACATATACACCATTCCCACCACCAAAAGACTGTGACCCATCCCTCCCACCCACTCATCGCCCCACTGGTCCAGGAAGCTACATGTCTACCCCTCACCACAGGGTTTTTACTTTGGTGCCCTACTTAGAATTTGGTCAGGTCCTGCTTTTTTTCCCTTTCAGATCTTCTTACTCAACTTCTGTTGATGAGTGGGATCAACCCATACTCATCTTTATCCTTTGGCTTAGCTCACTTAACATAATTCCGTCTAGCTCTGTCCAAGATGGGTCAGAGAAGGTGGGTTCATTGTTCTTGATAGCTGCATAGTATTCCGTTGTGTATATATACCACAGCTTTCTCAACCACTCATCTGTTATTGGGCACCTGGGTTGCTTCCAGGATTTAGCTATTATGAATTGTGCTGCTATGAACATAGGAGTACACACCTCTTTTTGGTTGGGTGTTATGGAGTCCTTGGGGTATAACCCCAGGAGAGGAATTACTGGATCATAAGGAAGGTCCATGTCTAGCCTTCTGAGAGTTTTCCTGACTGCTCTCCCCAGAGGCTGTACCAATTTACATTCAAACCAGCAATGGAAAAGGGTTCCTCTGCCCCCACAACCTTTCCAGCATTTGTTGCTGCTGTCCTTTTTGATGTATGCCATTCTTACATGAGTGAGGTGGTATCTTAATGTTGTCTTAATTTGCATTTATCTGACAATCAATGACCTAGAGCAGTTTTTCATATGTTTGTTAACCTTTTGGGTCTCCTCTGTAGTGAATGTTTTGTTCATATCCTCTGCCCATTTTTGGATGGGGTCATTTGCTTTTTTTGGTGCTAAGTTTGCTGAGTTCTTTATATATTATGGTGATTAGTTTCTTGTCTGATGTATGGCATGTGAAGATCTTCTCCCATTCTGTGAGGAGTCTCTTTGTTTGTTTAATAGTTTCTTTTAATGTGCAGAAGCTTTTCTATTTGATGTAGTCCGATTGGTTTGTTTCTGTTTTAATTTTCCTTGCAATTGGGTTTGATTCATCAAAGATGTCCTTGAGGTGTAGGTGGTAAACTGTTTTACCAATGTTTTCCTCTAAGTATTTGATTGTTTTTGTCTGAAATCTAGGTCTTTGATCCATTTGGAGTTGGTTTTTGTTTCTGGTGAGATAAAGTGGTTTAATTTCATTATTCTGCATGTTATAACCCAGTTTTCCCAGCACCATTTATTGAAGAGTGCCTCCTTTTTCCATTTAATCCATTGGGCCCCCTTATCAAAGATTAGATGTCCATTGCTGTGGGGATTTATTTCTGGGCTTTCAATTCTGTTCCACTGGTCTGTGTGCCTATTTTTGTTCCAGTACCATGCTGTTTTGATGATGATGGCTTTATAATATAGTTTAAGGTCTTGGAGTGTGATGCCTCCATTTGTTTCTTTTCCTTAAGATGATTTGGCAATTCTAGGTGTTTTCATGTTCCAGATATATGATTGTAGTGTTTGTTCTATTCTCTTATAGAATGTTGGTGGAACTTTGATGAGCATTGCATTAAATTTGTATATGGCTCTGGGGAGAATATTCATTTTGATGATATTTATTCTTCCAATCCATGAGCATGGGATATCTTTCCATTTCTTGCTATTAGTTTCTATTTCATTGAGTAGCAACTCATAGTTTTCAGTATATAAGTATTTCACTTATTTGGTCAACTTTATTCCTAGGTATTTGATTGATTTTGCTGAAACAGTAAATGGGAGTGATTTCTGGATATCCTCTTCAGATTTAGTGTTTGCATAAAAAAATGGCACTGATTTTTGTACATTGATTTTGTAGCCTGATACCTTGCTATATTGCCTAATAACTTCCAGTAGTTTTCTGCTGGATTCTTTAGGTTTTTCTATGTATACTATCATATCATCTGCAAATAGTGAGAGCTTGACTTCTTCCCTTCCAATCTGCATTCCTTTGATTCCTTTCTCTTGCCTGATTGCTATTTCAAGAACTTCCAATACTATGTTGAAGAGTAACGGTGACAGTGGACAGCCCTGTCTAATCCCCGATCTGAGGGGGCTGCTTTCAGCTTCTGTCCATTGAGTATGATGTTGGCTGTAGGTTTGCTGTATATATAGACTCCACTATCTTGAGGAATTTCGCATCTATTCCCATTTTGGTAGAGTTTTGAGCATGAATGGTTGTTGGATTTGTCAAAGGCTTTCTCTGTATCTATTGAGATAATCATGTGGTTTTTGGGTTTGCGTTTATTGATGTGGTGAATGACATTGATTGACTTATGGATGTTGAATCAGCTTTGCATTCCTGGGATGAATCCCAATTGGTCGTGATGAACAATCTTTTTGATATGTTGCTGTATCCGGTTGGCCAAGATCTTGTTTAATATTTTGGCATCTATGTTCATCAGAGATATTGGTCTGTAGTTTTCCTTTTTTGTTCTGTCCCTATCAGCTTTTGGTGTCAGGGTGATGTTGGCTTCATAAAAGATGGAAGGAAGTATTCCTGTTTCTTCAATCTTATGGAATAGCTTAAGAAGTATGGGTACTAACTGTTTCCTGAAAGTTTTATAGAATTCATTTGTGAAGCCATCTGGTCCAGGTCTTTTGTTGTTGGGGGGGTTCTTAATAATGGTTTCAATTTCTTTGTCTGTGATTGATTGGTGCATTTAGGTTTTGTAGTTATTCTTGGTCCAGTTTTGGAAGGGCATATGCTTCTAGGAATTATTCCATTTCTTCCAGATTCTCTAGCTTGTTGGTGTATAGTTCTTCATAGAAATTTCGCATGATTCTCTGGATTTCTGTGGTGTCAGTTATGATATTTCCTCCATCGTTTACAATTCTGTTAATTTGAGTCTTCTCTCTTTTTTGTTTTGTGGGTCTGGCTAGGGGTTTGTCAATTTTGTTTAACCTTTCAAAGAACCAACATTTGGTTTCATTGATCTTTTGTATGTTTCTCTTATTTTCGATGTTGTTTATTTCTGCTCTAATTTTAGTGACTTTGTCCTTCTCGTTGCTTTAGAGTTCCTTTGTTCCTCTTCCTCTAAGTCCTTGAGGTGTGCAGTAAGGTCGTTCATTGAGCTTCTTCTTGGTGTTTAATATGTGATTGTATGGCTATAAGTTTCCCTCTCAGTACTGCTTTACCTATGTCCCAACTATTTTGATAGGTTGTGTCTGCATTTTAATTTGTTTCCAGGAACAATTGAATTTCCCGCTTGACTGACTCTCTGATCCAGTGGTTCTTAAGGCATATGTTGTTTAGTTTCCAAATTCTGTGACTTTAATAATCTTCTTTTTGTTGTTAAATGTTAGTTTTACTCCACACTGTTCTGAGAAGATACCTGGGATGATTTCAATGTTCTTGAATTTATTGATGCTGTCTTTCTGGCCTAACATGTGGTCTCTCCTTGAGTATGTGTTATGTGGATGAAGGTGTATTCCAGTTTTTGGGGGTGAAGGACTCTGAAAAGTCCAAGAGGTCTAGTCTGTCAATCTCTTCATTCAAATCTCTTGTATCTTTGTTGGTTTCTGCTTTGTTGATCTGTGAGAGTGGGGTATTGAAGTCTCCTCTATTATTGTATTACTATTGATGTATTTTTGAAATTCTTTCAGTAAGTACTTGACGTATTTAGATGGTCCCTCATTGGGTGCATAGATGTTAATGATTGTTAAGTCTTCTTGGATGGTTGATCCTCTAATCATTATGTAATGTCCTTGCCATCTTTTATTACTTTATTTAATTTAAAATCTATTGTGTCTGAGATGAGAATGGCTGTTCCTGCCCTTTTTTGTGGTCCGTTAGCCTGTATGATAGTTTTCCATTCTTTCACTTTAAGTCTGTGTTTATCTTGTGACAAATGGGATTCTTGCAAGCAGCATATGGTTGGATTATGTTTTCTGATCCATCCCCCCACCCTGTGCCTTTTGATGGGTGAGGTTAAGCCATTGACATTTATTGATATTATGGATTTAATGTTTTGTAGTGCCATTATTCAAAAAAATTTTTTTTGTTTGCTCAGCTATTTTGCCAGTATTATAGTGACGTTCTTGTTTATAAGAAGTCTTTTAGAACCTCTTTCAGGTCAGGTTTGGTGATGGTTGCCTCCTCCTTTAACTGTTGTTTATCTAAGAAGGTTTTGATCCCTCCATCTAATTTGAATGAAAGTCTAGCAGGATATATTATCCTTGGTTGAAACCCTTTTTCATTCAGGGCTCCATAGATATCTTGCCATTCTCTTCTGGATTTTAGAGTTTGAGTGGAGAAGTCGGAAGATAATCTTATGGGTTTTCCCCTGTATGTGACATTTTGTTTCTCTTTTGCAGCCTTTAGGATCCTTTCTTTATCTTTACTTCTTATCATTGTGACTATGATGTGTCTTCAGGTCTGGTTTGATTCTGTTTGGAACTGTCTGAGCCTCTTGAATCTTGATGTTGTTTCTGTTATTCAGGTGTGGGAAGTTTTCTTCTATAATTTCCTCTAGAGTGTTTGCTTCCCCTTCCTCTCTTTCTTCCTCTGGCAGGCCAATTATACGAATGTTACGTCTTTTGAGGTCATCCCATATGTCTCTGTTGTTGTTTTCAGTGTCTCTCAATCCCTTTTTAAGCTCCTTACCTCTTTATTAGTTTTCTATAACTCATCCTATGTCTGACTAACTCTGTTTTCTGCTTCTGTTAGTCTGCTTTCCCTTGCCTCAGATTCTTTCTTCATTACAGCTGTTTCAGCTTTCAATTCTCTAATTGCCTCAAGATAATCAGTATTTTCCTTGGGGGGCTCAACTGTTGCTTCCCTAATACTGCCATTCCTTTCCTCCAATGTTGTTTTCATTTCTGTGATTAATAAGTTTATTATTGCTTGCATACTTTTCTTATCTATGGTTACTTCTGGCTCATTTGTAGTTTCTTCTGGGCTCTTGTGTTCATTCGTAGTTTTATTTGTTTTTGATCTACCCATTTTTTTATTTATTTGTTTCTTTTTGATGGTCTGTTTTTCCTCAGCTGTTGTGTCTTGAGTACCAGCAACACTGTAGTAAATACCTTTATGACAATTGCACTCACCAACCTCAGGAATTACAGTAGCAACTGAAGAAAGTATTGAAGCAGTTTAATCGTTACCAGTTAGCCAAACAATTTCTCCATTCTGTGAAAGAATAGTAACCAAATCCCAGTGAAGAAGAAAGAGAAAAGAAAGAAGGGATAGCAAGAGTAGACAGTTATGCAAATCTACTATCCACTGTATATTCTCGGGGTAACAAGAGGGGAAAGGGAACTAGAGCAGAGATACACACCTAGAGAGTCCACTCTGAGTCAGATTTCTTCCCCAAAATAATTCACAAATTCAGAAAGGCAAAGAAGAAGGAAGGAAGAAGTGTATACAAGATATAAAAAAAAAAAAAAAGAAAAAAGAGACAAGTGAGAGAAAAGGGAAAAGATAAGAAAAAGAGCTGTAATTAAAGAGAAGTGAAAGGAAAGGTTTTTTTTTTATTACTTTATTTTTAATTTAATTTAAATTTTTTAATTAGCTAGGAGGAGGAGGGAGGGGAGAGTCTGTAGAGGAGGTAGGAGTAAGGAGATAAGTTCCTCCCATGGTAGATAAGATGCCCACTACCCTAGCAATGAAAGATACCCTAAGAGTTAATTCTGATCAACCTGGGGGGGAAGATATATGCCTTTATACAATAGTAATAATAAAATAGAGCAGGGAAAAAAAAAAACCCTGTCCCAAATTACCTGAAACCTTGTGATCAGAGGAAGCTGATTGTTAAGAATGAGAAAAAAACAAAAAAAAAAACCCTCAGGATTAGACAAGGATAGCTGAAATAGACAGTTTTGCAAATCTACTATCCACTGTATATTCTAGGGGTGGCTAAAGGAGGGGAAGTTGAGCAGAGACACTTGCAGTGGGAGTCCACACTGAGTCAGAATTCTTCCCCAAAATAATTCCCAAATGTGTATCAGTGAATTCAAAAAAGCACACTGTTTGGTGGTGTGGGAGCTGGGGCCTGTGGCTTTGGAAGCTGTAGGATTAAGGAAGAAAGGATGACAAGAATGAGAAAAAGAATAAAAAAATAGAGAGAAGAAAAAGAAAAAGATAAGAAAAAGAACATTCATAAAAGAGCGGTGAAATAGTTTTTATTTATTTATTTATTTATTTATTTTTAATTATTTTATTAGCTATGCGGGGTGAGGTGGGAGGGTTGGCTACTTAGAAAGAAAAAAGGCCAGAGGTTTCAGAAGGGTATAGACTTAGAATGAATGATACTCCCTGATGGGACAGGAATTTGGTAAAGACAGAAGCTCAGCAGGGGAGCCTGCTAGGAGCAGGTTCCCAGGGACTAGTTATGGGGGGGAGGGGGGAGGCGGTGTGCTTAATAATTAAAAGGAAAAAAAAATTGTGCCCTTTTTTTCCACTCTGTTTCTGTTTTTTCTACTCTGTTTTTCTACTCTGTTTCTTTGTGCCCTTTTTTTCTACTCTGTTTATGCCCTGTTTTTTCTACTCTGTTTCCAAATTAAGTTATAGTCACCTCTTTGGTGTCACCGCTAGGACCCCTTATTGACTGGCCTACTAAAGGCAGAAAATTCTACCGTTTCCAGGAGATGTGGTCAGAGCTCAAGCCACTAGCAGCTTCTCAGTCCACCATCTTCCGGCAACCGCCAATTTTTCTCTTTTTTAAAATTACTATCATTATTATTTATTTAAGAAAGGAGACATTAACAGAATCATAGGATGGGAGGGTACAACCCCACACAATTCCTGCCACCCAATCTTCATATCCCATCCCCTCCCCAATAGCTTTCCCATTCTCTATCCCTCTGGGAGCATGGACCCAGGGTCATTGTGGGTTGCAGAAGGTGGGAGGTCAGGCTTCTGTAATTGCTTCCTCGCTGAACATGGGCGTTGACTGGTCGACCCATACTCCCAGTCTGCCTCTCTCTTTACATAGTAGGGTGGATCTCTGGGGAAGTGGAGCTCCAAGGGTTATGAAGTTTTTTTCTCCCCAGTATTATTCATATTTGTCTCTTGTCATCTCATTTTTCTGATCTCATCAGGTTTCTTTCATAATATAGTGAGGGAATAATGTGTATTTTAAATATATACTGACATATTAGTAATTGTTTAATCAATCCTTGTTCCAACTGTGGTTAAGTTATTGATGTTGACATATAAAACAAAATCTATGTTGTCAAAATGAATGATCAAGGCAAAGCAGGCCTTGGTTAAATGTATGTTGTAATCAGTTTGAAAGTTCAATCTGAAATGTATTTTCTCAAGACTGTGGTTTTTCATATTTGTTTTGAAGTGAGGTCATGAGGATAGAACATTATAATTTACATAGTAGATACATCATTTGTAATACACTTGGCTACTATTGAACAAGTTGTTTTAGACATTCTGTGCAGATATAATGGTTAAAGACTCAAGTTGTCCCCTAAACATTTAAAACAGGTTATTTATTGTAATGGTTATTGAAAGTATACTTTATGAATTTATGCATCATAATTTCATTTATTAAAATGTGTGTCAAGTCCTTGAAAAAATATGTATTATATCTAGGATATAATGCTGATCAAGGCACAACTTTGTTCCCTTGAATAGTACAATGAAGCAAATGATAGAGTCTGAAAAAATACTTATGCACGTAATGAATAAGATTTCAAAGAAGGTACCCAACTACCCAACATGCTGTTGATAATAATAATGTGGAAGTATGTCATGCCTATGCTTACGTGTAAGATTACTCAGGGGGTGTTATATGATCTTCTCCTTCTCAATCCCTGGTAAATCTGAAGTCTTTCAATTCCCTCATAAATTTCAACACATTCAGGTTATCATCTTCTAACATATGAATTTATTTTATGATAAATATATAGTGTGTGTAATCAATTTATCTGTTTATTTCCCTAAAATATCAATTAGGAGTTTTTTCCAGGAATGCACTTTTTTGACTGGCAGTTGCAAACTGGAAAAGAGAGACACAACAATTGAGTTAAGAAATGTCTCTTCAGGCTGCCAATGTCCATGTTGAGTGGGGAAGCAATTACAGTAGCCAGACCTTCCACCTTTTGCACACCTTAATGACCCTCGGTCCATACTCCCAGAGGGATAAAGAATAGGAAAGTCATCAAGGGAAGGGATGGGATACAGAGTTCTGGTGGTGGGAATTGTGTGGAGTTGTACCCCTCTTATCCTATGGTTTTGTCAGTGTTTCCTTTTTATTAATAAAAAATTTTTAAAATGTTATCTCTTTCATCATTCATACAAGGAAAAGTAACATATCAAGCCTACATATTTACTTCTTTTGATGCATTTATTTTTCACTATTCTCCATAAAATATTTGGTAGGCCAAATAATCTTTGGGAACTATAATCTAAAATGTTCAGTATAGTACTAATGATTGGTCTTTGGTTCTTGAGTTTTCCTCCCTCTTCAGAGCTGTATTGCTTTTTTTTCTACAACTGAATTATTTTTCTCTGGCAGTACTTAATTTTTCAGGGCTTGGACAGAGAAAGTAGCATTACCACTAATTCTAGGTTTTTTTTTCTTTTACAGTCTTGCTATCTTCCTTTTTAATTCAAAATGGCATAAGTATTACTGAAGTCATATATTTTATTTTGTAATAATATACTCCATTATGTATACAGGCAGCATATCTGACAATGTTATATAGTTGATGAATGACTATAGTTCATTTTGCATTGGGGAAAGTGAGATAAAGTTAGTCTTCACATGATGGGCCTAGATCTAATATAAAACCCTATCACCATTGTTACCAGTCATCTCTATCAGGAACAATGCAATAGACCCCTTTGTGGACCCCCATAGAACTTTGCCCTCAACATGGATCAACCGCAGTAGAGAATGTTCCATTTCTGAAGGGAGGCTGGACAACATACTTTATGTTCCACCTGAGGAAGATAGGTTCTAAAATTGGGGCAGTTTGGAATGTTCCTACTCATGACTACAGAATGTAAGTTCAGATATACAAGGATGTATAGGTCATATAGGCTCCTAAGCTGAATATGGGCCGCAGTCACATCAAATTGATGGGGTTCACAATCAACAATATTTATACAACTTTCTCATATTTAGGAGCTACTCTCTTCCCTGATCCAGCTTTCTGGTCCTCTTTCCAGCCATGGCATCATCTCCTCAGAGAATAACTTGGGTCCACCTGCATATCAGATGTCAGGCTCATTTAAGAAAAAATAGTATAGTCATGGGCCCTTTGTAATTTAACTAAAATAGGCCTCCTAACTATCTACAAAACAGAGACCCCCAACTTTTCATCTGCATTACTCCAGCCTTTAAGTTCATGATTAGTCAACAATTTGTTTGTCTTTATATGGTAACTCTTATTTTGGCCACCAGTTTCCAGATGCTACCCTGATGCCAACCAGAATTCCCTGAGCAGATGACCCCACCAATGAATGTGTCCTGGAGCTCAGCTTCCCCAGAGATTCACCTCATTAGGGAAATAGAGAGAGAGGAGAGAGAGAGGTTGAGAGTATGGATCAACATATCGACATTCATGTTCAGTGGGGAAGCAATTACAGAAGCCAGACCTTCCACCTTCTGTATCCCATAATGACCCTGGGTCCATACTCCCAGAGGGTTAAAAATCGGAAAGCTATCAGGGGAGGTGATGGGATATGGAGTTCTGATAGTAGGAATTGTGTAGAGTTGTACCCCTCTTATCCTATGGTTTTGTCAGTGTTTTCTTTTTATAAATAAACATTTTAAAAGATAACTGAAAAAATTGGTTTTCAATAGCTCCTTTGTTATATTTCTAAAGACTTAAAAGTAATATTGTATAATTAATATTGTATCTTTTGAGGCTTTTTATATTAGAAGTTTAAGAAAAGAGGGTATAAGTGAAACTTGAATAAAAATAAGGGGCATTATCATATAATATGGCAATGAATAAATTGAGCAAATGTTATTTAAGAAAATATAGTATTTTATATTATAATCAATGAATGAAATCCTAAAATACATTCATAGGAACATGTCTTGGTGGAGTATAAGAGCACTTTCATGCCTTATTTGAATAATGTGTGAATATTACAAAGTGTATTTATAGAAGTTTAGAAGAAAATAAGCTATTTTTTTTTTTCTGAAGGTAAAGACAGCAGCAGTTTTCTATGAAATGCTATATAGCTTCCAGGCATCTTCTAACAGTTCTTTGTTCTCTGCTCAAAGCCTTAAATACTAATTCCAATCCAGGCAGACTTACATTTTGAAAGACATCAATACAGTTATATAAATTTTTTTCTCTTTCAAAAGTGAATGATTCTCACCAGTATTAGAATAAAATTTAGATACTTAATGAAAGATAGAAAAAGTATGTGTGTATGTGTATTTGTGATAATATATATATATATATATATATATATATATATATAGTAGTGGTTTTCAAGACTGTAAGATGACAGGTGTATATTTCCACACCACACTCATCACAGATGTTCTGTGCCCTCTTAGTCTACACCTCACATCAATTGACTTCCTGCTATTTATTTAAATATGTTTGTTTGTTTGTTATTGGATAGAGCCAGAGAGAAATTGAGAGGGGAAGTAAAATAGGGAGGGAGAGAGAAAGAAAACAAGATAAAAGAAACAAGAAACTGGAAATTGTAAGTAATGGAATCATCAGATAAGTGTCTGAAATAAGCATGATTTCTATGGACAAAAAAATGAAGGAAAATAGAGAATTTTAATAGAAATCTAGAAGTCATGAAATTAAAAAGACATAAAGATATTAAATTAAAACTTAATGGATAGTGATATAGGACATGAAGGTTTGCCACCTGGTACCACAGAAACCAATTTCTATACAGCAGCCTTTGGCAAAAAGGAAAAAAGCCTTCTAAATTGTACAGTATGCAATTAGAAGTTACTGTAACCTAGAGTCCTTGCCTCTACTTCAACCCAACTCCTTCAACTTCTAACCACAGGACCCTGATTCCCACCCCACCCCCTCTTGGTTGTTGCTGATATTGTCTTTTGTTTCCTAAACAATTATTGGTGTAGAGTTTTATTAATTTATCAATCTCTTGCTATGCCCTTCCTCTGTGGTCCCATTAGTTACTCCAGGCCTAGTACTTTCGGTTTTATAAATATGTTATAGAGCACAATTTGGATGAGAGAGACTGAGAAATTCAAACAATGTGGATTTTTAAACAGTCATACTGCTTAAAGTAAAATTTTGAGAATGAAAGGTTAATGGGTAAATCCTTAAAACAAATAGTAAATAAAAATAGAGATTAATTTTTCGAGGTGTGATAATTAGAATAATTATAACCATTTTTATCAGAATATTATTAATATTGTGATCTGAATATGGACTGGCAAACACAAGCAACTATTAGTCTAATTTTGTAGGGTATCAAAATGCATGTATGAATTACTTATCTTTTCAGATTATATACAATAGAAAATTTCAGAGACATACCAACAGAGAATAAAAGGACACTAATTCAGATTTTCTTCAGTTTTCTAGACCCTACCGCATGCATTCCTTTTTAAAAACATGCTTATATATTTGTATAGAGACAGAAAAAAATAGGAAAGGGGGAGACAGAGAGGAAGAAAAATTAAGAAACATAAAAGTGCTTCACCACTTATGAAGCTTCTCTCCTGCAGATGGGGACTGGGGGCTTGAACCCAGTTCTTGTGCACGGTAATGTCTGTGTGCTCAACTAGATGTGCCAGCACATGCATTCTTAAAAACAGAAACCTTTCCTTGCCTCCATAAAAGTTGTAAAGTAAGCAAATGACCATCTCTCCTAAGTGCAGATCACATTGAAAGCATATAAGGAAATATGAGCAGATTCTCTGGACAAAATGGCATTGGATAATGAACAGTTTTACATGCACCTCTCTCTAGCAACTATATAAAACTGATTTTGGCCAATTAACTGTGTGATTATGAAAGTGAATGCATTCTTAGAGACGCCTGGAAGGAAATTTCATGATGATGATCATGATGATGATGATGATGCCTATAGGGTTATCACTGTGGCTCAGTGCCTGCACTATGAATCCACTGCTCCTGGAGGCCATTTTTCCTGTTTTGTTGTCCTTGTTGTTGCTTTTGTTACAGTTGTTATTGTTGTCATAGGGGTTGTTATTGGATAGGACAGAAAGAAATCAAGACAGGAGGGGAAGACAGAGAGAAGGAGAGAAAGACAGACACTGGCAGACCAGTTTCACTGCCTGTAAAGCGAACCCCCTGCAGGTGGAAATACAGGAGCTCGAACAGGGATCATGATTCCAGTCCGTGTGCTTTGCGCCATGTGTGCTTAACCTGCTGCGCTATCGTCCACCCTCCCCCCAACCAACAATTTTTATGTTTCCAAGATTATCGCTGGGGATCAGTGCCAGTACTTTGAATCCTTTGCTCCTGGAGACTTTTTTTTTTATATAGGAAAGAAAGAAATTGAGAGTGGGAGGGGGAGATAGAAATGGAGAGATACAGGAAAACACCTGTAGACATGTTTCACTGCTTATGCAGGGAACTCCCCAACCCCACAGGTGTGGAACCAGGGACTCAAACTGGGATCCCTAAGTCCTTTCTCTTCCTACTATGTGGCTTAAGGCAATAGGTAACCAACTGACTTGGAAGGGAACTTCTTAATAGTAAGTCAGTTCAATAATGGAAGACTCTGTGAAGAGAACACAACTGAATCCCATTGCAACTAAACTTCTAATATACAAAACAATAAGATAATAAATGATTGTTGTTTTAAGTCACAGAGGTTGTGATAATTTGCTAGTATATCAATAATCACATGATATATGTGTGTATACACACATTTATGTACAATTTGAAGGATATAACCACTTTATATATGGGCAAAATTATAAAGCATCAAAAATTAGTATGAAGATAAATTTATAATTTGGAAAAAGTTCAATATAGTTCACCCCTATAGAGCATATACTTTACCATGCTTGATGATTCTGTAATAAGGCCCTGGCTAATGCAAGGGTGCACTTTCTCAGGGGAAACTTCATAAGTGGTAGAGAAGTGCTATTTTCTCCCTCTTCTTCTTCTTCTTCTTCTCCTTCTCCTTCTCCTCCTTCTCCTTCTCCTTCTTCTCTTCTTCTTCTTCTTCTTCTTCTTCTTCTTCTTCTTCTTCCTCTTCTCTCTCTCTCTCTCACACATACACACACACACACACACACACACACACACACACCCTAAAGATGTTGGAAAATGACTTAAGTTGGGAGTTAGGAGTAAGAATATTTTGATTTTTGATATATATATAATTTATTAATGAACATAGAGAGAAATTGAATGGGGGTATAGAGAGGGAAAGACAGTGGGACACCTGAAGAATTTGTGAAACTTTCCCCCTGTAGATGGGAACTAGGGGCTTGAACTTGGGTCATTGCACACTGTAGCATCTGTGCTTAACTAGGTATACCATCACCTGGAACCCTTAGAGAACTTTCACAGGGAGATGAGAGATTGTACCTTTGTGTCAACCATAGTGTAATACATTAGTGTCTCGATAAAGAGAAGAGAAAATAGAATACAAATATCTTTGACCAGAATAGAAAACACTAATAAATCTATGTCAAACTTAGTGTCTGTTCATTAAGATCAAGCACAGAGTATAAGAAAATAACAGGAGCTCATGAAATAAATACAGGGCTAATAGAAAAGTCCTACAAATCAATAACTAAAGAAAAAGTACTCAGCAGAGGGGGGAAAAGGCATATGACTTAAAATAGAAAATTCACACACAGAAAACTACAGTTCAAGGATCAATAACTATTTGACAAAGTGTTCAGTCTCAGCTGTAATCAGGGAAATGCTAAATCAAACACATTGACTGGCCTCTAGAATAGCTAAAAATTACAGAGGTAATCTTGTTTGGGAACAGAGTTTGGTTCTCTAGTGCCATAGGGAAAGAATGAACACATACTCAATCCTTTAGAGAGAAAATAATTAAGACAGAATGGCAGGAAGCGGTTTCTTGTTGAGTTAGACTAAGTCGTTATAAAAAAGACCTTGGCTTTGTCAATATTCTGTTTTTACATAGCTCTCATAGTTATTGAGATATAGTCTTCAACCTATTTTTGTTCTGTATACTCTACTGTAGTTATATAGTAATGCATATATAAACAGAAAAGAAACACTCTCATATAAATATCTGTCTCAAATTTATTATCATTTTGAAACTTCTTGATCAGTCTTATTGAAAATAAAAAATAATGGCTTGACATCAGTGGGAAATGGTTTATCTTTCAGTTCTCATATTGTCTCTAAAGATAAGAAATAACAGTGAATCAGGAGTGGAGACTCCCAAATGAGAGGCATTATGGTAGCATCTGGAATCTGATGGCTGAAAAAGAGTAAAGCCCTACAAATTGTTAATTAATCATGAACTTAAAGGCTGGAATATTGCAGATGAAGGTTTGAGGTCTCTGCTTTGGAAATAGCTAGTAGGTCTATTTCAGGTATTTTCCAAAGGGCCCATGACTTTATTAGTTTTTGCCCGAGCCTGACATATGCTATGCAGGTGTACCCAGGTTATTGTCTGGGGAGATGATGTCATGATTGGGAAAAAGGGCTAGAAAGCTAGATCAGGGAAGAGAGTAGCTCCCAAATATGGGAAAAGTGTATAAATATTGTTGACTGCAAACCCCATTGATTTAGGCTCAATTTATATTCAGGGCATGCACACAGTATCTGCTATAATGTGCACAATTAATTTGGGCATATACAAACACCATTACTTATTTGGCAGTATTTGGGCAATTCAAAAATTTTTCCTGCAATAAAATAATATAGCATTGTGCATACAGTTATCTTAAAAATTTGTGCCTCTCTTTGAAAATCACAGATGTTGAATCACTGAAGTAAAAAGATATAAATATCTTCAGCAATTCTGAGCATACTGCCAAAATGACCTTGTAAATGTTTGCTATGAATCTAGCTCCTACTTACAAAACATGAAGCCCTTTTTCTCCCCTAAATATTTCCATTAATGATTAATAAAGTTTTTTTTATTTTTTCTGTTTTTAAAGACTTTTTATTTATTTATTTTTGAACCAAGAAATTGAGAGGGGAAGAGATAGGCAGAGACAGAGAAACACATGCAGTCCTGCTTCGCCGCTCTTGAAGCTTTTCTCCTGCAGGTGGAGAATAAGGGCTTGAACCCTGGTTCTTATACACTATAATGTGAGCATTTAACCAGGTGTGCCACAGCCTGGCATGCTAGACAGACTATTCACTGCTCCATTTACCTGTCTCCCTGTTGCTTACTTAGTCTGATGCTGTTGCTGCAGACAACAGTAGTTGCACAGTAGTTGAATGGTATCTTCATCCATCTTAAATTGGTTCAACAGTCCAGGTTCTCAGTGATTGATTGGGTAAAGATTATTTAAGACATGTCAAAGAATTCAATTTGGACAAAGAATATCAATTTAATGACCACTGAGCAAGACAGTTGAGCAGGATGGAATTATAAGAAAAGGTGAAAAGCCCTGTATTTTGAGGAAATCCTTCAGATCGTTGGAAATGGAGGTCATGATACCTTCTATTTTAATTTTCTGCAGAAAATGACCAAAATATCATTATTAGTTCAGTAACATGAGTCTAAATCACTTGTACATTTATAGTGTCTCACTGGATATACTGAGGAACTTTGAATGGGGCCTGTATTTCCATTTGCTAGTGAAATGGAGGGAATCTCCACTTCAGACTCACAGTATATCTCCACCCCCAATTCTGTTTGGAGATGGGAGTTGATCATTGTCCCAGTGCCTGGATCCTGACTAAAAGTGGGAGTCTGTGTGAAGAAAAGACAGTCTGGCCACTCTCCCTCCTCCAGCTTTGTTGGTTAATTTATGTTGATTATTCTTCAGGAAATTCCATTGTTATAATACAATGGATTCTATTAGGGCTTTATAAATCGACTTTTGCTTCTCCTAAACTTATTATTATCATTTTGAAAATAATCTACTTTCTGAGGAATATTTTCTTGGTAATGCCAACATTAATGGATTTCTTCAACATGTATAATTGATTTGAGAAGACTATCACATGCACTGCATTCCTTCAGTTAAAAAGATTTCTTTTTTATTTTAAAACTTCAAGTTTCTTCAAGACTACATTTTTCTCATCCTTTGTATGGGAACTTTTTATAGAGCTTTAAGACTATAGGCTCTTTATTACTAGCTTTGATAAATCTCTCAACAGATAGGAGTGAAAAAAATAGATGGTTATATAGGTGAAGTGGTTGAATAAATGTGATAAAGTATTTGAGTGGGGGGATGAGTACTAAAATAAAATTGGGTATAGAATTTGTTCAAGGGGTCAGGTGGTGGTGCACCTGGTTAAGTGCTCACATTACATTCTGTAAGGACCCGGATTCAAGTCCCTGGTCCTATCATGGGAAAGCTGTATCTGTGGGTATCTGTCTGTTTCTCTCCCTCTCTATGGCCCCATCCCCTCTGAATTTCTCTCTGTGTCTATCCAGTAATTAATAACTTAAAAAATAAATATAAATAAATCTTAAAGAACATTTCTGGAGAAAAAATAATATGTGATCTACTGAGCAATGGATATGCTTCTTAAATGCTTGTAAACATGAAACAAGAAGACAAAAATGTTTTGAGACAACTGGACTTTCAAAACTAATATATCTTGGTAAAGTAACTCACTTTAATAGTGTGTTGCTCTGACATGTTTAACCCACTTCACTGAAAAAAACTTCAGTATTATGTTTTCGTTTTGTTATTGTTTTCACCCTCTTTGCCTCACTGTCTCTATCAAGAAAAATTTAAAAACTAATAGGTTTCCAGTGAACATAACATAACTTTTAGGATCATTTGTCACTAATAATTAGTATTAGAAATGATTTATTTTCTGAATTACTTGCTCACACACTGTGTCATTTTTCAATAGGTTATTCTATATATATAGAGGGATTAGACCAAAGTACAAAGGTTTCCTCCAGTGTGGTGTGGGTTAATCTCACACCTAGGCTGTGTACATGGTAAAATAAAACACTATCCAAGTGAACTATTTTGCTGAACCTAGATCACCTATTACCTTTGCTAATATAAGAGGTTTTATTACTAACCACTTTTTCAATCATATTAATTTTTTATTTAATCTACTTGCTTTTTAGTGCTTTGTCTTTGTTTCTTTTGGCTTTACGTATCTATAAGCAAATATCCCCCCGAATTATGGGGGAGGATAAGTACAGGATATATTTTAGCTGGTCACTAGAAGTAAAATGACTATTAAACAGAATGGAGAGTTCAGAACAATAATAAACAGGTAAAACATACTGATATTGTACAAATCTTCAAATGTACATCAACTTTATCTTTGCATGCCTATACTATATATGTATAAAAATGCACTGTATATTTGGAAATTTGAACATTATAGAGTAGGCTTTACTTTTAATATGTGCATATATATTATGTATATTTGAATGTATATGAAATATTTTTGGAGACATGGAAGATAACAGATGAAAGAAAAGTAAAGAGGAAAAGCAAGAAAAGAATGAGAGAGATAGAGAGAATATTGATATGAAACATTTACAATTGAGCTGTAAAAGATAAATAAATAAATAAATAAATAAATAAATAAATAAATAAATAAAGCCTGCTGAAGAAGACTTTATTGGGAAGAAACTGCATTGACCTTCCTATCCCTCAATGATGAACACGAGTTATGAAGGGGAGTTATATTCCAATGTTGTGAGTGGTTCCTGTTCCACCTGTTGTCAGTCTATTCCTTTCATTATCACAGGAAACCCCATATTCACCTGTGTCAGAGCTGAAGCAGAAGAGACCTACAGTAGTTCCTGATAAAGTCTTCTTCAGCAGGCCTTATTTATTTATTTATTTATTTGATCACTCTCCTTATAAAGCAGATCACTTCCTGCACAAACAGATTCGATAACTCATACCTTCACTCAGGTGGTTGGATGATGAATGCAGTCCTATTTTTGTTATATAAGAATCTCACATTTAAACAGTTAATGCTCTCCCTTTATGTGGACTTCCCAGTAGTAACTTTTCTGGGTTTGTCTCTTACAGCTTAATTGTAAACATTTCATATCAATCTTCTCTCTCATACTTTTCTTCCTAGAGTGACTCTAGGGGACAGTGTGTTGCACAAAAGACTACTATATTTTTCTGCAGAAAGGATGACAAAACAGTATTAAAATACTATTACATCCCTTTTCCAGGATATTCAGGAAATATTTGACTCTTTTGAAAAAGTACACCAATGTATAGAAAATATCCTGGTCAAATAGTATTTGGGAGGGTGAGGTTAGAAGCTTAGGTTTTACATATCACCCTCAGAGGACTGCTTTCTGAAATGAATAGAAATGTCTCACTTATTACTTCCTTTTATAATGGGAAATGATGAGGTAACAGAGGTATTGTGTCACTTCCCATAAACCAAAAGAGAGAGAGAGAGAGACAGAGAGAGAGAGAGAGAGTAATAAAGCAGTATCTTCTCAAGCTCAGTTTACTCTAATTTCTCTTAGGAACATATATTTTAAACAAAGGTATTTTATGTTTCACTATTTTTAGAACTGTCAAATCTCTACTAATAATGTTCTATCTCTATACAATGAAAGAAAAATTAATCATTTCAAGCCATATACAACATAGTATTAATCTGAAATTCAATCACAAAGCTGAAATTAACTATTAAATTCAATATTTTTCTTGGTTTCTAACCTTTTTCATGGAAAGTAGATATAATTACTCATTTGGATTTATAGTCACTACTTTTTCTATATCTATTTGAATATGTCTAATAAAACCAGTATAAAATATAGAAAATTTGGAAAAAATAAAAAACAGTGGTCTATAAATAATTGCTTATGAGTGGATTTCAACTCACACTGTGCTTTAATATTCTGTGTAAACTTTCAAAAGTCAAATTCACACTTACAAAGGTGTATATTCAAACACCTCACTGTATCATTGCTTTGATGTTTTCTGTAAAGTAATTCAGACAATGATGTTATTATGAAATCAAATGTCAGTAATATTCTCTCAAGTAGATTAAATTGTGCTCTTAAGAAAAATGGAAACAATTTTAAAATTTTCTAGCCTTCTTAAATTATTTTTGAAATATTTAAATAACTGTGCCATTAATTCAAATAAATACATTCATGCTTACTTATCAGGGGAGATACAATCCTCATGAAGATAGTTTTTCTAGAGGGAAGTTTATCCACACCATTCCAATGTGATGAGCCCTAAGATTTCCCTAGATATGGAAATATTTAGTGGTATAGGAAGCTACTGGCTCTTTTTTTTTTTCTGTCTCTCTTTTTCAATTTGAAAAAGTCAGCCTAGAGCAGTAAATTTCAGCCATCACACATTCACACAAAAAGTACAAATAAATATATTGAAATACCAATATGGTTACTGTGTTTTTTTATTTTTTATTTATAAAAAGGAAACAATGACAAACCATAGGATAAGAGGAGTATAGCTTCAGGTTTTACATATCACCCTCAGAGGACTGCTTTCTGAAATGAACAGAAATCTCTCACTTACCACTTCCTTTTATAAAGGGAAATGATGAGGTAACAGAGGTATTCTGTCACTTCCCACAAACCACCAGACCTTGGTATACCAACCCCTCCCCTGATAGCTTTCCTACTCTTTAACGCTCCAGGAGTATGGACCCAAGATTACTGTGGGATGCAGAAGGTGGAAGGTCTGGCTTCTGTAATTGCTTCCCCACTGAACATGGGCGTTGACAGATCCATCCATGCACTCAGCCTGTCTCTCTCTTTCCCTAGTGGGGAAGGGTTCTGGGGAAGCATAGCTCCAAGGCACATTGTTGGGGTTGTCTGTCCAGGGATGTCTGGTTGCATCCTGATAGCTTCTGGAACCTGATGGCTGAAAAGAGAGTTAACATACAAAGCCAAACAAACTGCTGGACAGTTATGGACCTAAAGGCTGAAAAAGTGCAGGTGAAGCATTGCGGGGGGGGGGGGGGGTGTCCTCCATTTTGTAGATAGCTAGTAGGCATATTTTAGTTATATTTCAAAGAGTCTGTAGCTATACTAGTGTTGTGTTTTTTTTTCCTCAACCTGAAATTTGATATGCAGGTGAATCCTAATTATTGTCTGGGGAGATGATGTCATGGCTGAGAATAGGACCAGAAAGCTGGATCAGAGAAAAGAGTAGCTCTGTAATATAGGAAAGGGGTATAAATATTACTGTAAACCCCATCAATTTGATGTGATCTGGGGCCCATAATTAGCTTAGGAGCCTGTGTGACCTCTACATCCCTCTAGATCTGAGCTCACATTCTGTGGTAATGAGTCGGAACATTCCATGCTGCCCCAGTATCAACCTATCTTCCTCAGGTGTATCATAGAGTATCTTGTCCATTTTCCCTTAGGAGGATGGAACATTCTCTACCATTGTTGATCCTATGAGGGCCCACAAAGGGGTCTATTTTGTTGTTCCTGATAGACATGACCAGAAACAATGGAGGGAGGGATTTATTTGCGGTCTAGGCCCATCAAGTCTGTTTGGAAAACTCAGGACTCCCTGATTAGGGCCCCAGCTGGTGGAATGGCCTGATAGTGACTAAAGAGTCATCCTTAAAGTATGCCAGTCTCTTACCCTTATTCAGCTTTTGCAGTCCTTGCTTTGCTAAGGTTATCTTTGGAGTGAGTGAGAGAACTGTAATAGGAAGTGGGTGAGGAGGGAATCTAAATCTAAATGGATACTATTTCATTATGAACTTGATACTGACTTACTAAAGACTCTTTCAGGTATATATTTTGCCCTAATTTATAGATACATGTTAACATATGCTCTATTTTATGTGACCTGGCCTATATCTAGGTTTTGGGACTTGTAAAAAAAAAAAAAAAAAAAAAAAAAACCTCCAGGTAGTTTTTCCCAGGCTTGGGTGAGGCTCTGATTGGTCAGATATTTTGTTACTCAACTAGAGCTCCTTCCACTTAGGAAAAAAAAAGAGAGAGAGAGAAGGAAATAAAATAGGAAAAGAATTGGAATGACACCCCTGTTGAGCCAGGAATCCTGGTAAAGAAAAAAAAAAAAGCTCAGCAGAAAGCCTGCTAGTAGCAGCTGTCCAGCCTCTGGTGTCTGGTTTTACTGTGGGGGGAGGGGTGCACTTCAGGAAAAATCAGAACATTTCCTTTCTTTTTCCTCCTTTTTCTAACCCAAGATTGAGGTATAGTTACCTCCTTGGTGTCACACTTAGGACCCCTTTTTCACCATCCTGCTGACAGTGTAATATCCTACCTATCTGTTGTCAGAGTTCAAGCCAGCAGCTACCTCCAAGTCATCGTCTTGGCTCCGCCCTCATTACCATTAAAAAGTAGTTCAATCCTCTAGAGGACTGGGATAGTTGAGGTAGTTCAATATTGTCAGCAGCATGTCAACCAGAAACTCGGATATGCTCGAAGTTAGTATGGAGACTGTACAATAGTACCAGAAGGAAACTTCACTAGAACTTTAGTTCTTCTCTAATAAAACAGGGCCTCTACTTGAAGATGTAACTGTATGCTGTGGCTGACAACTGTAAGAGAGAGATAGAGAAGCTCAGAGGACTATGCAATTGTAGGTTGAAACCTGAGACTCAAAACATACAAGTCCTAAACCTTGGTTTGGAATTAACTCACTGGGCACACTGTTTCATCATCCAAAAGAAGAAAGAAGTCAGGTCAGGCATTTATACACATTTTCTTTTTCAGATGCATTTTTCTTTTCTTTTTTTTTCTTTCTTTCTTTTTTTTTTTCTGAACAGCATGGGTTTGACTACCTGTTTAGAATACCAAAGAATGTTCCTAGGGGAGCATATTGATTATTTGAACTTTCAAGTCTTATTGTCCCCATGGTAAAGTACTTATTTCACATAGTTCTGTGAGGATAACTGAGAGTATATTAAAGCACATGGCAAACTTACAGACATTTAGTATTTATTGAGCTCACTATGTATTATTTTTACTATCGTTCTTAATAATGCTATTATCATTAATAAATAGTCATTTCAAATAATAAGACTATTTTGTGTCCATATTTAATGCCCCCTATAAAAAGAATAATATATATTTGGAAACAGTGGTAGGTCAAAATTCAGACAACTTCTTTAATTCTATATCTTCTCTGTATTATTTTGGTATCAGTGAAATCACTTCTAGTGATGTTCTCCATATAAGGAGAGGGGAATGCCTCTTTTTCTCTCTTTTATGATGGATTTTTTTTTTTTTTTTTTTACAGGGCTGGGGAGAAGCATAATGGTTTTGCAAAGAAACTTTCATGCCTGAGGCTCCAAGGTCCCAGAATCAATCCCCAGCACCACCATAAGCCAGAGCTGAGTAGTGCTGTAGTCTCTCTCTCTCTCTCTCCTGGGAAATTATGCTGATGCAGTCACATCTGCCATGTTGTCTCCTCAGGCTCTCAGGCTACTCTCGAGTGCCTGTTCTGCCATGTTATGCCCTCAGGGCATTGTCTATATCCGATATCCGGAGTGCTTTGGTTACTCCTCCCCCTTCCCATTCTCGCGAAAGCTGCTCCTATAAAAGCCTTTCTTCTTCCGCACTTCTCTCTCTTGCCAGCGCTTCACTACGGTGTTCAGACGCAGGAAAGGTTACTTCATGAGGCAGCCATTTTCGCTACCTCCATGTGGCCCAACCTGCTTCTCTAGCACCCAACTCTGAGGTGCCAGCGCAAATAAAGATTTGTGTTTCCTCTTCGTTTCGGACCCCCTCTCTCTTCTCCGCGGCCCGCGCACAACAACATCTGGCTCAACAACATCTATCTCTCTCTCTCTCTCCCTCTCTCTCCTCTCCCTCTTTTCCCCATCTCTCTTTTCCTCTCTATCTCTCTCATAAAATAAATAAAGTATTAAAAATAAGATATCCCTGATAGTCCTCATCAGCCCTTTCTATATTTTTTATATGTTTAGAGGGTGTCATCATACTTCATGGGAAACCTTTGGTGTGATATTTATATATATATGCTTATTTTAAGTTAAATTACAAATTTATCAATGGAATGAGAAAGGAAAAGTAAATTGAAATGTGTAATAAGCTAAACATATTTAGTTTTAATTTAGTAAGTTCTATATTTCCCCCTGGAAACATGCATAATTTCAAGTTATTTTTCTCCCTTCTGTTGTCTGGTCCATTACTTATTAGTATTTTCTAAACTATTTTAGTTATGGCTATTATAAATGAAATATAATTAGTATAATTAGATGTAGTTTTTAGATGAGGCTGGGATGCAAAATAATTTTTTCTATGGAAAGAACAGGTGCTAGGTGATGTTCTTTACTTGATGACAAAGCCAAAGGTGGGCTGTGATTCTCAGTCCACCTTTCAGACATTTCAAAGGGAGGAAAGTGCTCACAGTGGACACGTCTGCCACAGGAGTGAGTGGTGTTTCTTTACATGAAGCAACTTATTTCCACCCTTTTCACATTGAATAAGGAGGTATCAATAGTCCAGTCTGACAAAAGTATCAACTAATCTATACACAATGAAACATTTTCTTGTTAATAGCTTATCTCTTGGTTTGGTAATATTTAAAAGATCCATTTAACTAGTAAATTTTTCAGATGCTTATTTCACTATATATATCACATAGTGGGCAGGGGTAATAGCACAATGGTCATGCAGAGACTCTTATGCCTGAGGTTCCAAGGTCGCAAGTTCAACCCTCCCACCCCCCACTGCACACACACCCGCACAAACACTATCATAAAACCAGAGCTGAGTAGTGCTCTGGTAAAATAATAATTAAATTAAATTAACACATAGTTAGAGGTCACTGAATCTTATTGAATGAAACTGATCAATTTTGTCACCAAAATATTTTTCCTTAGAAGGTATAGAGAGAGAAGAATCAATAACGTAACTGGCATATAAAATATTTTTGTAGATATTTCTGCTGATGTATGTAAAACTTTGTTTACTTTCAAATTAACCAAAGAATCTTTTTTTAATATTTATTTTATTTATTTATTCCCTTCTGTTGCCCTTGTTGTTTTATTGTTGTAGTTATTATTGTTGTTGTCGTTGTTGGATAGGACAGAGAGAAATGGAGAGAGGAGGGGAAGACAGAGAGGAGGAGAGAAAGATAGACACCTGCAGACCTGCTTCACTGCCTGTGAAGCGACTCCCCTGCAGGTGGGGAGCCGGGGTTCGAACCGGGATCCTTATGCCGGTCCTTGTGCTTTGCGCCACCTGCGCTTAACCCGCTGCTCTACAGCCCGACTCCCCCAAAGAATCTTTTTAAAGAAGCTTATTTTTAAAAGTTTATTTAATGTTTTAAAATTTTTGTTTATTTTATTGGATAGACAGACAGATGCTGAGAATGGAAGGAGACAGAGAGACACTTTTAGCCCTGCTTCACCACTTGTGAAACTTTTCCCCTGCACGTGAGGACCCAGGGGTTGAAGCTGGTTCCTTGTGCACTGTAATATGAGCACTTAACCAGGTGTGCCACTGCCTGGCCCTTTATATTTAACTATAAAAGAGACATAGAGAAATTGAGAGGAAAGTGGGAGAGAGATAGTGAGAAAGACCTGCGGTACTGCTTTGCCACTCATGAAACGTCCCACCCTGTAGGTGGAGCTCAGGGTCTTGAACTTTGGTCCTTTTACACCATGACATGCTCACTCAACCCAGTTCATGATCATGAAGCCCATAAGTAAATGATCTTAGGTAAGAAAGTTTATAAATATGAATACCTGGTGAACTTTATCCTTTTAAGCATCTATTTTTAACTGGGTTGAAACTGGGGAAAGGTATCTCCTGTGTTGAGTTAAAAGATGAGATTGACAGAATTCTAGAAATAGAAAGAAATGAAGACCATGGAAATACTGACACATGAATTTGGCACTAGGCACTACTTCTCATGCTCAAAGGAAATAGGTGACAAGACTCCAAAGGTGTGTTCCTGCAACTCTGAATTTTTTTTTTCCTGCGGAAGCAGAACATACATCATGGGTTAAACTGTACTGTTTAATATCTTGGAGTCTTCAGAAATGAATGGACATATTTGATACTCTGCTGTGGCTTTACTCTACAGGCAAAAATCAAACTTAGTGGGTAATATCTCACTGGTTATTTTGTGTAACTGATCAAAGACAAACAAATGAATTTATTTCCTTATGAAATATTTCCTTTATCTATTCAAATATCCCTATAATGTTGATGCACATGCTTTCATGCTATGTTTCTTAACCTGAAAAGTTTCATATCTCCTTAACTGTATACAATTATAAAATGCAATTATTACTTAAGTCTCTGGGACTCATTCATTCTTCAAACTTAAAGATCCCAGATTCAGTCACCAATGAAAGTATAAGCTAGAGCTTGTGTTACTCTGGTAGGAAGAAACAAAACAAAACAAACAAACCAAAAAGACAGAATCCTGGTGTTTAATTTCTCCATCTTTAAGATGTCATGGCAAGTTAAGTTTACAAATATTTCTGTATCTTGAGTCTCATGTATGTAAATTGAGCATTTTATAGCTTCTTTAAAATTAAGAAGGAAGTGCTTAGTGCAATTCATATTATGCTTAAACGTAAAGAAAAGTTAGCAATTACTGTGAATCAGATTATAATTATAATATGACCTAACAGAAATTAAAATTTAAAAAAGCCAAGGTCTTGATATTCACGTTCGAGTAAATTCCCCTATGAGTCATGTAAAAACATGAAAGCAAGAACACTACAAGCATGGCAACAAATAAAATAACACTATTGATTTAAGAGCAAAATTATCTCCTATAGGTTGCCAAAAAATTAAAATCCTAGTGATGTTGGTGTGTACAGAAAATGTCGAAGATGATTATATAAGAATATTCCATAAGTTGTATAGTATTTTTCAGATTTTGGGACCTATAATTTTATAACTACGAGCTATATTTGACAGTGTTCCTTTCACTACACACACAAACATTCCTAATAGACAGCACAATAGTATTCACTGGCATTCTTCTTCTTCTTCTTAGATTTTCTATGGTATTCAAATATTGTTCATGGAACCATCAAATTAAGGATTTCAGGGTGGGGGGAATGACTTGACCTGGTAGAGTACAGGACCTGAACACCTGAGGTTCCCAGTTCAATTCATGGTACTGCTTATACCAGAGTGGTGCTCTATCTTCTCTCTCTCCTCTCCTCCCTCTCCCTTCATCCCCCTTTCATTTTTATTATTTTTATTTACTTATTGGATAAAGACAGCCAGAAATCAAGAGGGAAGAGGGTTATAGAGAGGGAGGGGGGAGAGAGATACCTATAGTCCCAGTTCACCATTTGCAGAATTTTTCCCCTACAGATGGGGACCAGGGTCTTGAACCTAGGTCCTTGAACATTGTAGCAGGCCCTCAACCAGGTGTGCTACCCCACCCCCTTGTCCTTCTATCTCTCTCTCTCTCTCCTCTACTCTCTACATTTCATGAAATTAATATTTAAAAAATATATTTCAAATCCACCATTTCAATTAAGATATGATGAAATGGCTAAATGTTATCACCTTACCCCTAACCCTGAAAAAATATGACATCAAGTAATTTCACTAAAAAAATAGCAGCTCAAAAATGTCAAACACATAAAGTAGTGGTAAGTTATAGACAATATTTAAAATGAACTCTGTGAGTCTGTGGGACTCTTTGGTGTGTGTGTGTGTGTGTGTGTGTGTGTGTGTGTGTGTGTGTGTGTGTGTGTGTAGGTAGGTAATAGGAAAAAAAAGAGAGAGGAAAAAAAATGAAAGAGAGGAAACATAAAAGGAGTAAATAACCTATGAACTGATATGATGAAACATTCATTAGCTTGTGGGAAAGCAGCCAAAGTGATGCTCAAATCAGAGAGAATGGGATAAAAATGCCAATGAAACTCTACATGGAGAGATCTGTGAAATAGGGCACTGCAAAAGAATATTTTGATTGAGACACTCAATGGCAATTCAAACAAACTAATTATGAATTAAGATACTAAAATGTATGTGATTTCACTTCTGAGGCAACAGCTGAATTTTTATTTCTAGATGCAATATTTGGCTACTCATCATAGTATGATTGGGACAATATAACTTTATTGTGTAAATGATTTTGCGCCAACAATGTGAAAACTGAATTTCCAAGCCTGCTTATATGCAAAATGGAATGCATTCAAGACATTGTGTAGACTCTCTTGACTCGTTAGGATTTATAAACAACCCACATGAAAACTAATATTTCTTTTTTTTTTCAAAAATATTATTAGAGGACAATACTCTCACAGAAGTAAACATTTTAATATTGACAACTTCTTCATGTTACAATCCGATTTTCTTTATTGGAAGGTTCAAGGAACAAGTATTCCTATAAACTAAGTCTAGAGCAATAAAAGAAATTGAAGTTTATTTAAATTGCTTTTCTTTTTGAATTTTTGTTACCTTTGTTATTTTATTGTTGTTGTAGTTGTTGTTACTGTTGTCATCGTTGTTGGATAGGACAGAGAGAAATGGAAAGAAGAGAGGAAGACAAAAAAGGAGAGAGAAAGATAGACACCTGCAGACCTGCTTCACTGCTTGTGAAGCGACTCCTCTGCAGGTAGGGAGCTGGGGACACAAACTGGGATGCTTATGCCAGTCCTTGCTCTTGGCGCCATGTACACTTAACCCACTGTGATAACACCCGATCCCCAAAGTTATTAGAATTTGCAGAATCAATTCCCTTGATATTATTTTAAGTGAAATTAACCTGTAGCATGGAATATATGTAAACACAAACACACACAGACACACACGCACACATCATGGCTTAGATTAATGAGTTAGATTAATGTGTGTATTTAAAGAGCTATGACACATGACATTTTTTAAATGTGATATTTTTAGGTATAATGTGAGATACTGAAAACAGAGAAAAAAAGAAGATACTACTGTACTGTTCTACTGCTCATGAAGTGTCCTCCGTGTAAGATTGTCACAGTTGGTATCTGAACAACTCAAACCTGGATTCCAGCACATAGTAAAATGTGTGGTTGAGTAAATGAGCCATCTTCTGGCCTCTGACATATGCTGCTTTTTAAACAATAGAATCATTCACTGTCAATTTTTTTTCTGAGTTTCATTTATAAGCAAGTATTGATCCCATTCTACTTTTCTCTATTAGTTCTTACTCTTTATGTTATTGTGTTCTACACATAGTAAAGTTCATTTATTATTTTTTAAAATTTTTTATTTAAGAAAGGATTAATGAACAAAAACATAAGGTAGGAGGGGTACAACTCCACACAATTCCCACCACCCAATCTCCATAACCCACCCCCTCCCATGATAGCTTTCCCATATTTATTTATTTATTCCCATAACCTAGATATACACCAGTTTCTGTGAGAGAGAGCTTATGTTCACACGTATCCATAAACTACTGCAAAATATATACCTGAAAGCAGAAGTACACTAGAGCTTGCAGTAAGTACCTCCCTAACACTTCCTCTCCACTATTCCAAGCTTGGGATCCATGATTGCTCAACAAATTGTTTGGCTTCGTATGTTAACTCTCTTTTCAATCACCAGGTTCCAGATGCCACCAGGATGTTGGCCAGGCTTCCCTGGATTGAAGACCCCACCAATGTGTCCTGGAGCTCAGCTTCCCCAGAGACACACCTTACTAGGGAACGAGAGAGGCAGACTGGGAGTATGGACCGACCAGTCAACGCCCATGTTCAGCGGGGAAGCAATTACAGAAGCCAGACCTTCTACCTTCTGCAACCCTCAATGACCCTGGGTCCATGCTCCCAGAGGGCATAAAAAAGGGAATAAATAAGTACATATTTTTAAAAAAACAAAAGAAAATAGAGGCCTAAGAAGTTATGATAGATGAGCAAGAAATACACTATTTTTAGTATCTTCACTTAGGCATTTCAAGCATATTTTTGTTTGAATATTAGCTCAGTTTCCAACTGTCTTCAAGTAGGTTAAATGACTTCCGAAGTTACCTGCATCTGTTCTGTTCCGCACTGACTGTTACACAGATGTGGCTGTTGAACTAGCCATTATAAATTGCACATGTGGAGAATTCCCTCCTCCCAGGAATCCTTCAGCTAGTCTTTTCTTCTAAGGTTATGGAGGATACCCACGAGGCTACAGAGATTATTTATTATAGCTTGTACAGTTTTATTAGTTAGATGTTTCTTTCAATCTAATGTTTTTAAGTATTTTTAAGTTGGTTAATGCTTTACAGTGCCATCGTTAATATAAAAGTACTCTTTTCCCGGGGCTGGGTGGTGGTGCACCTGGTTGAGCGCACATGTTACAGTGCACAAGGACCTGGGTTCGAGTCCCAGCCCCCACCTGCAAGGGGAAAGCTTTGCAAGTGGTGAGGCAGTGTTGCAGGTGTCTGTCTCTCCCTCTCTATCACCCTCTTTCCTCTCGATTTCTGCCTGTCTCTATCCAGTAAATAAATAAATATAATTTTAAAAAATAGTTTTTAAAAAGTACTCTTTTCCTTATGCACCTGGACCCCAAAGTTCTCTTCCACCCCTCTCTCCTACTCCAGAGTCCCTTGTTTTGATGCAACATGCCATGCTCAGTCCGTATTTTCACTTTTTTTCTCCCTCCCTGTCTGTGTTATTAAGTCCTGTCTATAAGTGAGATTATTCAGTACATGTCTTTCTCTTTTTGTATTATCTCACTTGACACTGATACTTTCAAGTTCTATGTGAATGTGGCAAAGGAGATAAGCTTATCATTTTTAACAGCTGAGTAGCATATACCACATTTTGTTTGTTTTGTTTTTTGCCACTCATCAGTCCTATGACCTCTCGGTCGCTTTCAAATTTTGGTGATTACAAATTTTGCTCTTCCTAGCATTCGTACACATAGATATCTTTTGCTAGGTGTTTTTGTTTCCTCTGAATAAATTCCAAGGAGAAAAATTACTAGGTCATAATGTAGGTCTATTTCTAGTGTTCTGAGAAATCTGTATACCGTTTTCCACAAGAGTAGGACAAACAGAGTTGGGAGATAGCGCAGTGGGTTAAAGCACATGTAGCACAAAGCACAAGGACTGGATTAAGGATCCTGGTTCAAGCCCCTGCTCCCTACCTACATGGGAGTCACTTCACAGGCGGTGAAGCATGTCTACAGGTGTCTATCTATCTCTCCTCTTCTCAGTCTTCCTCTCCTCTCTCTATTTTTTTCTGTCCTATCCATCAACAACAACATCAGTAATAACTACAACAATAAAACAACAAGGGCCACAAAAGGGAATAAAATAAATTTTAAAAAAGAGTTGGACCAACGTACACTCGCACCGAGTGCAAAAGTGCCCCTTTCCCCAACATCCTTTCCAGCATTTGTTGTTATTGTCCTTTTTTTCCATCTTTCATGATAAGTGTATTATGATATATAATTTTTCATATTCATATGTTGAATATCCTCTAAGTTCATTTTTATTTTTTCTTTCAGTCTCCTATTCAAATATTACTTCCAGAATAGACCTGTAGACCACATGCTCCTAACCCTGGTCTACATTCCTTTATCTTCCTCATATCTATCAAATAATTTATTGTTTTTATTTGTTTTTCCACTAGGGTAATGGCTGAGGCTATGTCCAGCTTGATCCCACTTTCCATATGGCCTGCTTTTCTCCTTTCTCCCTTTCTTTCTTTCCTTCTTTTCTCCCTTCTTTTCTCTCTTCCTTTTCTCATTGTTTCTTTCTCGTTCCTAATTGTAGAGGGTAAGAGAAGGGAAAATTAAAGAAGAGAGAAAGAGTATTTTCAAGCATACTTGAATATGCTCAATAAAAATGCATAATCACAGCTGATTTCAATCTATCATTGTATTAAACATCATATTCAAGTGTCATTAATATAAATTAATTGTTTTATGAGCTCAGACACTGCATGTTTCTCAAATGCCTCTAATATTCAGTGAAAAAATAAATAAATCAGAGCAGGGCCTGGGTGGTGATTCACATGACTGAATGTATTCACTACAGTGTTCAATGACTGAGGTTCAAACTTTGGTTCCCACCTCTGTTGAATGGGTACTTTCATGAGACATTGAAGGTGTCTCTCTTGTATTGTTCCATTCTCTTTCTGTTGCTTTCTGTGTCTACTAAATAAATAAAACATTTAAAAAATAATTCAGATGATGTATGTCAGTGGGATTCTGATGTTTCATTTTATATTAGCTATGGGTTTTCTCTAAATTTCTAAATCAAGGAGAACTCACCTTATACGAAAAAAACATGGGATAGTGGGGCCCTAGTTGGGGAGTCCTGGAATTCCCACACAAACATGATGGGCTTAGACCTCTAACTGATCATCTCTCCACTGTAATGAGTCACCTCCTTCAGGAACAACATAATGGACGCCATTGTGGGTCCCTATCGGACCTTGCCCTCAATGTAGAGCAACAATTTGTAGGGACTGTTGCATTCTCCAAAGGGATGTTGGGCAACATACTCTACCACTTGAGCAAGATAGAATTCTTAAATTAATGCATCCTAGAATGTTACATGACCACAGAATGTGGCTCAGACCTATAGGGATACAGAGGTTACACAGACTCTTGTGCTGAATATGAGCCCCAGCTCAAATCCATGGTATTTATTGTTAACAATATTTATATATTTTATATATCCATCACTCTGGCTTCATTAGCCCAGCTTCATATTTTCAGATAGAGAGAGACAGATGGGGTGGGGGTGACAGCAAGGGAGAAAAGCTATCACAGAAATAAATCTTCTCTCAGTGTAATGGAGACCAGCTCAAACCAGGATCATTCACATAACAAAATAAGTGTCCTGTGTCCTATTCAGATGACTTATTTGTCAGCTCTGTATTTAATTTTATTTTTATTGACTTAATAATAATTAAGACCATAGAACAAGAGGGGAAAAAATACGCACAATTCCCATTACCAGAGTTCCATATCCCATCGCCTCCACTGAAAGCTTTCCTATTCTTTATCCTTCTGAGAACATGGACCCAGGTTCATTATGGGGTGCAGAAGGTGGAAGGTCTGGCTTCTTTAATTGCTTCTCCACTGTACATAGATGTTGGCAGGTAGATCCATACCTCCAGCCTGTTTCTATCTTTCCCTATTGGGGCAGGACTATTTTAAAGCTAGACTTTTTTCCCCCTTTTTGTCTTCCTCAGCTCACTTGCTAATCTTTATTATACCTTTCTCTTTTCTTTCAACAGCAAGAACTAGCAACTTTCCCTTGAGAAGTTTCACCACCATCTTCTTCCCATTATCAGATAGTTGGGCATCTTCAACTCTGGGCTACAACCCTGTATATATTTTTATTTTAATAAATATTATAGATTAAAAATTAAATAATATATCTAAGTGTCCTAAAGATACACCCCTTTAAATTTATTAATTTTCAAAATATTGTGCAAGGATCCTGAAGACAGTAAATTGCAGAGTTCATCTTGTGTCAGGACCTAGGCTTATGTCCCATGTCATCACATGCCGGTTCCTTGCAATAAGAGGAAGCTTCATGAACAGTGGGGTGGTGTTGTGGTTGCTCTCCATATCTGTGTCTTTTTCTCCCTCTCTCTCATCCTCTATCTGGAAAAAAATTTAAAAGAACAAATTTTTTTTTAAAAAAGTCTACTAGGAGAGGTGAAATTTTACAACTGTAAAGTCATAGGATAAAGTGTCAGGGTAAAGGAAAACAAAAAGAAATATTTTTTTCAAACATCTCAAGGAAATGGAGTAGACAGGATGTGTGACAGAGATTGACTCAGCTGTTCCAGAAGCATGGCCATTTCAGTCTATGTTAGCAAATATTCCAAGCCTCATCTTTATTTTTCTTTTTTTCAATGTTTTTTGTATTGTTTTGTTTTGTTTTTTAATATTTTCTGGGGGGAGTAATGGTTTACAATAAGCATTTGTTTGTACTTTTTTTTTTAAATTTCTTCAGTTTTTTTTTTCCAAACACTCCACATACACCCCACCTAGGTCCTCTACCACTATCATGCCCCCCCACCCCCACAGAGTCCCTTACTTTGGTGCAATACACCAGTTCAAGTTCTGCTTTGTGTTTTTCCTTGTGTTCTTATTTCTCAACTCCTGACCATGAGTGAGATCTTTCCATATTCATTCTTTTCTTTATTGCTTCTCTCACTTAGCATGATTCTTTTAAGCTCCATTCAAGAAGAGGTGAAGAAGATAGATTATTAATTTTTAATAGCTGAGTAGTATATGCTTTATATCTTAACTTTTTTTTCAGCCATCAGGTTCCAGATGTTACCATGATGCCAACGTGACTTCCCTGGGCAGAGGACCCCACCAAGGTGTCCTGGAGCCTCACCTCCAGAGATATCCACGCCACTAAGGAAAGAGAGACAGGCTGGGAGTATGGGCTGACCTATCAGTGCACATGTTCAGTGGGGAAGCAATTACAGAAGCCAGACTTTCTGTATTCCACAATGAAGCAATTACAGAAGGCACACCTCCCACCTTCTGAACCCCATAGTGATCCTGAGTCCATACTCCTAAAGGGACAAGAATAGGAAAGCTTTCAAGGAAGAAGATAGGATACATAGTTCTGGTGGTAGGAATTATATGGATTTGTACCCTTCTTATCCTACAGTCTTTTCAATACTTCTATTTTATAAATAAATAAATAAATAAATAGAAATTGTGCCTGCCGTACCTCATCAATGAACCCTGGACCCCCACCTCTCCAAATTCCTATCCCTCTAGGAAAACATAGGGATAAGCTGCGAGTATGGATTTATATGCCAATGGCTACATTCAGTGGAGAAGCAATTGAGAAAGCCAGACCTTCAACCTTAATGACTCTGGATCCATGCTCCCAGAATGATAAATAGAAAAGCTTTAGAGGGCATCAGTCTTACCTGGGCCACCAGGTTTCAGATGCTACCATGATGCCAACAGGAATTACCTGGACAGATGACCCTACCAATGTGTCCTGGAGTTCGTCTTTCTCAGAGCCCTGACCCACTAGGGAAAGAGAGAGGCAGACTGGGAGTATTAATCGACCTGTCAATGCCCATGTTCAGCAGAGAAGCAATTACAGAAACCAGACCTTCCACCTTCTGCACTCCAAAATGACCCTGGGTCCATACTCCTAGAGGGTTAAAGAACAGGAAAGCTATAAGGGCAAGGGATGGGATACAGAGCTATGGTTGTAGGAATTATACCCCTCTTATCCTATAGTTTTGTCAGTGTTTCCATTTTATAAATAAATACAATAAAATAAAATTTAAAAAAGAATAGGAAAACTTTCAATTGAAGGGGTGGGATGCATAACTCTGGAGGTGAGAATTGTATGGAATTGTACCCCTCTTATCCTGTAATCTTGTCAATATTTTTTATTTTATAAAGAAATTAATTTAAAAAAATCTTTTAAAAATCGGGCTGCTATAATCATAGGTATACACGCATCATTTTTCATGGTTATGTTTGATTCCTTATAATATATTCCCATGAGAGGAACTGCCAAGCTGAAGGATAGGTCCATCTCTAAATTACATAAATATAGAATATAGAGCTCTTGGATTCCATGTGCTTCCCAATGTAAGAAACATTTCTTCAGAAAGAATTGGAAATGGAAAATGTGTTGAACTTGGATTATGTGTTCTCATTGATGCTGCTTAGACAGAGTCATTATTTATTTTCATTGACATCTTTTTAACCATGGTCACTATACTCTCAGCATGATATTAAAAACATGCCTAGAACTTCAGTGACTTCTAGTTTAAGAAATTAGAGCATTCTGCTATAAAATGTTCCTTATCTACTAGTGATAGTATTGAAATACTGTTGATGTTCCCATAGCATGGTGGTATAAGGACAATTCTGAGAAATGACAGCAAGTAATTAATTAGTGGTAGGTAGTATCGGATTTGTACTTAAGATATATTCATTTCTTGACACTCTCCTAATATAGATTAACTTAACCCTTCCAATATGTTATGTATATCTATTACTATTTCTTTTTCACAGGTAAATAGAAATGTGATACTAAAGGTTATTTGAAGATTAGTCAATTTTACAAAAATATATTTTATTTATTTATTAGAGAGATAAAAGCAGAGAGAAAGAGAGAGAGAGAGAAGAGAGAGAGAATCAGGAGTCACTCAGATACATGTGTTATAAGGGGTCAAATTCTGGACCTTGGGGAGTCAGGTGGTAGTGTAGTGGGTTAAGTGCACATGGCACAAAGCACAAGGACAGCCTAAGAATCCTGGTTCCAGGCCCTGGTTCCCCACCTGCAAGGGAGTCCCTTCACAAGCAACTAAAGGTCTGTAGGTGTCTACATTTCTCTCCCCCGTCTTCCCTTCCTCTCTCATTTCACTCTGTCCTAGCTAAAAATGACAACAAAATAACTACAACAACAATAAACAGGGTAAATAAATAAGTAAATTTTAAAAAGTCTGGACCTCATAACTGAGAGTCCAACACTTTATGCACTTCATCAGCTCCCAGAAAATAGTAATCATCAGACCCAAAACCTGATGTGTTTCTTGAGCTTAAGGCTAAAGTCAGTTACAGTGCTCCTTTAGAAGATATATATATCTTTAAAATTAAAAAAAATCTTTATAGTCAGAATCTCCTCCAAAGAAATAACTCATAATATATTATATGCTTATAGGCAGAAAAACAACTTTTCTTTTTACTTTTTCTTTCTTTCCTCCTCCTCCTTCTTCTTTCTCTCTTTCTCTCTCTCTCTCTCTGTCTCTGTATTCCTATGTATGTCTCACTGTTTTGGCTCAACTATTGTATGTAGCAATGTCATGAAAATCCAAGATATATGCTACTTTCCTCTTTATTTCCTCTGTCAAACACAACTATTGTTTACCTTAGTGATTTGTCAAAAAAATCACCATTCCATTATTTTAAAGCTATGAAAGCCAGTCAGAGCTGATCTCTTTGAAACTGGGGAAGAGTCACTTTGTCAAAATAATTACAGAAGCTGTAGGCAGAAAGAGTTGCTCTATCTTTCCTTATGTGCTGGGATCCTTTTCAAAGTGCCAATTTCATTTGTACCTATAAAGTTTAAAAGATACTTACTTCACTCAAACTTTCTGGCAAATACAAAATGGAATTCTCAGCAGAACCATGGATTGCAATCATGGAAGATAACAGGCTCGCTCAGTGTGCCTCGCACTGTGATTGATTTTCAGATGTTCTTCAGCAAATTGCTTGCCTCTTAATTTGGAAAAAAAAAATAGAACCTCTATCCCTCAGACTTGTAACCTGCACAGTGAATTTCCTCTTGATTAAAAGGAATCCCAATGCATTAGAGTATAAGGTATGAAGGAGAGACAATGGGTAAATCTGCCAATTCCTCTGGGGGAAGTGAAGAATTATATTTTACTGTATTAAATTGAATTTCAGAAGTAGGGGGTTTCAAGCAGTAAACTACCTGACTACTAATATAGAATGTTAAACATTAAATTTCTTAGTAAGAACACTTAAATATGCATGTCCATATGACAACACCACCATGCCAAACCCATAGGATTGTTACCACTAACAAACTAGCCTACTGAAGCTTTCTTTCTTTCTCAAAGATATTCTGTAGAGGAAGAGTGGCCAAAAAGAACTATTTTATACTTTATAAAAATATATTTTAAATTACATATTTATTTGAACAAAGCCATACATAAACTTAGAGGGAGGGGGTCGGGTGGCAGCGCAGCAGGTTGGGCGCACATGGCGCCAAGCACAAGGACTAGCTTAAGGATCCCAGTTTGAGCCCGCGGCTCCCCACCTGCAGGGGAGTCACTTCACAAGTGGTGAAGCAGGTCTGTGGATGTCTGTCTTTCTCTCCCCCTCTCTGTCTTCCCCTCCTCTCTTTATTTCTTTGTCCTGTCTAGTAATGAATGGCATCAACAACAATGATAATAGTCACAGCAAGGCTACAGAAGGGGGGGGCTCTAAGAACACATAGCCCCAGCAATGACCCTGTAGTCAAAAAAAAAAAAAATGAGAGAGAAGGGGGAGATAGGGAGGGAGGGAGTGAGGTAGAGAGACATCTGAGGTAGAGAGACTACTGACTGCTCACAAATTCCACCCCCAGTGCAGATGGGCCTCGGTGTTTGAACCTGTGTCCTTGCTCATTGCAACATGGGTGCTCAATTAGATATACCACCACCCAGTCCCAATATTATTATACTTTAAAAAAATATTTATTTATTTATTCCCTTTTGTTGTCCTTGTTTTTTATTGTTGTAGTTATTATTGCATTCGTTGCTGTTGGACAGGACAGAGAGAAATGGAGAGAGGAGTGGAAGAGAAAGACAGACACCTGAAGACCTGCTTCACCACCTGGGGGAGAGAAAGACAGACACCTGCATAACCACTTCACCGCCTGTGAAGCGACTCCCCTGCAGGTGGGGAGCCGGGGGCTCGAACTGAGATCCCTAGGCCGGTCCTTGAGCTTTGTGCCACCAAGCCACCTGCGCTTAACCCACTGCGCTACCGCCGGACTCCGTTTTATTATACTTTTATAAATTTTTTTTAATTTTTTTTTAAATTTTTTATTTAAGAAAGGATTAGTGAACAAAAGCATAAGGTAGGAGGGGTACAACTCCACACAATTCCCACCACCCAATCCCCATAACCCACCCCCTCCCATGGTAGCTTTCCCATTCTCTATCCCTCTGGGAGCATGGACCCAGGGTCGTTGAGGGTTGCAGAAGATAGAAGGTCAGGCTTCTGTAATTGCTTCCCCGCTGAACATGGGCGTTGACTGGTCGGTCCATACCCCCAGTCTGCCTCTCTCTTTCCCTAGTAGGGTGTGTCTCTGGGGAAGCTGAGCTCCAGGACACATTGGTGGGGTCTTCAATCCAGGGAAGCCTAGCCAGCATCCTGGTGGCATCTGGAACCTGGTGATTGAAAAGAGAGTTAACATATGAAGCCAAACAATTTGTTGAGCAATCATGGATCCCAAGCTTGGAATAGTGGAGAGGAAGTGTTAGGGAGGTACTCACTGCAAACTCTAGTGTAATCCTGCTTTCAGGTATATATTTTGCAGTAGTTTATGGATACATGTGCACATAAGCTCTCTCTCACAGAAAGTGGTGTATATCTAGGTTATGGGACTTTGTTAGAAAGTGAACTACCTGAGATGAAATTAGAGTGTACTATTAAAGGAAAGGTCTCACCAGAGTAATGAAGCTGAAGGGTTGTCATTCCACACGTGAAGTCTCTGGATACGGACAGAGGTAGAAGGAATTATGTTAAGTGAACTAAGTCAGAAAGATAAAGATAAGTATGGTATGATCCCACTCATCAACAGAAGCTGACTTAGAAGATCTGAAAGGGAAACTAAAAGCAGGACCTGATCAAATTGTAAGTAGGGCACCAAAGTAAAAACCCAGTGGTGAGGGGTAGACATGTAGCTTCCTGGGCCAGTGGGGGGTGGGAGTGGGCGGGAGGGATGGGTCACAGTCCTTTGGTGGTGGGAATGGTGTTTATGTACACTCCTAGCAAAATGTAGACATATAAATCAGTAGTTAATTAATATGAGAGGGGGAAATCAATTGTATGTCTCAAAGTTTCTCAAAAGACAAACTGAATCTTTTTAATATATAGGCTACGTATTTGATATGCGGACTCTCTCAAAAGCCTAGACCAAGTAGATTAGAAGCTTCCAATAGCACAGCTATATACAAGATACTGGGTACTGTACAGCAAACCATAACAAAGGGACCAAAGTTAACCCAATTAACAAATAATGTGATAATAATATTAACTATTGATTGTCTTTTTGAACCCTAAGACAGCAGGAACCTCACATCTTCACTATAGAGCCCCTACTTCCCCCAGTCCTGGCACCCTTGGATAGGGCCCACTTTCCCGTATGCATCTCCCAATCCAAACCAAATAATATTGCATCCGCCGATCACAACCTAACCAAAGCAACGATTGCCATCTCAACATGCTTCACCTCAGACTGTATCCAGAGACTTTATTATACTTTTAAAAGACCCACATGAAGTTCTAAATTCTACTGATGGGAGCAACTCAATGCTTGAACATTATATTTTGAACATGTCAGACATGCACCTATTACATCTATTTATTCAACTAATTTTTGTTCAACTACTGTAATGATCCAACATTTATATCAAAGTTAAAGAGTGACAGCTTTAAAAATAAGGAGACAAACATGGTGCTCTCAGACCTGAAGATATTACATATATAATTTATCATGCACTATAACAATGAATTTGGCATGATTCACATTCTACATTTAATTAAAGTTTGGTTGTTGCCAAAAGATCTGGAAGAAAATAACAAGAAAAAAAGTTACAGAGAGAATATTATATACATTTTTATAGAGACAGAGAAAAAAATAGAGGAGAGGGGTATAGAGAAGGAGAGAGAAAGAGAGATACCTGTAGCACTGCTTCACCACATATGAAGCTTCCTCTCTGCAGGTGGGGACCAAGGGTTTGAACTGGGGTTCTTTTGCATGATAATGTATGTACTCAGACAGGTAAGCCACTGTCTGGCCCCTTACTTTTATGACATATTCTGCACAAATGTTCTGATATGAGGGCATTTTAGTACAAATAATCTGTTACTGTTTTATTAGGTATTCAGGAAATTAGTGCTTCAATGACACTAAATGGTTCATTTAAATTGGAAGGAATTTTCAAAAGGCAATATTCTAAAGCAGTGGCAGAACTCTAGGCAATTTAGGAAGTTATGGAGAAATACACGCAGAGAAAAAGAGATTGAAATAAAGAGATCACGAAAGGCAATTAGAATATATAGTATAATATATATTTGCATTGCCTTGTAGGTTAAGTATTACATTGACTGTCAGACAGTATGCATTTGATGTCAGAAGTCTTTGTGTATGCATGGAGCCAGAACTCACACATGCAAAATTTTACTGCATCCAGAGGCTTTTATTTTTATTCAGAAATAAGCACAGAGGAGGAGAGAGAATAATAGAGAAAGAGAGATATGACAAAAGAAGAGCTTCATTCAGCACTATGGGGCTTCATATAGCACTGGGATCTGAAGATACACTACCAGGTGAATTATCTCTTTGATCATCCAGGTGTCTTATCTACAATAATACTGAGCGAACTCCACCCCTCTGTAAAGTGAAACATTTTGTCACCTTTAAGGGACATAATGCTTCTCAAAAATGTCTAATAAAAACATAGATATGTGTAGACATGTCAACTTTTGTTGTGTTCATAGCAGATATGGCAAATGGGTTACAGCTTCTCTAAACAGTAACATATTTTTTATTAGTGATTTCATAATGATCAGCAAGATTTTGGGATAAGAAAGGAACAATTCCATACAGTTCCTACCATCAGATGACAGCCTAGGAGAGATTTAAGTGGCTGGTAACAGTCCAGCAGTTTACCAGTTGAGATACCACCTCCAGTCTGTTTTACCAACAAAAAGATGACTGAAGGGAGGAGAAGACTCCCATAAGACTCACCAGATGCAACTGGGAGTCTCCATTGCTGCTGCCCTCAGAATCTGGCACAGCAGTGGGAGGCCCTGTGCTGACACCAGGGAACAGAGTACAAATCAGAAAACTCAGGAGAAGATCTAAACCTCCTTGGACTAGTGGTGGGGCTGTGAGAAACTTTTTGCATAACCACTGCATTATCTCTGCCCCACCCTGCTTTTTCTCTTAGTCAGGAGTCAGTGATTAAGCTAAGAAGCCTACTTATAGTTTAAAAGCCCTCAGGCTGCCATAGCCTACATGAAAGAAAAAGAACAAAAGAGGCTTGTAAGCCACTGAGCTCCAATTTAGGGATTAAAATAATATTGAAATAACTGTCAATTTCCACAACTGTGAACCCTGTAATTACCTACTCAGACACAGGTCAATCCAGGCAAGAGTGATCAGTAATTTGAAGGGTAGTGAGAGAGGGACCTCATAACATACTATATAAAATGGTTAAACCAACAAGTAGAAATATTGGAGAAATGAAGCAAGACAAGAGTTCAGCTAAAAGCCCCCCAAAGTTTGAAGCACAAAATAATAAGGACAACATTCAAATACTAGTTAAGGAAATAATCACAGGAGTGAGTAAAGAGTTTAAAATAGATGAACTCCAGAAAACAGTAGAGGGGAGAGAGAATAGAATAAATGAGGCTGAAGACAGAATTAGCAAGATCTAGGACAAATTGGAGACAACTAAAAAAGAAGTAAGAGCTCTAAAAAAGAGATTAAGAGATACTGAAAACAACAACAGAGACCTATAGGATGACTTCATAAAAAATATATGCATTATTGGCTTACTAGAGGAAGAAAGAGATGGAGGGGAGGAAAATATTCTTCAGGACATAATAGCTGAGAATTTCTCTAGTCTAGACAACATCAAAGACATAAAGGTGCAAGAGGCCCAGAGGATCCCCAACAATATGCTGTCTACAAGAAACCCACCTAATTCAACAAGACAAACACAGACTCAAAGTGAAAGGATGGAAAACTATCATACAAGCCAGAGATCAACAAAAAAACGGCAGGAACAGTTATTCTCATATCTGACATGATAGATTTTAAAATAAATTTGTAAAAACTTAGGGATGGACACTAGTTAATGCTCATAGGATGAGTCAATCAAGAACTTAACAATTATTAACATCTATGAACCCAATGGGAAGCCATCTAAATACTTCAAACATCTACTGAAAGAACTACAGCAGTATATGAACAGCAACACAGCCATAGAAGGGGACTTCAACACCCTACTCTCTCAACTTGACAGATCATCCAGGCAGAAAATCAATAAAGACATTAGGGAACTAAATGAGATAGATAAACTAGAACTATTGGACATTTTCAGATTCATTCATCCCAAGAAACGAATACACATTTTACTCAAGTCCACATAGGTCATTCTCAAGGATAGACCATATTTTAGGACACAAAGGCAGCATTAGCTAATTCAAGAGCATTGAAATCATCCCAAGCATCTACTCTGACCACAGTGGAATTAAACTAACACTTAACAATTAACAAATGATTAATAATAGTCCTAAAATTTGGAAGCTCAACATTACAGTACTTAACTACTTTGCCAAAGAAGAAATCAAAATGTTTCAAGAGCTCATTGAAAATGAAGACACAAGCTATCAAAATATTTGGGACACAACTAAGGCAGTACTGAGAGGGAAGTTCATAGCTATAGAGGCACACATTAAGAAACCAGAAAAAGCACAAATAAATAGCCTGATTGCATAGCTTAAAGTCCTCGAAGAATAACAACAAAGGAACTCTAAAGCAAGCAGAAGGACAGAAATCAGTAAAGTTAGGGCAGAAATAAATAACATTGAAAATAAAGAAGATCAAGGAAAGCAAATGTTGGTTCTTCAAAAGAATGAACAAAATCAACAAACCTTTAGCCAGACTCACAAAAAAAAAAAAAGAGAGAAGACTCAAATAAATTGGATCATAAATGAAAGGGGAGATATCACAAAAGACACCGCAGAAATTCAACATATCATGCGAGACTTCTATGAACAACTATATGCCACCAAGCTAGAGAACCTAGAAGAAATGGACAATTTTGTAGATACCTAGGGACTTCCAAAATTAAGTAAAGAGGAACTATATAACATTAACAGGCCCATCACAGCTAACAAAACTGAAACAGTTATCAAATCCTTCCCAAGAATAAAAGTCCTGGACCAGATGGTTTTACCAATTAATTCTACAAAACTTTCAAAGAAGAACTAATACCTCTACTTTTAAAAGTCTTCCAGAAGATTGAAGACATTGGAATACTCCCTTCCAGCTTCTATGAAGTCAACATCACTTTGATACCAAAAGTAGACAGGGACACAACCAAAAAAAGAAGACTGCAGACCAGTATCTCTGATGAACATAGATTCTAAACTATTAAACAAAATTCTAGGCAACTAGAAATAGCAGAATATTAAAAATAATGTTCATTATGGCCTAGTGGGGTTTATCCCAGGCATGCAAGTTTGGTTAAATATATATAAGTAAATCAATGTGATCCACCACATAAATAACATGCAGAGGAAGCCTTTGGCAAAATACCACATCCCTTTATGATCAAAACACTACAAAAATGGGAATAGATGGAAAATTCCTGAAGATAGTGGAGTCTATATATAGCAAACCTACAGCCAGCATCATACTCAATAGTGAAAAACTGGAAACATTTATCCTCAGATCAGGTACTAGAGAGGGCTGCCCACTCTCACCACTACTATTCAACATAGTGTTGGATGTTCTTGCCATAGCAATTGCACAGGAGCAAGGAATTAAAGGGATACAGATTGGAAGAGAAGAAGTCAAACTATCCCTACTTGCAGATGACATGCTGGTATAGATAGAAAAGCCTAAGGAATCAACCAATTAGCTTTTGGAAATCATGAAGCAATACAGTAAGGTGTCAGGCTACAAAATTAACATTCAAAAGTCAGTGTTATTCCTCTATGCAAACATTAAGTTAGAAGATGTGGAAATCCAGAAATCAACTCCTTTTACTATAGCAACAAAAACAATAAAATATTCCCAGTTCAGACCCCGGCTCCCCACCTGCAGGGGAGTCGCTTCACTGGTGGTGAAACATTTCTGCAAATGTCTTTCTTTCCTTTGCCCTGCCTTCCTCATCTCCATTTCTCTTGCCCTATCCAACAACAACAGCATCAACAACAACAATAATAATAACTATGACAATAAAACAACAAGGGCAACAAAAGGGAATAAATAAAATAAATATTAAAAAAATAAAATATCTAGGAATTAACCTAACCAATGAAGTGAAAGACATGTATACTGAAAATCATGAGTCACTACTTAAGGAAATTGAAAAAGACACAAATAAGTGGAAATATATTCCATGTTCATGGGTTGGAAGAGTTAATATCATCAAAATAATTATAGTACCCAGAGCCATATACAAATTTAATGCTATCGCCATCAAGATCCCAACCATATTTTTCAGAAGAATAGAAAAAATGCTAAAATGTTTATCTGGAACCAGATAAGACCTATAATTGCCAAAACAATCTTGAGAAGAATGAACAGAACTGGAGGCATCACACTCATAGGTCTAAAATTGGATTATAAGGCCATTGTAATCAAAACCGTTTGGTACTGGAACACAGATAGACACGCTGACCAGTGGAATATAACTGAGAGCCCAGAAGTAAGCCCCCACACCTATAGACATCTAATCTTTGATAAAGGTTCCCAGACTATTAAATGGGGGAAATCAGAGTCTCTTCAACAAATAGTGTTGGTAAAAATGGGTTGAAACATACAGAAGGATGAAACTGAACCACTATATTTCACCAAACACATAAGTAAATTCCCAGTGGGTCGAATACTTTGATATTAGACCAGAAACTATCAGATACTTAGAAGAAAATATTGGCAGAACTCTTTTCTGCATAAATTTTAAAGACATCTTCAATGAAATGAGTCCAATTACAAAGAAGACTAAGACAGGTATAAATCTATGGGAGTACTTCTAATTAAAAAGCTTCTGCAAAGTAAAAGAAAACACTACCCAAACCAAGAGACCCCTCACAGAATGAGAGAAGATCTTTACATTCCATATATCAGACAATAGGCTGATAACCAGAATAAAAAAAGAGCTTGCAAATCTCAACAACAAGAAAACAAATGACCATATCCAAAAATGCAAAGAGGATATGGACAGAATATTCATCACAAAAGAGATCCAAAAGGCAAAAAAACACATGAAAAAATGTTCCAAGTCTTTGATTGTCAGAGAAATGCAAATAAAGACAATGATGAGATACCATTTCACTCTTGTGAGAATGTCATACATCAGAAAATGTAGCAGCAGCAAATGCTAGAGAGGTTGTGGGGTTGAAGGAACCCTCCTGTACTGCTAGTGGGAATGTAAATTGGTCCAGCCTCTGTGGAGAACTGTCTGAACACTCTCAGATGGCTAAAAATGGACCTATCCTATGATCCTGTAATTCCTCTCCTGGGGATATATCCTAAGGAACCCAACATACCCATCCAAAAAGGTATGTATTCACATTTGTTCTTAGCAGCACATTTTGTAATAGCCAAAATCTGGAAGTAACCCAGGTGTCCAACAACAGATGAGTGGCTGAGCAAGTTGTGATATATATATACACAATGGAATACTACTCAGCTATAAGAAATGGTAACTTCACCGTTTTCAGCCAAACTTGGATGGACCTTGAAAAATTCATGTTAAGTTAGTCAGAAACAGAAGGATGAATATGGGATGCTCTCATTCTTAGACAGAAGTTTATTAAAAAGATCAGAAGAAAAAACACAAGTAGAACCTGAACTGGAATTGGCATGTTGAACCAAAGTAAAAGACTCTGGGGTGGGTATGGGGGAGAATACAGGTCCAAAAAGGTTTAATGTGGGTTGTATTGTTATATTGAAAACTGGGAAACGTTATGCAGGTACAAACTATTGTATTTACTGTTGAATGTAAAACACTAATTCCCTAATAAAGAAATTTTTAGAAAAGATATAAAACAGAATTTTTAATTAATAATCAGGAACATAAAGGTAAGAATACAGTAGTTGAGAACTGGGGTCTTCATGTGAGAAGAATCTAGGAAGTCATTTAACTAGATATTGTTCTTGGGTGAAACATATCAACTCATCATTTCAGGATCTAAAATAATTATCAGATAGTTGAAAAATTATTTCCAGTATACAAAATTAATGCACAATCTTAGAATTCAATTCCAAAGGCCAATGGTATATATTTTATAGAGACAAGCCATGTATCCGATCAATGCTTCCAAAAATATACTCTGTTTCCCCGGTCCATGGGATGCAAGAACTGATGCAGCCTGATTATCTTTTATCCTGGCTTATTTTTCACAGTTTCTTTTGAATGATCTACTTGAGTTCTAACAAAAGAATAACTAACTTTGTTGCTAGGGAAAACATAAAAAAATGTATTCTGTTGTGTGTGAAGTAGACTCTCCCTTGAAAAGACTGTCAGTAATGATTTCCAGTCTGGACCTACCCAACAGGTAGTTATTGACCATCAATAGCTTCATAATCCCTGTGTTCTCAGCCACAGAGCCTTCCCTTAAGTAACCCTTTCTTTCACCTGCAGTAGTGGAAGTTTCATCAGAATTTGCTGATATCTTTGAACTCCCAATCCTATATTGACAACTAGATTAATAGATGGCAAAACTTAGTTCACACCCAGCCTGTGTTAAGTGCAATGTGACTATAGACTCAACAAATTCACAAGAAAATGGCACAAAAAAGGAACCATTATTTCTCCTTATTGTAGAAGATAAAGTAAAGAGATAATGAGGATATGGCATAGAAGTTACAATATAGTTTAGACCAGTGGAATAGAATTGAAAGAAAAGAAATCATCCTCTTTACCTATGGACAACTAATTTTTGACACAGGGGCCCAAAGTATAAAATGGAGGATAAAAGAAGAGTCATTTCAACAACTGGTGTTGCAAAAATTGTCTTGAAACATACAAACACATGAAACTGAACCACCCCATATCACTATGGATAAAAGTAAACTCCAAATGGATCAATGCCATTGATATTAGACCAGAAACTATCAAATATATTGAAGAAAACATTGGCAATAACAAATAATAATAAAAACAACAATGAAATACCTGTTGACTTCTGTGAGAACGTCATGTATCTGAAAGGAGAGTAAGAGCAAATGCTGGAGAGATTAGAAGAGAGGGACACTTCTGCACTACTGGGAATATAAAATGGTCCAGCTCTTATGAAAAACAGTCTGGAGATTCCTCATAACACTAGAAATGGACTTACTCTATAATCTAGCAATTTCTCTCCCAGTGATTTACCTAAAGGAAACAAAAACCTATGAGAAGAAATTGCATATACCTATGTTCATAGCAGCATGATACATAACAGCCAAAACTTGTAAGCAACCTAGATGTCCAATGGCAGATGAACAAGTAAGAAATTCTTGGTATATGTATGTACAATGGGATACTTTCTCAGCTATTAAAAATGATGATCTCATCCCTTTGCCACATCTTGGATGTAACTTGAAGACACCAGGTTAAACTAAATAAGCCATAAAGAGAAGGTTGCATACTGAGTGGTCTCACAGGTGAAACTTAAGAAATAAGCACAGAGAGAGAAAATACAAAGTGGAACTTGGACTGGGTGTCATCTATTGCATGAACGTAAATGACTCTGGGAATGGAGGGGCTGAAGTGGGTGGGAAGAGAACTATGTGGTCCTGTTACATGATGTTGAAAATACCTAAATTGTGAGTGAGAAAACACTTCAGGGAACTGTCACAGAGAAATTGCATCCTTGTTTCAGCAACTGGACCACAAACCACTAAATCCTTAATAAAAGTGAAAGAAAAGAAGTTAAAGTACATTTTCACATACATAGAACTCAAGATCCCTCCAGGAATCACATAGTAAAATTCTGCACAGCACTAAGGGAGCTCAGTGGATTGTTCTCTCTCTCTCTCTCTCTCTCTCTCTCTCTCTCTCTCTCTCTCTCTCTCTTCTCTCTCTCCCTCTCTTTGAAAAGCACAATGACGCTTGAACTGGGGAGCATGAGTGTACATGCATGATATACTGTGTTCATCCCCAGCACTATATGAAAAGAAAGTAAGAAATAAATAAACATCTAGAAAAATGGATGGGCAGATAAGTGGATGACTATCTGAGAAGCATTCAGATAAGTGATCAAAACAGAAAGAGACAAAAATGAAAGCAGGAAAAATCAGAGGATGCAGTTTGCCCAAATTTGTATAAATCCATAGCTTTAATTCAGGTCATCTAGCTATAATGTGGATGACTGTTCTGGAAGGCTGATGCCTAAGATTTGAAGCAAGCATCTATGTAGAATAGGTAATATACTCACCTGTTTATATTTAGAGCTAAGCATGATCTAATGTTTTAGTGTTTACCATTGCACTTAAGTCAAATTTTACTATATAACATTTTTACATAATGACATGCTTGTATCCACTGCAGAAAAACATGAAGAAGCATGAATCTCATTTCCACTTTTAGTGAAGCTCTTAGATTACTAAATAACAAACACCAGGGGGAAGAATACAGGTCCAAGAAGGATGACAGAGGACCTAGTGGGGGTTGTATTGTTATATGGAAAACTGGGAAGTGTTATGCATGTACAAACTATTGTATTTACTGCCGAATGTAAAACATTAATTCCCCAATAAAGAAATTTAAAAAAAATAACAAACACCAATGTTAGACCCGTCAACTAGTGAAAATCATTATGTATCCTTTTGATTAAAGTAATGTTAGAGAACTTACCCTAATCTTTCGATTTGGAGAAAGCATAAATTCCCAACTATCTAACTACAAGGGACTTGCTATGTTACAAAGCTGCCAAAGACATGCATACATGTGTGACTTCCCTAAGACCTCCAACTGCCATTACCTCCAGCTTTCCTGAGAGTAGGACTCATCCTCCATTATCAGAGACACTGAGCAAGCTTGTTATTTGTTTCCTTCGACCCAACTGTGATAAAAAACCCTTAACATAAGCTAAAAAGATGGCTTACTGAAATCAACATTTGGTAGATAATACTTAAATTCCCTGAAATCCTGCTTTTACATCCTAGTAGGGTAAAATCAATCTTCCCTTTACTGGGAAAAATGCAATAAACTGTAACATACTCAGTGTGAATTTGTTGGTTTGAAAGTTTGGAAAATAAATCAGATTTGTTTTTCACAGAGACAAGTGATAACTTTTGAAGTGATATGTCATTTCTGGACAGAAGGAGTATTTGATGAAATTCTACCAATATCTTTTTATTATTGTTGGGTCAAACACAGTTTTAAGTTGAAAAACAATGTCTTAGTAAAGTTTCCAAGTGTGTTTATTTTTGTAGTTTACAAAAATAACACAAAAAGGAGACTGTAAAATTAAAACATAACGTGCCCATAGTTATAAAGATACATATAATTTGAAAACTATAACAATTAAATATTTTAATTATATTTTACATTATTTTATAGTGAAGAGCTATGAAAATAATTGATCTTTCAATGTTTATTTATAAAATGGAAATATTGACAAGACCATAGTATAAGAGGGGTATAATTTCACACAATTCCCACCACCAGAAATCCATATCCAACCCCCCTCCCCCGATAGCTTTTCCTTCTGAAAGTATGAACCTAAAGTCATTGTGGGGTCCAGAGGTGGAAGGTCTGGCTTCTGTAATTGCTTCCCTGCAAACATGGACATTGGCAGGTTGATCCATACTCCCAGTCTGTCTCTCTCTTTCCCTAGCGGGGCAAGGTTCTGGGGAGACAGGGCTCCAGGACACCTAGGTGAGGTCAGGTCTTCTGCCCATGGAAGTCATGTTGGCATCATGATAGTGTCTGGGACCTGGTGGCTGAAAAAGAGTTAAGATATAAATGAGGACAAATTGTTAACTAATCATGAACTTAAAGGCAAGAATATTACGAATGAAGATCTGGGGTCTGCTTTTAGGAAAAAGCTAATGTTCTATTTTTAGGTATATTCCAGAGGGCCAGTGACTTTACTAGTTTTTGCCTCATGTGACATCCAATATGTAGGTGGACCCAGTTTATTGTCTGGGGAGATGGTGTCATAGTTGGAAAAAGGACTAGAAAGCTGTATCAGGGAAGAGAGTAGCTCCCAAATATGAGAAAAGTATATAAATATTGTTAACTGTAAACTCCATCAATTTGATCTGGGGCCCATATTCAGCTATGTGCAGAATTTTTTTAAGTGCATGTATCTCTTTCCTTCTGAAATAAGTATGAGCAAGTAAATTTTGATACCAAAATGAGTCACTATCTCTAATAAGAGTATACTAGATAGAGTGTTATATACATATATGTGATTTGATAGATGTCTGTAAAATATTCTCACTAAAACTAGGTCTATTTCCACCATCACCTACCAGGACCCCAAAGACACAGATGAGATATGGTACCTATGTGTACATAGTCAAAAACTGTGTTGTGAATTATTGAGTCTCCTCAAATTACATATATATGCATATATGGAAAATATCATAATAGTTATGCCAAAAGATGTTCATATTTGAGGCTACAAGTTCCAGGTTCAACATTAATGTAAGACAAATCTGTACAGTCATCTGGAGGAGAAAAAAAAAGAATCTGCAAAAAGACTTTCATTAAGGCACATGACTATAGGGATATGGCATTTGGAGTATAGTTTCCACAAAGAGAGTATACTGAACATCATATATAGCATAAAAGGTCAAATTAGAAGGTGGATACAAACCATTTAAACACACCTTTCTTCTTGTACTCTTTAATTATAAAATCAAATGTATTAGATGTTCCCACAAATATGAAATAATTTTCCTTGTCCAGTTATATGAAATTTGCTTAATGTCCTATTAGCCATAAAAGAAGTGAAATACCTACTTATCCCTTAATTTCTTAAGTCATTAATTAAAAAATACTACCTGTATTCCTAGCATGTGCAGTAAAACTTAATGGGAAAAAGAATGCATTCTCACCAAGTGAACACTTCATTTTAGAGAATATCCTTTGCATCTGTATATATTACTTAATGAAATGAGACCTCAGTTACAGTTTCTGAAAGGCAACCCAGCAGCTCGCCCAATTGTTTATGAAAATCCCTGTCGTATTTCACTTGTCGTTTTCCAAAAAATAATAGATTATTTGGGGAATAACTGTATTTAGGCAATGGAATGAGAACTATATACAGTTTATATAATTCTTTTAAAAAATACAAACAGAGAAGAAATCTATCTGGTATATAACAACTGAGGTGCTAGCTAAGACCTATTAGAGTTCAGACATTACTTATAATAAATTCAGTTTGGTGGTAACTTTGATGAAACATGATCTGACCACAGGATTGAAAAACAAGCAAAGCACCCTCTGCAATTCACATTTGTGTTTTAACTTTTAACCAAAGTTTTCATAGACTATTCTCCATGTTCTAATGAAAAGGCATGGTCTTCTCTTAGGACCCCTGATAGCTTCTGTCATGTTGGTACACTTAGATTATCATTGTTCTGTAATAAGATTTTCTTTTATTTTTAGTTTATTTATAAAATGGAAACACTGACAAGGTCATTGGATATGAGGGTTACAATTCCCACCACCAGAGCTCTATACCCTATCCCCTCCCCTGATAGCTTTTCTGTTCTTACACTCTGTGAGAGTATGGACCCAGGGTCATTATGGGGTACAGAAGGTGGAAGATTTTTATAGAATCATTTATATTTATGTGAATTTTTAACATGTTGTAAAAGAACTTTCAATGTATTGTAATAAGTAGCATAGCTACCTGTAACAAATGATATGAATGCCTGATCTGATATATGAATATATTTATATTTTTCCAGTTAGAGATTAAATAGAAAAATGAACAAACATGCTGAGTTTAATGTTGTTTAGTGAGTACATCCCTTCTATCCATAAAAGATGCTGATTATATATATGTAGCATGCCTCATTGAGCTATTGGTATATATATATATATATATATATATATATATATATATATATATAATTTTTCTCACTTAAATAAACAAAAACATTTATACAGTATAATTCCAGTAGGGCGATGTCACTTGAGTTTTGAACTTGAGTTTGAGCTTCTGAGTTCAAATCCCCTCTGTCATTATTGCCCCTGCCAGAGTGATGCTATGGTTCTTCTCACTGTCCTAATATCTCTCTCAAGCCAACAAATATTTTTTAAGAATATACTTTTATCCCATCATATTTCAGTAGAAATAGAATCAATTACATTCTTAGCTACTTTTTAAAATTTTTCTTTTAAAAATATTTATTTATGAGAGGGGGAGAGAAAACAGGAGTATCAGTCTGTTACACACAATGCTGGCATCTGGCATGTGTCCTCATGCTTGAACACCAATTATTTATTTTTCAATTTTTATTTATAACAAAGGAAACACTGACAAAAAACATAGGATAAGAGAGGTACAACTCCACACAATTCCCACCAGTAGAACTCTGTATCCCCTCCCCTCCCCTGATAGCTTTCCTATTATTATTTATAAAAAGGAAACATTGACAAAACCATAGGATAAGAGGAGTACAACTCCACACAATTTCCACCACCAGAACTCTGTATCCCATCCCATTCCCTGATAACTTTCCTATTCTTTAACCCTCTGGGAGTATGGACCCAAGGTCACTGTGGGATGCAAAAGGTGGAAGGTCTGGCTTCTGTAATTGCTTTCCCACTAAACATGGGTGTTGACAGGTTGATCCATACTCTCAGCCTGCCTCTCTCTTTCCCTAGTAGGGTGGGGACCTGGGGAATTGGGGCTCCATGACACATTGGTAGGGTCATCTGTCCAGAGAAGTCTGGTCAGCATCCTGCTAGCATCTGGAACCTGGTGGCTGAAAAGATAGTTAACATACAAGGCCAAACAAACTGTTGACCAATACCAATCATGTACCTAAAGGCTGGAATAGTGCAGAGGAAGAGTTGGAGGGTACTCCACTTTGTAGATAGCTAGTAGGCATATTTTAGTCATATTCCAAAGGGCCTGTGGCTATACTAGCTTTTGTTTGTTTGTGTTTTTGCTTGCTTTAGTTTTTTCCCTGAGCTTAAAATCTGATATATAGGTGGATCCAAGTTATTGTCTGGGGAGATGATGTCATGGCTGGAAAAGGAACAGGAATAGAAGAGAAGAGATTAGGGAAGAGAGTAGCTCCCTAATATGGGAAAGGGGTATAAATAGTGTTGACTGTAAACCCCAGAGATTTGATGTGATCTAAGGCCCAAAATCAGCTTAGGAGCCTATGTGACCTCTGCATCCCTGTAAATCTGAGCTCACATTCTGTGGTCATGAGTAAGAACATTCCAAGCTGCCCCAATATCAGGACCCATCTTCCTCAGGTGTAGTATAGAGTATGTTGTCCATCCTCCCTTTGGAGGATGAAACACTCTCTACCATTGTTGATCCAAGATGAGGGCAAAGTCTTATGGGTGTCCCAAAAAGGGGTCTATTATGTTGTTCCTGATAGAGATGCCCAGTAACAATGGAAAGAGGGATTTATTTGAGGTCTAGGCCCATCATGTCTGTTTGGGAATCTCAGGAATCCCCGAATAGGGCCCCAGCTGATGAGGATGCCTGATAAAGAGTTGTCAATAAAGTATGCCAGTTTCTTGCCTTTATTCAGCTTCTGCAGTCCTTGTTTTGCTAAGGTTAGCTTTGGAGTGAGAGAATTGTAACATAAAGTAGGTGAGGAGAGTATCTAAGTCTAATTAATACTATTTCATCAGGAACCTTATATTGACTCACTGCTGAATATTGCATACTTTTGCTTTCAGGTATATATTTTGCCCTAACTTATGGAAACATGTCAACATATGCTCTATCTCATGGGAAGTGGCCTATATTTAGGTTTTGGGACTTTGTTAGGAATTGAACTGCCTGGAACGGAATACTATGAAAGGAAAGGTCTCACTCAAGTAATTAGGGTGAAGGGTTGACATCCCACTGCTGATGTCGCGGGACACAGTCTGAAGTCAAGCATGCTGAGGTGATACTCCTTGTGTTGATTTGGTTGGGATAGGCAGATGCAATATCATTTGGTATGACTTTAAAAAAGCATGCAGGAAAATGAGCCCCACCCTAGAGATTCCAGGACTGGGGGAAATATAGGCTCTATAGAGGAAGTAGGTAGTTCCTGCAGTCTTAGGGTTAAGGAAACAATAGATAGTTATTGTTATAATCACATTATTTGGCGATTGGGTTAACGTTGAAAAATCCCTGTGTTAGTATTTGCTGTATCATGTTTATGTCCTTTGAACAGAAACACCGGTTGCTTCTGTTCTCCCTGGTCTAGGATTTCAAGAGTCAACATATCAAAGACTCAGCCTATGTATTAAAAAGACTCTGTCTTTTAAAAAGTTTGAGGCATACAATCAATTTTCCACTCTCATATTAATTAAATAGTGATTTATATGACTACAATTAATAGGAGTGTACATAAACACCATTCCCATCACCAAAAGACTGTGTCCCATCCCATGCCCCCACTCCACCCTGGGAAGCCAAACATCCACCCTCACTCTCAACTCAGGGTTTTTACTTTGGTGCCCTACTTCAAATTCAGTCAGATCCTGCTTTTAGTTTCCATTTCTATTCTTCTTTCTCAACTTCTGTTTGTGAGTGGGATCATCCTATACACATCTTTATCTTTTTGATTTAGATAACTTAACAAATTCTTTCTACCCGCATCCAAAATGGGTCAGAGATGTGGGCTCATTGTTGTTAATATATTTATTAGTATTAGCATAGTATTTCATTGTGTATATATACCACAGCTTTCTCAGCCACTCTTCTGTTGATGGGCACCTGGGTTGCTTCCAGGTTTTAGCTATTAAAATTGTGTTGCTATGAACATATGTATACACATACCTTTTTGGTTGAGTATCATGGAGTCCTTGGAGTATATCCCCAGGAGAGGAATTACTGGGTCATATGGAAGGTTCATGTCTAGCCTTGTGCTTTCTCCAGATTGCTCTCCAAAAATATTGGACCAATTAACATTCCCACCAGCAGTGCAGAAGGTTTCCTTTGTCCAACCAGTCTCTCCAGCATTTGTTGCTGCTGTCCTTTTTGATGTATGCCATTCTCACAGGGGTAAAGTGGTATCTCAATTTTGTCTTTTTTTTTTTTTGCATTTCTCTGACAATCAGGGACCTGGTACAAATTTTTCCTTTTGGATCTCTTCTGTAGTGAATGTTCTGTTCATATCCTCTGCCCATTTTTGGATGGGGTCATTTGCTTTTTTGTTGTTAAGTTTGCTGAGCTCTTTAGATATTTTGGTGATTAGTCTCTTATCTAATGTATGGCATATGATGATCTTCTCCCATTCTGTGAGAGGTCTCTTGGTTTGTGTGATAGTTCCTTTGGCTATGCAGAAGCTTTTCAATTTTATGTAACTCCATTGATGTGTTTCTGCTTTAGTCTTCCTTGCAACTGAGTTTATATCTTCAAAGATGTCCTTGAGGTGTATGTAGGTGGGGAAGTGTTCCACCAATGTTTTCCTCTGTGTATTTGATAGTATTTGATAGTTTCTGGTCTAACATCCAGGTCCTTGACCCATTTTGAGTTAATTTTTGTTTCTGATGAGATAAAGTGTTTCAGTTTCATTCTTCTAAATGTTTCAACTCAGTTTTCCCAGCACCATTTATTGAAGAAAGCTTCTTTTTCTCCATTTAATACTTTGGCCCCCTTATCAAAGATTAGATGTCCATAGGTGTTAGTTCTGGGCTTTCAATGTTGTTCCACTGGTCTGTGTGCCTATTTTTGTTCCAGTACCAGGCTGTTTTGATGATGATGGCCTTAGAATATAGTTTGAGATCTGGGAGTGTGATGCCTCCATTTCTGTTTATTTTCCTCAAAATTGTTTTTGGCAATTCTAGTTTTTTTTTTTTTTTTCTGGTTCCAGATAAATGGTTGTAGTTTTTGTTCTTTGTTTGTTTGTTTGTTCAACATGGTAATCATTGGTGACTACATAACTCCAATATTCTCAATGATCTTGTTGATAAAAGGTAAGGGATTAGGACAGAGGGAAGAAGGGTAACATCTGCAACACATCTGTCTACATTTATGCACAACTGCCCCTTTTCTTTCTGATCCAATCCTGTTATCCCCTCCAAGCCACTCATGACAGCATTACTTACCTCCGTATGTCCCTTTTCTTTCCTCCTCTCCTCCAGGTGCTGAGTGTACTGGAGTTCAGAGCCCTCTTATCCTTTTCTTCCTATCACTTCTCCCCCACTGAAGTATACATAAAATTTGTTTGGGGGATGCTCAAGATAGGAGTTCTGGCTTCTATAATTGCCTCTCCATTGAACATTGGACATTGACAGGTTGGTCAATAGCCCCAATCTGTTTCTATCTTTTCCTAGTGAACCAGAGCTCTGGAGAGGATAGGTTCCAGGACACACTGGTGAGGTCATCTGCCCAGAGAAGTCAGGTTAGCATCATGAAAATATATGCTACTTGATGTCTGGAAAGTGGCAGGATATAAAGTGAGGCAAACTGATTACTGAATAGGAACCAAAAAGTAGGAACAGAGCAGATGAGATTAGGGATTTTAGGGTAGAAGAAAGCTAGGAAGTCCATTTTAGGCATGTTTCCGAGGGCACACAGTTCCTCCCTGTATGAATGTCTTTCCTCTATGATAGTGTAAACAGGAGCTCAAACTGAGGCTGTCTTGCACAGTAGTTTGTTCATTCAATGAGGTACACCATCACCTGGTCTCCAAATGAGCTACTTTCTAATGTTTACAGGATAATCCAGACTTTCATCTGATGGTAGAAAATACTGCATAAATTCTTCCCTAGATGTGGGGTAGCAAGGACAATTACATATGATGCACACATTACAGTCAGTAAAGACCTGGGTTCAAGTCTCTAGTCCCCACCTGCAGTGGGTGAACTTCACAGGCAATGAAACAGTACTGCAGGTGTCTCCCTCTTACTCCCTCTCTATCTCCTCTTTCCCTCTAAAATGTTGTCTGCCTCTATCCAAAATAAATATTTTTAAAAATTATTGCAATGAAGTTTAGAATCAAGAAATCAATTCACAGTAAAATTTGGTGTGAGATGGCATCATGTTTGGAACATATCCCACAAAGATAGTGTTATTTTTCCACTTGAATTAATATGCAAAATGTTTTAAAAATTAATGAGACATTTCAAGTAATTCAGGATACGTTTATGGTCAGTTATAAAAGAAACAGGACCTCTTTGGGATCTCAAGTGAAATGCTAACATATGTACCAAACAGTGATAAAAACTAATGATAATTCCTCAACTTATTTTGTAGGCTATGGACTGCATAAAGTAGTTTATTTATTTTATCTAACTTGATGTAATCTGCTTGACAATCTTATGAGGCAGGTCAAATCTCCATTTTCTGGATGAAGAATGTAAGGTTCAGAGGAGACAAGATACATTTATCTGGTAGAAAAAGGAAAGTGAAAAGATTTCATCATTCAAGTTCCATTTTTTAATGTAATATAATGATCAGGCCAGCAGTTGATTCTGGGACCTTACAACCCTATCATTACATCAGATATTACAAGAGTCACAGATGAAAATATATTAAAATAATAACTGTAGATAATAGTCCACTTATTAATTTATTCACATTTTTTCCTTAGGAAATGTTGCAGCAGTGAAAAAAAAGAGATAAGGTTTCTGGACTACAGGGTTTTAAGAAGATGGGAGGAAGGTTGCCATTTTCAGCACAAGCTCTCAACATTGTATACCTGTATTGATCCTGATATGGTCTGCCAGCTAAGACAGTGTTTACCAGGTTTCTCCTCAGGGAAACCATTCACTCATTTCCCGTAACCACAGCCTTAAGAAGTAATCACTAAATACATGTCACATTTAGAAGCACACTTATCAGCACCACACTCTAACCAGCTGAGATAACTGGCCACATGACAAGAAGCACACTTATACTTCACATAAATTATCTGGGATTCTTCTCCATGAATGATTTTTCTGAGTGTCTGAGGGCTATGATTAACTTCTAAATGTCATCCATTAGAAAGGCAGAATAAAAGCATAATTTTCCATCATTTTAAGATAGTCTAAAACATGGGGCCTGGTGGTAGTGCACCAGGTTGAGTATACATATTACAATGTACAAAGACCCGGGTTCAAGCCCCTGGTGCCCACCTACAGGGGGAAAGCTTTGTGAATGATAAAGCAGGGCTGCAGGTGTCTCTCTGTCTTTCTCCCTCTCTATCATCCCCTTCCTTCTCAATTACTGGCTGTCTCTATCCAATAAATAAATAAAGCTGAAAACAATTTTAAAAATAATCAAAGACATTTTGAGTGACTATCCTAAGTCAGAACAATATATTAATTGTATTATATTGATTTGAACTGATACTTAACTGTGTTGTTCTTTTACACTTGACATGGTGTATTTTAATGCTCATAATATACTCTATAAAATGTGGTTTACTCCAATTACTGTATCCATATATTAGGACTAATAGAAAAAGTACTTTATTGGCAGTGATGTCGTCTTGTACAGGAATCATTCCATTGCTCACAGATTGACTTTATTTTTCATTTTTTGACTGAGAGAGAAAGACCAATAAATACATAGATAGACAATGATATATGATAGATGATATTGTCGATAGGTGATAAATAGATGACATATACATGTATGATACATATATAGATGATTAGACAGATATATGATAGATAGATAGGTAGATAGATGATAGATAGATAGATAGATAGATAGATAGATAGATAGATAGATAGATAGATAGATATAATGATAGGGAATGAAAGACACTGCAGCAGTGCTTCACTAACTGTTCTTGATGCTATGGTTCTTCTAACCGGAGTTTGGTTGGACTCAACCCTGGATCTCTGTGCATAGTATGGTATGCACCCTTCTAGGTAAACTATGCCCTAGCCCCTAAACAAACCTTAAAAATAATTAAACAGAGCCCTGCTTAGCTCAAGTTTACAGTCCTGTGGCATGTTGGACTTGGTGACTCTGAGCCTCAGACACAAGGGTCTTTCACAAAACTATTTTTCTCTCTTTGCAGTCCAAAATAGTTTAAAAGTGTTCTAAGTGGGATTGGGCAGTGACATACCAGTATGAGTGGACATACTGCATTGCAGAAAGATCCTAGTTCAAACTCCTGATGTCTATCTGCAGAGGGAAAGATTCCCAAGAAATGAAGCAGAGCTCCAGGTGTCTCTCTGTCTCTACCCATCCTTTTTTCCTCCATCCCTCTCAATTTCTGTCTCTACAAAAAATAAAAAGTAAACATTTAGTACATAAAGTAAAACATTAAAAGTAGTCTAGGAACTCAAAGGAATATATTTGGATAATTTAAGTATGACATTTATGTCTTAGCAAGTAAATAATATCAATGAAGAACTTTTAATTATACACACACACACACACACATATACATTTATGTATAGACAGATGATAGATGATGAGTATAGATAGAGGAGATAGATAAATAGATGATAGATAGATCAATGATAGATAGATAGATAGATAGATAGATAGATAGATAGATAGATAGATAGATAGAAATCTACACTGCCTTTCATTCCAACAAAGAGAAAGAGAAGGAGATAAAGAGATGGGAACTTCCCCCAAGCCATAGCACCTCTCATGTGGTATAGAGGTTTGAACTTTGGCAGCACAGGTCACATGGCCACTGCCCCATACAGTGATCTGTCTCTGTACTCAGAGAGAGAAAAATATATATTTTACAAACAAGAGAACTAATTAAGCAAGAAATAATTACAAAACTGAGAGGGGAGAAGATAGAGAGAGAATGAGGCAGAGAGACACCTACAGCCCTTCTTTACCACTTATGAAACTCTTCTCCTGTAGGTGGGGGCCAGGGGCTTGAGAGTTTCATAAGTGGTAAAGCAGGGCTGTAGGTGTCTCTCTGCCTCATTCTCTCTCTGTCTTCTCCCCTCTCAGTTTCTCTCTGTCTCTATGAAATAATAAATAAAAATAAAGTTGGTCCCAGAGGTGGTGCAGTGGATAAAATGTTAGACTCTAAAGGGTGAGGTCCTGAGTTCAGTCTTTGGCAACACATGTACCAGAGTGATGGCTGGTTCTTTTTCTCTCCTCCAATCTTTCTCATTAATAAATAAATAAAATATAAAAAATAAGTAGATAAAAATAGTTCTTAAAATTCCAACATTTACTCAAAATTAAGTACTTTCAATGATTTTTCATGTAATGTATTCCTTAGATTAACAACTGGCTTCTGTAAAATACCTACAATTAAAACACAGGGACAAAGAAGTCGCTCACCTAGATAGCACGTCTGCATGTCAGACTCACAGGTCAAGTTCCAGGCCAGCTCCCCACTGGAAGTATTTCAGTGTCACTGGCTTGCTCTTTCCTCTCTCAAACAGTACATTGGAAGAAGTGAAGCCTTAGTGATAGCAATAATAAATAGATAAATAGAATAAAAATAAATAACACCAACAATTAACATTGTAGTGAAGTGAAAGACTAGAGGTAAATATTCTTACCCTTGTGACTACTATTAATTGTTATATTGGGAGTTTTAGCCAGTGGGGGCTGGGGGTGGGAAAACAGTCACTTTGGAAAGGAGTTAATTTTCAATTTTAATTTAATTTTCAATTTTCTATACAAACAGCATGATTTTCTATAATATTATTTTTTAAATTTTTATTTATAAAAAGAAGACACTGACAAAAACCACAGGATAAGAGGAGTACAACTCCACACAATTTCCACCACCAGAACTCTGTATCCCATCCCCTTCCCTGATAGCTTTCCTATTCTTTATCCCTCTGGGAGTATGGACCCAGGGTCATTATGGAGTACAGAAGGTGGAAGGTCTGACTTCTGTAATTGCTTCCCTGCTGAACATGGGTGTTGGCAAATAGATCCATACTCCCAGTCTGTTTCTCTCTTTCCATAGTGAGATAGGGCTCTGGGGAAGCAGAGCTCCAGGACACATTGGTGGGTGTCATCTGTCCAGGGAAGTCTGGTCGGCATCCTCTTAGCATCTGGAACATGGTGGCTGAAAAAAGAGTTAACATATAGAGTCAAACAAACTGTTGACTAATCATGAACCTAAAGGCTAGAATGGTTCATATGAAAAGTTGGGGGGTCTCCATTTTGTAGATCATTAGTAGGCCTATTTTAGTTATATTCCAAAGAGCCCATGGCTAAACTAGTTTTTTTTTTTTTTTTTTTTTTTTTTTTTTTTTCCCTGAGCCTGACATCTGATATGCAGATGGATCTAAGTTTTTGTCTGGGTAGGTGATATCATGGCCGGAAAAAAGGACTAGAAAGCTGGATCAGGTAAGAGAGTAGCTCCCAAATATGGGAAAGGTGGATAAATATTGTTGACCTATAGATTTGATCTGATCTGGGACCCATAATCAGCTTAGGAGCCTATGTGACCTCTGTATCCCTATTGATCTGAGCTCACATTCTGTGGTTATGAGTAGGAACATCCCAAGCTGCCCCAATTTCAGGACCCATCTTCCTCAGGTGGAACACAGAGTATGTTGTCTAGACTCCCTTCGGAGGATGGAACACTCTCTACCATTGTTGATCCATGTTGAGGGCAAGGTCCAATGGGGGCCCACAAAGGGGTCTGTTGCATTGTTCCTGGTAGAGATGACCAGTGATGATGGAGAGAGGGAACTATTCAAGGTCTAGGCCCTTCATGTCATCGTTATTTAGCTTTTGCAGTCTTACTTTGATAAGGTTAGCTTTGGAGTGATTAAGGGAAGTATAATAGGAAGTAGCTGAGGAGGGAATCAAAGTCTAAGTAGACACTATTTCATTAGGAACTTGATCATGTCTTTTTAGGTCTTTCTACTTGTTTGCTGCATATACTGACTCACTGCAAACTATTGTGCACTTTTGCTTTAAGGTATATATTTTGCCCTAATTTATGGATACATGTGAACATATGCCCTGTTTCATAGGACTTCGTCTATATCTAGGTTTTGGGACTATGTTAGGAAGTAAACCACCTGAAATAAAATTATAGAATTCTATAAAGGGAAAGGTCTCACCTGAGTCATGAGGCTGAAAGGTTGATATTTTATGACTGTCTTCTCTGGACACAGTCTGAATTAAAACATGCTGAGGTGGTACTCATTGTGTTGATTAAGTTGGGATCAGCAGATGCAATATAATTTGGTATGAATTTAGATTGACATTATGGAAAGTGAGCCCCTCCCTAGAGGTTGCAGGACAGGGGGAAATGTAAGTTCTATTGAGGAAGCGGGGGTTCCTGCTCTCTTAAGGTTTAAGAAGGCAATAGATAGTTGTTGCTGTAATCAAATTATTTGACAATTGGGTTAACACTGAAAATTATTTTGTTAGGATTTTCTGTATCATACACAACATCATCATAATTTATGTCCTTTCACATTATTTGTGTGTAGCTGTGTCTTATACAGTAATGCCAACAGTTGCTTCTGTTTTCCTTCGTCTAAGGCTTTAAGAGAGTCAACATTTCAAAGACTCAGCCTATGGTCTGTGCATTAATTAATATGAAAGGGGAAAATTGATTGAATGTCTCTCTATAATATTCTTAAGGAATCTGAAATAAACAAATAAATAAATAACAAAGAAAAATGTATTACAAGTTTGGCAGTCAGGCAGTGGTGAACTACATTAAGTGCATATATTACAGTGCTCAAAGACCCAGGTTCATGCACCTGGTCCCCACTTGTAAGGGGGGAAAGCAGGGGAAAGCTTCAGGAGTAATGAGGTAGAGCTGCAGGTATCTCTCTTTCACTCTATCTTCCCTTCCCCTCTCAGTTTCTCTCTTGCTCTATCCAGTAATAAATAAAATTTTTAAAAAATTAAAAAATAAAGCAAATTTGTAGGCTGTTAGGTGAATAGTCAAAACTCAGTTGCATTTAAACATAAGGATCAATATTAAAATCAAGAATATAATTCCTGTCACAATTGTGTTATATTTAGATGCTCACAAACAAATTTTTAATTTTTTCATTATCTTTATCTATAGGATAGAGACAGCCAGAAATTGAGAGGGAAGGGGGTGATAGAGAGTGAGAGAGATAGACAGACACCTGCAGCCCTGCTTCACCACTCGTGAAGATTTTCCCCTGCAGGTGCGGACCCAGGCCTTGAACCTGGGTCCTTGTGTTTTGTAACCTATGCTCAACCAGATGTGCCACCATCTGGCCCCTCTCACAAACAAATTTAACAAAAGATAGAGAGACAGGCAGTGGCCCAACCAGTTAATTACACATATTATCATGCTCTAAGGACCAGGGCTCAAGCCCCACCACCTCACCTCCCCATCTGTAGGGAGGATGATTTCAGAGTGGAAAAAAAGGTCTAGAGGTGTCTATTTTTCTCTTTCCCTTTTTGTCTCCCCATCCTCTCTCAATTTATCTCTGTCATATTAAATAAATAATGAAAGAAAAATATTGACTCCAGGAGTGGTGGATTCGGATTTGAAGTGCCAGCATCCAGTTCTAGCAACAGCCCTGGAAGGGAAAAAATATATATACAAGTTTATAAATAGGAAAAAATGTTAACAGAAATTAAATAATATTGAAATATACAGAGATATATTTCATGTGTTTGGATGTGAAAACTGTATTTAGTTAAGATGCCATTTTTCTTCAGATTGATCTAATCTATAGAGTCAATAAATAAGATTCAAAATATAGATTCACCCCCAGAGATGGAGGGGGTAGGATATAGAACTCTGGTGGTGAGAACTATGAAGAATCCCTCTTATCTTAAAATCTTTGTATCTATTATTAAATCACTAATAAAAATATATAGAGAGATTGAGTTTTCATAATCTATATATTTCTATCAAAATTTTGGTAATATTTATTTATTTACTTTTGCACACACTGTCAAGGAGTCCCAAACATTTATAGGAATTGCTAAAGATTTGAAGTAGCGAAAACTTTTCTTTAAACTTGACTAGGCTTTAATTTGTACAGCACTTTTTGGTAAACAGTAAAATTAAATGGACACAACAGAGAATTCTTTGTGTACCCTGGCTCTGTTATCATGCATCTCCATGTCTATAAGCACGCATAGCCTCCCCTCCCATAACATACTACATCACTTAGGGCACTGGCCAGAATGACATTATCACAGAGTCAATGATTTACACTGACATTCAATTCTTTTAGTGTTATACAACAAATAAGATTTTAGGAAAATATAATTGGCATCTATGCATCTTTCTAGTATCAGAAGAAATAGTCTAACTGCCCAAAATATCCTTTGTACCCTATTTCTGGCATAACCTTTTGTTATCTCTCATATTTTGTCTCCATAGTTTAGCTTTTACAAGAATACCTTACAGTGAAAATCCTACAGCATGTGGCCTTTTCAGATTTGTTTCTTTTGTGTACTTAAATACACAGAAGACTTTTCCAAGGTTTTTGTTTGCTTCATTTTTTTTTTATGACTGGCTAGCTCATGTATTTTTGGTTAGAATAATATTTCTTTATATAGATGTTCTGCACTTTCCCTACTGCTGAATTACATTTTGGCTTCTTTCAGCTTTAGAAATCACAGGGAAGGGAGTAGGGCGGTAGCACAGCAGGTTAAGCACAGGTGGTGTAAAGCACATGGAGCAGCGGAAAGGATCCCAGTTCTAGCCCCCGGCTCCCCACCTGCAGGGGAGTCGCTTCACAGGCAAGCAGGTGTCTATCTTTCTCTCCCCCTCTGTGTCTTCCCTTCCTCTCTCCATGTTTCTGTGTCCTATACAACAACAACAACATCAATAATAACTACAACAATAAAACAACAAGGTCAACAAAAGGGAATAAATAAATATAAAAGAAATTACAAGGAAAGTTTCTATGAATATATTATTCAATTTTTTCTGTTCACACCAATTTTTAACTAATTTTGGTAAATAACACAACTGCTTAGACCATAATGTAAGAATCCTCTGGTTGTATTATTATTTATTTGATAGAGACAGAGAAAAATTAAGATGAAAGGGGAGATAGAGTGGGTGATAAAAAGACACCCACTGTAACGAGTCACCACTTGTGAAGTGTCCACCATTAAGAATGGAGAGCTAGAGAATGGGAAGGTTATCAGGGGAGGAGATGGGATATGGAGATCAGGTTATGGGAATTGTGGAACTGTAAGAGGGCTTATTAGAATAATCTTAGAATAAGAGGGCTTATTCTATGGTTTTGTTAATGTTTCCTTTCTTAAATAAAAAAAATAATAATGGAGGTGAGGTGTCAGACATATTGCAGTGGGTTCAGCATGCACATGGCAAGAAGCACAAGGACTGGCATAAGGATCCCAGTTCGAGATCCTGCTCCCACCTGTAGGGTAGTCGCTTCACAGGTGGTGAAGCAGATCTGCAAGTGTCTCTCTCTCTCTCTCCCCCTCTCTGTCTTCCCCTCTTCTCTCCATTTCTTTCTGTCCTAACAATGGCATCAAGAATAATAACCACAACAACAATAAAACAATTTTTTTAAGAATGGAGATGAATTCCTGTTATATTTTATAAAAGTTTTGGGATGAGCAACACCCAATGCAATCAGTGAACCCCAATGCAAATGATGTATTTTGACAGCACTTGGTTTTATAAGTGAATCTGAATTTTTGCCATTTTTAATAGGTGTGAAGAAACACCTCACTTATTTTAATATCCATTTTCTACTGACATGATAATAGACATCTTTATAGTCAAACCAGTATTTCAAAGAACAAAAGTTTGAGAACTTTGACCACCCAGATACAAACCTTACTGTATATTCACACAAAGCTTGTACACAAGTTCCCTTAGAAGTACAGTGTAGGGACCAGGTGTTGGCACACCTGATTGAGTGCACAAGGACTCTTTATTTGAGAACCCAGTCCCCACCTGCATGAGGAAAGCTTTATGAGTGGTGAAGCAGGGCTGCAGGTGTCTCTCTGTCTCTCTCCTTCTCTATCACTCACCTGAAATATCTGTCTGTCTCTATCCAATAAATAAATGAAGATAAAAAAATTAAGAAGTGTGGCCTATAATTTTAGAAAGCTGAACATATCACAAATTTGATACAGCACATGGATACACATGTAGGTTATCAATAGAATGAAAATCTGTGTACAAATAAAAAACTAGTAAAACACTGAAACATTTAACTACAGAGATGAACCTCAACCCTATTATATCAGTGAAAAAAGTAAGTCTCAAGAAAACAAACATTGTGCAATTCTATTAATATAAAATGTCCAGAAAGGGCAAACTTAAGAGGTAGACCATACTTTATTGGTTGCCTGAGAAAATGTGTAAAAGTTTTGATTAATTTTAAATGGGTCTAAGAAGTCATTCCACAACATGACAATTTTTCTAAAAACCAGGGAATTAACTTAATATGAATGAATTGTTTGGTATGTTCTTTTTTGTCTTGTTTTTGTTATGTTCTAATTTTCAGATCACTTTATTTTTAAAAAAATGTTCCAAGCACACTGAATTATCTGATATAATCTAAAATTTGTTTCTAATGAAATTGAAGTAGAAAGAAGGGGAATTCTCATTAAATGAGGGTTAAGAGCAAGTCATTCCATTTTGGAATTTCTTCTACAAAGCTGAAACTAAATTTTCTTCTGAAAAGCCAAGCACAAAAATAATATTCTAAACATATTTACAATTTAAAGGGAAATTAGACAAGGAATCTCACATTAAGCATATGCATTGACTTCTTCATTTGAGGAGAGTGGGGAGCAGAGTTCTACTGCTGGAAATAGCCAAGTTGCAGGGAAATAAGCACCCACAGAAACAGATACAATGGAGTTGTCTGAAGCACAGAGGTCTGAACAGTTCTGATCCCATGTCTCTAGGTGTTTTTCAGTCTCAAAGATAAGCTCTAGAATCTTCTCCTTGTGCTGCTCCTCCAGAGAAGCTGGAATTGCACCTGAGAGGTTCACCCCAGGCAGATGGAGAGTTAGGGTAGGGCCCCTGAGTATGGGGAGACCGGGTGCATGTGTAGAGTGCATAAGAGAATGAGGGGGCTTATTACTGAAACAGGCACTTGCGGGTCTCGAGATGAGGCCCTATAGGGCATTTGGGATGTTCAGGGGGCCCTGGCCTGGGAGAAGAATGCAGAGGTCTGAGTGCTGAAGTGGGGAGCAGCTCTTGAAGGTGTGACTGGAGGCTGAAGTATGGCCCAGAGGAGCTTTTATGTGAACTGGAGCTGGACACCTACATGCAGGGCTCTGCCAGGCAGCTCTGAGAGTAGAGGTCAGAGTCTCTTGCAGCTGAGGGAGGGCTTGAAGGCAGGATGCCTGGCCCTGGGCTCATGTAAGTCTAGAAAAGCTGGTGCCCTGTGGGATGTTAACAGGCATCTCCCTGGGGAAATAAATCAAATAGACCTCTTCTTACAGGAAATCAATCTGGCAGACGTCTAGCTGTAGGGAATATATCTGATAGTTTTCTTCCAGGGTGTTCTGAAACCCAAAGGCCTCCTCTTGGTCCTCCTGCAGCTCAAAGATATTTTCTAGATGGTCCTGCAGATTGCTGATCTCTTCTTAGTAGGGCCTGCCTATAAGTCACATATCTCTTCCCAGAAGTCCTGCAGTTCACACATCTCTTCATAGACAACTATGCCTAGGAACTGTGTCTATAAACCACTGTTGTCAATGATGATGACCATGTTCAGAGACCCCAGATCCCTGAACCACAGTTTGTCCATGGGTTCTCCAAAGTCATCAGTTCAGGGACACTTGTCAGGACAGGATCATCCAAGCTGGGCTTCCTCCCAGGTGCAGGGGAAACCTTAGGGCTGAAGATATGCCTTACCATCTCTCAGAGGTTTGGGGCTGGCTCCCCACCTAACTGAGATTACCAGCTAAAGCGGTGTCCAGGACAAGGAGGCTTCAAACTGGCTTGATTAGCTAGGTCACAGAGACCAGGAACAAGATGAGTGCTAGTGTCTCTGAGACTCAGTCTTACTATACTGTTTTCTGGCACTTGGTGAAGAAAGCCTAACTTGCAGCCTTAATCTTCTCTCTGGAGGATGAGCTGAAATTACACATAGTCCCCTCCCTGACCATCAAATACTATCAAAGACATCTCTTTGCTTTCTTGTGGGGGGAGCACTAATTTTATTCCTGAGTTTTTGATAGTTGTAATAGCTATTGCACACTTAGCTGCACAAAAGCAAGGCCATTTTTTCTTTTCTTTTCTTTTCTTTTTCTTTTTGCTGTTTTGTTGATTATCTGCAACTGAATGTGGACTGAAAATTGTTGGGGACTGTGCCTTTTCCAATGACTAGCTAGCTGACAACTCCTGGTTTCCCCCACCATGTTGTGTTGCACTGTTTTAGTAGAGTGTGCTTCCATTCTCATGCTTCCATTCTCTCGCTACACCCCAGCAAGAGCTGTGTCCTCATTGCTTTCCTCCTCCTGGGCCTCCTCCACCTCTGCCCACTGAAAATCATTATGTCTGTTTTGTTTTTTTTGTCCCCAAGGTTATCACTGAGGCTCTGTGCCCGCAACATGAATCCACTGCTCCTGGAGACTGTTTTTTCCCTTTTGTTGTCCTTGTATTTTACTGTTGTTATTATTATTGTTGTTATTGCTATAATTATTGAATAGGAGAGGGAGAAATCACGAGTAGAGGGAAGAGAAAGACACCTGCAGAACTGCTTCACTGCTTGTGAAGTGACCCCCATGCAGGTAGGGAGCCAGAGGCTTGAAATGGAGCCTCAAACCAGAGCCTTAAGGTGGTCCCTGTGTTTGGGGCCATGTGCGCTTAACCCCTTGTGCTTAACTACTCCTGTGCTACCACCAGCCCCCATTACATCTTCTTTACTCCACTAAGATAGTTCTTCTTAAATTATGAAAATCTGGGTGCAGGGAGAGGACGTGTCTGCAGCTGTGATGGAAGGAGCCAGTGTCTGGTACTCCCTCACTGGGTATGAAGGGCCTGGAACTCTGAGGGGCAACACTCTAGACATTACCCAGATGGTGAGGAACCAGGCTGGAGTTAGCAGGCCTGTCTGCGAGGGTGCCACAGGCAGAGCTCAGCAACAAGATAAGCTTATCAAGGAGACAGGGGCCAGCACCTTCCAGCACTGTACTATGGAGACTCCAGGTATCTTTAAAGGGCATGGCAGTGACGTCCACCATTAGATATGCTTAATATGCTCTGCTTCAGTGCTTTCTATGATATCCAAGATATGTAAAAAATCTAAAAGTTTGTTGACATATGAGTAGATAAAGCAAATGGGAAGAATATGCAGTTGAAAAATATTCAAACTTTAATGAAATATATATATATATATATGTTGCCATTTGTGACAATAGGGATGAACCTGAGTATATTATGCTAAGTGAAATGTGTCAGGCCCAGAAGGACAAATATTATATAATATGACTTCACGTGAAATCACACCCACACAAAAGAAAAATCAAAAAAAACGAAGCCATGAATACAAAAATTTCTGCTTACTAGGGCCTAGGGTGCTCAGGAAGTAAGGAAAGCTTGATCAAAATAAAGAAAATTTAAATATTCAGAACTATTAAGTCCTGGAGAAAATTTAAATTTTAAGAATTAACAAGTCCTACACTACATGGTAACTGTGGGTAAGTAGCACTTCTTCATTTACTTCTATTTGTCTATGATAAAAGCATGCACAATACATACATGGTAACCATGAGGTGATGGATGTGCTAATTTCTCTAATAGCTGTCATTATTTCAGATTGCATTCATATAGCAAAGCATGACATAGTACACCTTAAAATATACATTCACAATACTTATTTCTCAAATGTGTCTCAATAGGGCTAGAAAATATGAAATATAAGGGCAAGCTAATAAATAAACACACAAACAAAAAAAGTCAATGTTTTTTGCATGCACATTAGATACTCACTTTGAGGAATAACAGATCCCTTCCAATTGAAAGTATACTTGAAGGGACTGGATCTCTGGCATGTAAGTGGGGTGGGGAAAGAACTGTGTTTGTGTGTGTGTGTGTGTGTGTGTGTGTGTGTGTGTGTGTGTGTGTGTGTGTCTGATTTATAGTGTCTCTGTGGCACTGGCACTGTTGAAGTAGAAATGGAGTTAGGAAAAAATCAGGAGATATCCACAAGATTTCTGGTGCTGTAAGTTATGAAAATAGAAAAATAAAGTTTTGAATTTTGAGCAGAATTAAGATTTATAACCACCCTAATCTCACAACTCACAAGGAATACCCTGTTAGGAATTCAGCCACAGACTTTCCTGTTTGCAAAAATGTAAAGCACTACAGCCCCATTATGATCTAATAACCCCATAAAATTCAAGAGTTTCAAATAGATCTTTGCATCATCTGCCATATTCTATTGGCTAGATAAGACCATTTTACTCATATGAGCAATGGGGAAGGAATATGCTTTTATAAATCATCATTAACAAACTATATGAATTTAATATTGACCAGATAAGTGACTGGGTGGTGATAATACTTGTTATATTGCAAATGTTACCATACTCAAGGACTTGGGTTCAAGTCCCATCCCCACCTGTGTTATAATCTTATAACACACCTAAGTTTGGTTATTTATTAGGGATATGCTCATGAAACCACGACCACAAATAACTAGGGTTATCTTCTTCTTCTTCTAGCGTTATCTAATTGACCTAAATGATCTGAAATAGAGACTTTGAGACAAAGATAATAGCTCTCAATGATCTGCTTAAAGGAACTGATGTTCAAGAAATACTTAATGGGCAGAAATTTGAACTTGGAAAACAAAAGGGTAACAGGAACCCCACCCCTTTCATGCTGGTTTTGCCTCTTTAACATAATGGTGAAGGTTAAGATGTATTACAAGTTTTGTTTTAGCAGGAAATTCACAGAAAGCCCAACTTGATTCCAAAAACAGAAAGACCAGATAATTTATATCCTGTATGCCTCCACTCCCCACTTTAAGAACCCAGCTCCATGTTTTCTAAGTGTGCATAAGTAATTGTTTCCTGAGACAAAAGATTGGGGACTTTGACTTATACATGGTTCCAGAGTCCATCTGCATGTAAAGAGCAGTAAACAAGCATTTACCTTTCTTATGAAAGCTGATATGACAATGTTTGGTTTTCAGTGGCACCAGGCAGCAAGTCCAAAGTCAGATTCACTAATACTGACAGGTCCACCTGGAAATAGCAGTACTGAAAGATGATATTGCTTCAGGCAAAAGGTAAGCAGTTATTAGATAAAAGTTTTGTGTGTGTATGTTAAAAAAAATTCAACCTCCCACAGGCAAAACTGGGAGTTTAGTTTTAGGTGCTTTGCAGAATATATATACTTTTTTTCCTTTGTTAACCCGATCAACACTTTTCAGTTCTGGCTTATTTGATAGAAAGTAAGGGTTGGAGGATTGAACCTGGGGTCCTGGAGCCTCAGGCATGAAAGTCTTTTACATAAACACTATACTCTCCTGATTACTTTGGATTTTCCAAAGTTACTCTTTCAGAAAAGCTTTTTTTGCCTTCCTTAAAGATATACTATCAATATAGATAGTACACATTTCAAAAATACAGTTTTCCCTTCAACTGCCAAAGCTTGGTAATAAATATACATCTTAATTTTCTTAACTTCAAAGATGCTAATCACACTCAATCTTGAATACATGTACTTATTAAAAGAAAATGTGTCTGCTTTTTCTGAAAATTATGTCCAGGAAACCCCTCTCCCCTTCTTTCCCCTTTCCCTCCCTCCTCCTCTTTTCTCCTCTCCTCCTCCCCTTCCCCTCCACCCTCTCCCTTCTTCTATCATGATTTCACTGTACCAGGCTGACTTACTCTGATTTAGACAGAGATAAAGAAGCAAAGAGAAAGAAAGACACCACAGCACCAAATCTCCCCCCAGTGGATGGCACACATAACAAAGCAGGTACTCTCCCAGACCTACCTTGTTGGTCCATACTGAATTTGTGTCTAAAATAAAAATAAAATCAGTAAAACCTAATGATCAATTATCTGAATGACTAATATGCCTAAAATACAACATTTCTTCATGTATTTTGACATTTACTTCAAGACTATTTCATTCACTGTTTTTCTTTTTTCTTTTCTTTTTTCACCAGTTTTATCATTGTGATTTGGTGTCTAACAAGTAGGACTCCACTATTCCTAGTGACCTTTTTTTTTTCTTTTCTGATAGAGACAATGACAAATAGAAGGGGAGGAGAGGGAGTGAAATGTATATAAGTTTGAGCATTGCTCCAATGTGTGTGAATGTTACACACACACACACACACACACACACACACTCTAGCAAGTGTGGACCAGGGACTTGAAGTTGGAGTCCTCACACACGCAGTGAGGCCTGTGCTTTACCAGGTCTGCCACTGCCTAGCCCAATTTTGTATTTCTAAGAGTAGGCTTTGTTAGTCAAGAGACAGTTCACTGCCTAGGGCATGTGTCTGGCCATGCAACTGGCACAAGTTTGAGCCACACCACCATTGGCTGAAAGGTGATATTTCAGCAAAGGAAGCTCCTCTATGGATTTCCATGGCTTCTTTCCTTCTCTCTTTAAATGAAAAGAGTAGCAAGGAGAGTGGTGAAACTGCACATGTATGAGGTCCCAGCAACACAAAATATAAAATAATAATAATGATAATAAAAATTTGGTCAATTCATTTTGAATATTTTGTTCTTCAAATGCTGGTGCTTTGGACATACATGATTCCATTACTCCCAGAGCAACTTTTCCATTTAGATAGATAGAAAGAGATGAAAAGGTATATGTCCTGCTCAGTGAGGTATCTCTAGTATATATCTTTTTAAAGAATTTTTAAATGACTAGATTTCGGAAAGTATAGATGGATACGGTATAAATGGTATTACATTTTCAAACACATTTCTCTTTGCACAATAAAAAGAATTTAAACAAATTTATATAAAGGCTACATTAAACATTTAGTGCTGCTTTAGATTTTATTTACATTTAAATTAAAATATTTTAATTGCATCTCTTAGATAACAAATACCAGACCAAACTAATTTTGAAGATCTAATTGGTTTTATTAAATTATTCATAAACCTGGCAACAGTCCATCTAACAAATAGAAAAGTAATGTAAAATGTGATTCAAAACACAAGTCTTCAGTATCAGAAGAGGGAAGGACAAACTCCAGGAAAAAAAAAAAAAAAGATTATTTCAGCAAAACCACCTTTCATAAGAAGAAGACAGGAAGTCTCATCATGAAAATTACCTCACTAGTGCTGATTAGGAAATTCCAGATGAGTTAGTTTAAATTTCCATTTTTGGAAGAGACTGAAACAGCAATTCAGTTAGGTGTTAAGTCTTAATGGGATTTGGCAGGAAGGGCTGGATTTCAATACTGGATTTCTCAATCTCTCTCCCTCTCCCTCTCCCTCTCCCTCTCCCTCTCCCTCTCCCTCTCCCTCTCCCTCTCCCTCTCCCTCTCCCTCTCCCTCTCCCTCTCCCTCTCCCTCTCCCTCTCCCTCTCCCTCTCCCTCTCCCTCTCCCTCTCCCTCTCCCTCTCCCTCTCCCTCTCTTTAGCTTCATTGCTCAGGGTCTACCTTTCAGATCCTATGTTTGTTTAATGCAGCAAAGGTGATTTCTCTGCACAAGTATATTGTTAAATGAGTCTTCATCTGGAACCAGGCTTCAGTTTAAGGGATCTTTGTAAATACTGTTGATGAGAATCCTATCCAGCTAAATAAATTTAACTCATTCTCTTGATTTTGCAGCCACATACTGACATATTCAAGCACACTATTAATTTATTACCATCTTATATGCCTATTTTTTCTAACCTCATAGTATTGCAGGATATACTAAGTGAGAAAATAAGGTATTGCAACCTCCCTATTCTAGTACACAAAGAAAAGTTGATAGCAATGCTTGAAGAAATCTGTTATAGCACTTTAAAAAATCAATGTCTACCTGGGATCTTTTCATTAATTCCAATAGACTTTATATGTCTCATATTATTTCAATTTTTTCACATAAAATAGAATCACATATGAAAGATAGAACAGAGACACTGTCAGTTCTTTAGTCACTGAATTCAAACTAGGAGCCTCAGGCATGCAAATCTTGTGTTCTACCACCAGCAGAAGCTCCATCTTGAAGTTCTAATAAACTTTTAACTTTCTTATTGATTCAGACTAGGTATTACATTTCACTTGAACAGCTTCTTACAGATGCCACTTCAATGAACTGTAAGAGAGCAAAAAATCTGCCACAACCAAAATGCATCTTTACAGAAAGGGGCCTGAAAGCAGAATAAAGATTGCATTTGAGATACGAACTTCTCTTAGAGAAACAGCCAGTTCTTGGAACTGCATTCCTTCTCTGTCCTAAAAAGTTTTTGGTTTGCTTTGTTGTTTTGTTTTTTCTTGATACATTTTTCCCTAAAGTTTATTGTGTAGATTAACTCTATCTAAAATGTGTCTAGGGCTACATGGAGAGTTACTCAAAATTTGCAGATCTCTCCCATGCATGCAGAAGATGTGTACAAATTAGTGTATATCATTTTAATTTATTTATTGTCAGTCTGCCTATGATTTTTAGAAATTATTGTTTCAGCCTTTGAAGGGTGGTTACATTTAGCATCAGTTTTGACTTTTTCTGATGTTACCAATACCAATGAATGACTCTATTTTAAAACTAATCTATAAGTTTGATCAGTTTCTTGTCTATGGTGAACTCTAAGTCATTACTTCCTCTTAAAGAAAGTGTTTTATCTTATTAGCTATTGAAAATAAATAACACCTTTCTTTATATTGTTCTTACCCTGCTATTTCTTATTCTTTGATGTTTATTACAATTCCACAGTATAAATTTTCTATTAATCTAACAGAAAGTATAAATTTCATTCAATAATAAAACCCCAATTTATCATATACTAATTGTTATGTTTTGATTTCAGGAAATATATATTTATTTCTATGAATAACTCCCATTCAACACCTAGCAAAAATAACAGATGTTTTGAACTATGTCAATAACAAAACCATACACTCAGTGTTGATATCACTTTTATGTAATAGTTTAAATATTTGTTAGGGAGATGCCTGGGCAGTGGAAAACTATGTTCAAGGACTTGCACAATTAACTGGATTTGAGCCCCTGTTCCCCACCCATAGTGGAATGCTTCAAGAGTGATGAAACAGATTCACAGGTATCTCTCTCTATCCTTCTCTACCAGGAGAAGTGGGTTTGTAGTGCTGGCACTGAGGTCCAGGAATAACTGTGAAGGTAAAAAAAAAAAAATAGTAAAATAGAAAATCTAAAGATAGTATTTCATTGTCCAACAATATGTGCTAAGGATTACTTGCAATTTTGATGGCACATTTTGATATAGATCGTATAAATGTTTGAAGCACTTATTTAAGCTTGGATAAAATCAAAACATAAAACTGGTACAGAAAATTCAGTAAACCCATGCCATAAATTGAAATTTCAATTAATTTTAAACTAAATGTTCTTTTTGTGGAATTGTTTAAATGTTATTCTCTTCTTTTTTCTGTGCTGTGCTGGTTAAAATGTTTATATCAAGGGAGTTGGATGGTAGCACAGCAGGTTAAGTGCACATGGCGCAAAGCACAAGGACTGATGAAAGGATCCCAGTTTGAGCCTCCCAAGATCCCCACCTACAGGGAAGTAGCTTCACAGATGGTGAAGCAGGTATGCAGGTGTCTATCTTTCTCTCCCCCCCCTCTGTCTTCCCCTCCTCTCTCCATTTCTCTCTGTCCTATCTCATGATAACATCAATAGCAACAACATAATAAGTACAGCAACAATAAAAAACAACAAGGACGTGGAATTCTGTACATGGAATCCTTCAGTACATGGGATTTTGGCCACTTATCCATTGATTGGGAGAAAAGATAATGGTAGAGGTCTACCTGAATGAAACATAAATACTCACTCACAATCTATTTGGAAGAATAGAATATATCAACAACACAGATGCAAAAATGACTAGGGTTTGTAATCCAACCGATACAAAATCACCCACAGAGTTCTATTTAACAGTACGTGAACTCAAATGTTGGTAGATGAATGCTGTTTTAACTACATGTAGACATTTCCCACATGCCTTTCATTGTATACCTGCAAAATTGAGAGCTAGCAATACAAATGGTATATGAAAAGTCACAAAGAAAAAATGATAGCAGATATAAGCAGGAGTCATTTACTATCTCTTACTCAGTTCTAAAAAGCTTATTATAACAAGTGCTCCTTGGTTCAGTCAATCAATGATAACACAATCACTTTGGAATTGTGGTTTGCATACATGATAGGAACCAGACTGAAATAAAGAATGGAAGTTGTAGCTAGAATATGTCTATAATGAATATATCAATCTAGAACACTTGAGATTATTATAAGCCAACTAGTAAAATATTTTTCTTTTTAATACACACACATATATAATAATATATATACATTTTTACCAGAGCACTGATCAAGACTGGCTTATGGTGGTGCAAGAGATTGAACCTGGGACTTCAGAGACTCAGGCAAGAAAGTTTGTTTGTATAACCATTATTCTATCTACCCCCACTCGAAAATATGTTTCTTATGGAAAAAATCTACTGGAAAATTATTACAGCATACATGTTGCCACTTCCATGTCTCAATTTAATAATTATGATTTATGTATATACTTTATTTTTTAAAAAATATTTATTTACTTATATATTCCCTTTTGTTGCCCTATTTGTCTTCTTGTTGTAATTATTATTATTGTTGTCATTGTTGGATAGGATAGAAAGAAATGGAGAGAGGAGGGGAAGACAGATAGGGGATAGACAGATAGACACATGCAGACCTCCTTCACTGCCTGTGAAGTGAGTCCCCTGAAGGTGGGGAGCCGAGGACTAGAACCAGGATCCTTATGCCAGTCCTTGGGCTTTGCGCCTCGTGCTCTTAACCCGCTGCACTACCGTCCGACTCCCTGTATATACTTTCTTAAGCATAAATTCTTTTTGTTGACATATCAATTGAGATTAAGAAGGACAGAAAATATGCTACTCAAAAACTGTGACAGTAACGTCTGTAAAATCATAATTTAAACTGAACATCATTGTGAACAAGTTGTCTCCACACCATGTCCGAAAATTTTGAAATTATTACTAGGAAATGATGGGCAGACAAAAGATAAGAGGTAAGGGTAAATATGGTGAACCACACATCTTATCTTCATTCTCTAAATCAATCCACAATTACATAAATTGTTTGAAATATGGGACAGTAGTATAGAAAAGATATTTGATAAAAAACACATTACACCATATATTCTGGGTAAGCTTCTCCACATGTCAAGCCCTGCAATGCAAAGTACCCCTTCCTCAAAGCATCTGTAAACATTTGCAACTCCCTGTAGAATGCCAACTGTAGCTAGCATATGGTGTTATCAATGAAGGAGTCCCAAGCAACTGCCCACAAAGATAAATTCACTTTTAGCTGTCTTGTTATTCTAGCTTAATGATGTAGTGTTGGCTAACACCTATAATATCTTCAAACAGTAAAGAAAAAGGCTTGGCTTTCAAATCCTGCCCTAAGAACATTTTGTGGATAGAAAAATAACCTGTCATCTGTATCAGTTTTGCTGTCATCATCAGTTCAAATCAAGCCTTAAATATGACTCCTATTTGTGGATGTTGATCTGAATGGCTGAGGGTGTTATGCAAACATCATACACAGCAGGCTTGGGTGGGGCAGTCTACTGAAGAGAGTTGGAGGAATTTGAGCTCCATTCATTGTGGGAAGAAACAATAACTTTCCTTGGCAAGATTTTTTGAATTTTTGTTTTACAGAATTTGTTACTGCACTTAGGAGTTTTAAGGTTAATTTTTGCTCATGTGATTTTACCATAATGTAGCAATCCTCTATTCCTAGCATTAACAAAGTAGATGAATAACAAGGTTTGACTTCTAAGAAGTGGTGAATGTAGGACTTAGCACAGTATATAATAATATAATAACAATATATTTTCGGTACTTTGCAACAGACAAAGGTCTTAGTGATTCCTGTGTGAGTTACCTAAGGCGACCAGGTTACAACAAAACCATGAGTCAGATGTAAATACCAACTTCATTTAATTAAGGAATAAATTGAAGTTGAATGAAATTTCAATGATGAATATCAATACTATAGTTTTATTCAACAGATGATAGATTTCAATGGACATACATATGTCTAGACTATATACATAATAGTCACATACTATATGTGAGAATATATACATGAATATACATACATTATGCATAAATATTAATATATAGTATATGAGAACAAATAAATCATATATACACATATATGTGGATTTTGATATTGGTGTGCCCTGATTTTATTAAATAAGTTAGAAATAAATGGGAGTAGTTTAAAAATAAAACTGAGTTTATACATTAGTAAAAATACAAAGATTGCCTTCAAATAACAGTTTTCAAAATGAGTTTTTATCATTCTCATTAAAAAGTTACCAATCTTGTCAGTATATAAACTATGGTTATTTGTAAATAGGATTAAATGACACAAATCATGGTAAATAAGGTCTTGTATAGTACAGTAAATCTTAACTATGGGAATTTCAAAATAAATCAAGTTCCCAAGTTATAATAATATGATAATAGTAATTATCTATTTCCTTCTTCAACTATAAACCCAGTCTCTATAAACCCAGTCCTGGAGCCTCTGGGGTTTTGCTAGTTTACTTTAATGGTTCTCTTCATCAACATCAATTGGTATTGGATCTGCTGATCTCAACTAAATCAATGCAACCAGTGCCACCTTGACATGTTCCACTTAGGACTTTGTCCAGAGATACTGGCATAAAATGTCAACCCTCCAACTCCAGTACTCTGGTCATACTTTTTCCTTACTCATAGGACTCCTTAGTTACATTTGGGGTTGTGCACTTCTTAATAAAGTTACAGAACCTGGATACAGACCAGAGCCCATGAAATAAGGCACTTGTGCACATTTATTCATAAGTTGGGAGAAATAAATAACTTAAAGTGAAAATTATTAATAGTCTACAGTGACTTAGTAAGTCCAGCAAGTAAGTAGAAAGACCTAAAAAAGACTCAGTAAATTACTTAATCAATTATTTTCTATTTAGACCTAAATATCATCCTCACTTACTCCCTATTCACTGCCCTCGATCACTCTAAGTCCAACAGTGTCAGATAAAGTAAGGACTACAAATGCTAGATAAGGGCAAGAGACCAGCTCACATGACACATTTTAATGGTGGCACTTTTGGTCACTACCAGACCACCCCATCATCCAGGGCCCTAGTCAGGGAATCCTGGGCTTCTCATATAGATAAAACTGGTCTAGATCTCTAACAGACCCCTCTCTACACCATCACTGGTCATCAACATCATAAACCCTCTTATTGGCTTCTAAAGGACATTTCTCTCAGTGTAGAACGATAGTGGTAGAAACTGCCCCACTCTCTGTAGCGAGGCTGGGTTAACATACTCCACCACCCGAGGAAAACTGGTTCTGAAATGAGTGCAGCCTAGAATGTTCCTAGCTATAACCATGGACTGTGAGCTCAGACTGACAGGGATACAGGGTTTACATAGGCTCCTGTAGATATGAACAGACATAGGCCCAGATTCAGATCAACGGGGTTTACAGTTAATGGTATGTATATACTTTTCCTATATTTGGGAGTTTCTCTCTGCTCATATCCATCTTTCTAGTCCTCTCCTCAACTCTGACACCATATTCCCAGAAATATTTCTATCCCACCTGTATGTTGGCTGTTGGGCTCAGTCAAATATAAGTAAAGTCATGGGCCCCTTGAAATTTTCCTAACTGATTTCCTAACTCCTTCCAACATAAAGAGCCCAAATTTCATCTGCTATACTTTTACCTTTAAGGTCCTGAATATTAAAGAAATTGTTCTGCTTTATACTATAATGTATAAAGCAAGCAAGTTTTCAGCCAGCAAGTTGCAGAAGATAACATGACATGATAACTACCTGACCTGTCAATGCCCAGTGGAGAAGAATTTACAGAAGCCTGAGCTTCCACCTCCTGCTCCCCATAAAGATCTTTGGTTCCTTCTCCCAAAGGGAAGAATAGGGAAACTTGCAATGGAGGGGAGGAGATGTGGAACTCTGGTGGTGGGAATTGTATGGAGCTGTACCCCTCTTATACCACAATCTTATCAATCATTATTTAATCACTGTTAATATATATTTAAAGAGAGAGAAAAAGATATCCACTAAAACTGACATTATATTTTAATCCTTCTAGCATATACTTATTAGACAAAACTTTTTGTTAAGGCAGCCTACTATTTGACTTCTTTCTGTGAATTTTTCCAAGTGACATTTCCCTTTGATTACCAATGACCACAATTATTTCACAGCCTGTCCAAGCACGGTTGCAATCAGAAAATAAAATGTGAGTTGAGAGTCCTGTTGAATTAAAGCATCTTCCTGCTAGAAACAGTAAAAAAGAAACACTGGTTTGTATGGTAGAGTCAAATTCCCTCTAGCAGAGAGGTCTAAGATATTAATCCTTCTGCCAAACCTATTACTACTTTAGCAAGGAATAGTTAACTACTCTTGACCTTTATCTTTTTTTGATATGCATTTTCCATGGGGGAGAGTACCAAATAGGCTTTCATAAAATCTAGGGAGTCAGGTGGTAGCACAGAGGGTTAAGCACGCCTGGTGCATAAGGATCCAGGTTCGAGCCCCAGGCTCCCCACCTTCAGGGGAGTCACTGCACAGGCAGTGAAGCAGGTCTGCAGGTGTCTATCTTTATCTCCCCCTTTCTGTCTCTCTCCATTTCTTTCTGTCCTATGCAAAAATGATGACATCAATAGAAATAACTACAACAACAATAAAAAGGGCAACAAAACAGAAAATAAATAAATATATTTTTTTAAAAAATCTGTAACAGTTTTTTTTTTAGAATTTTTCAATTGCAGAATTTAGATGTCACTGCCACAACACATCCAGCTCCAGGTCTATGAATCCCACTGCTATTCAGAGAAACTATTACTGTGACAATATTAAACTCACCATGACTGATCCTTCATAGTGGAGAATGACAAATAAAAAAGTTGAAAGAGCCATCTGTTTTCCATTGAGGACATCCAGCACATTTGTAATGGGATTGGCATTATTTCTTCCAGTCTGAGTTCCAGCTTCCTTACTTTATTTGCTCAGGTCCTTATATAATGTTCTCCCTGTGGTAGGTGTGTTCCTGGAGTTAAGGCCACCTTGGAAAAGTCGATGTATATGCCTGCAGTGGAAGAACATGCTAAAGAATGATGGGTAAAGTGTTACACAAGCATTCTTATTATTATCATTCTTTTGCTAGAGTGATTTAAGTAAGACAAAAAATGGATAAATCTGGGTTATGCTTATACTAGAACCATTCTGTGGTGTCTTACTGTTTCTATGGAACCTGAAGGAAGAAGAGTTAACCCTTAAATTCTGAGTTCTGGTCAAACATTAATATCCCTCCACCACAACAGAGGACTAAATGGTTCTCTCCCTCCTACAAATAAGTTTCCTCAGAACCTGTTTTAATTCATATTTCCAATGGTTAAGAAACAGAACAGATGGTATAAAATATGCACATAGTCCTTGAAAACAGTTTAAAAATTGAGTTAACTCCTGGACTTTATTGTCTGTCTTGATTATTGATTTGTTGTTTTAAAAGAGATAGGAACAGTGTACTAATATCAGTTATATTCTTCTTGCTTCTTCATTGGTAAAACATAGAAATAAATATCTACCCCCCAAGCTCTCCCCCCCAAAATAAATATTTGGCAAAAAGTTAACTTCTTAAAGCTCTGAGCCAGAGTGGGATAAAGGCTTCCAGGGTGGGTGGTAGGTTCAAAATTTCAAAGGAATGGATTGGACATGGATTTGCATAGTCCTGCTTACTATTAATATTTTCAGTAAGTTTCCTAATTGATCATTCTTTTCTTTTCCCAAAATTCATTGTATTGGCTAGGCTATTTAAAGTGTGCTAGGACCACTTGTTCTTTGAGTTTTTCCTATGTGTACCATAAATGTACATAGGTATTAGCAAATTCAACTTTCTTTGTCTTGTTGGTCTACCTCCTGCTTATTTATCTGAAAAGGGTCCAAATGCATTTGTTTCACAGGAGAACATATTAATCAGCTTAATGTAAATAAGCATAGTCAATATTTCTGTCAGATGTTTTAGTGCACTAATTTTCCAAGTTACTGAGGTAAATGAGTGTATTTTACATATAGAAAATCTATATAGATTATATAAGCTTGGACATATGATTAATTTAAGTTATTTATGTTCCATTAAAACACATTTATCCAAAAAATGTGAAGATATAATTGACTATATTCAGTATTTCATTGATCAGGTAGTATGGTGTTAATAGGTAAAAGATCAAAAGAGCTATGCAAAATGAAAGATTGTTGCAGAAAAAAAAAGTGTAACATAATTAGCAACAGAATAAAAATATTATTTCAGGCTAAATAATCTTCTATTGGGAGAAGGTTGTGGGATTATATCATGCAGATTACCTCAGTAGCACTGGCCAAGGAAATCTTAACTGATAGTTTAAAGTTCTACTTCAGGGAGAGGTCAGCTATTAAAACTAGGTAGTACGGTAGTCTTGATAGTGGATTACATAAATTATTTTTTTAGGTCTATGGTTTATTTTTTTTTAAATACTAACGTGAAATTTTAAAATTCTCATTATACCTACATATGAAGAATAAATTAAATTAGTAAAATAGAAGATTTGCATGTCAGAGGCTCCAGCTTGATATCCAGTGCTGCATATACCAGAGTGATTGTTAGTGGAAGGTTAGGACTAAAGGGCCCTCTCTATACCCAAATGTTCTGGAACGTGGACATTTATTTATTTATTTATTTATTTATTTATTTATTTATTTATTTATAAAAAGGAAACACTAAGAAAACCATAGGATAAGAGGGGTACAACTGCACACAATTCCCACCACCAGAACTCAGTATCCCATCTTCTCCCTTGATAGCTTTCACATTCTTTAATCCTCTGGGAGTATGGACCCAAGGTCATTATGGGGTGCAGAAGGTTGAAGGTCTGGCTTCTGTAATTACTTCCCCATTGAACATGGGGTTGACAAGTCGATCCATACTCCCAGCCTGCTTCTCCCTTTCCCTAGTGGGCCGAGGTTCTGGGGAATCGAAGCTCCAGGGCACATTGGTGGGGTTCTCTGTCCAAGGAAGTCTGTTTGACATCATGCTAGCATCTGGAACCTGGTGACTGAAAAGAGAGTTAACATATAAAGCCAAACAAGTTGTTGACTCACCTCTGGCAGGGTGATCTCCAGGGGAAAAGTAACGGACTGGTTCTTTCTAGATTAAAGATACTGGGGAGACCTGTAGCATGCTCAGATCTCCAAGTGGACATGAGTTAAATAGAAAACCAAACAAAGGGAATTATTATTGAAATATGTCAGAAATTACAGGTTTCTTAAAGGTTGGCTTTCCCCTATGGTTGGGGGCTGGTATGACAGGAATTGATAAGATACAAGACAGTTATTCTCCATGAAACAAGCAATTTAATTATCCAAAGGTATCTGAGAGAAGCATAGGGATTAAACCAGTAGGGTGAGACAGAGAGAAGATGGATATCAAAAGGCCATATAGTTTGGAATTTCTCTTGTCTGGGGTCTAAGGTGTATGATGGAGTGTATGATAAGGTGTGTTCTTCTGTGATCAGAAGGTGACTTTGAGTAAGTGAATCTTAAAGTAGGTGGCCATGTGGCCTGCAGTTAATGGGGAGAAGTACTGGGGTTTCTGTGGGCCTGGAAGTCAAGAAGGAAAGAACTAAGTCTGAGTTTCCCCCCTTTTGCTCACCTCGGTTGACTCACCAAGAGGGTATCTTCTCAGACCTCCATCCAAGGATGGGGGTAGTTCTCCCTAAGCTCTATCAAGCTTACACATAGTTACAACAATGAACCTAAAGGCTGGAGTAGTATATATGAAGAGTTGGGGGGGGGGGGATTTCTGTTCTGTAAATAGCTAAAAGGCATATTTTAGTTATATTCCAAAGGGCCTGTGGCTATACTAATTTTTTTGTTTGTTTGTTTTGTTTTCCACTGAGCCTGAAATCTGATATGCAGGTGGATCCTAGCTAATGTCTGGGGAGATGGTGTCATCACTGAAAAAAGACCAGAATGCTGGATCGGGTAAGAGAGTATCTCCCTAATATGGGAGTATTGTTGTATTGTATTGTATTGTATGTTGTAAGTATTGTTGACTGTAATCCCCATTGATTTGATGTGATCTGGGGCCCATATTCAGCTTAGGAGCCTATGTGACCTTTTCATCCCTCTAGATCCAAGCTCACATTCTGTGGTCATAAATAGGAACATTCCAAGGAACTTGGAAACGTTATGACCACAACAGTTTGTTTTTTGCTTCTGTCTCAAACAGGGAAAGAAATTTGGAGAACACCAAAGAAAAGCAGGCCCTGTTTGCTTCTCCTGAGAGGAAAGAGGGAAAAAGGAAGAATACCCAGAAGCAGTAATAGGTGTATGTGTGACAGAAAGATAGTGAAATCTGGGCCTTATAAATGTATTTAAAAGCCTAGCTTTGTTGCCATACTGGCACCCCCACCCCTCATCACCTCTCTGTGTATATGCTTTCACTTTTCCTGAATAAAAGTTTAAAATGTCTAAAACCATGGTCTTCTCACCAAATCTTTGTTGAGTTATCATGCAAACCCGACACCATGAGGAAGAGACTATTGCGTGTCCTTCCTGTGCGCTAGTCCCACAAGGGTTATTGCTGAGGCTTAGTGCTGGCACAACAAATGCACCACTCCAAGTGGCCATTTTTTCTCTCCCTACCCCTTTTTTTTTTCTATTTTATTTGATAGGATAGGATAGAGAGAAATTGAGAGGGAAGTAGAAGGGAAGATAGAGAAGGAGAAAGAAAGAGACACATGCAGACCTGTTTCACCACTTGTGAATAGCTATCCCTCCCTCATAGGTGAAGACTGGGAGTTCCACCCCAGGTCCTCAGGCATGGTAAACTGTGCATTCACCATTAGATCACCTAGTCTGCATCAGATGCTTACCTTGATAGTGAGCATGTTATAATGTTGATATTTTAATGATAATAAAGTTGGGTTTTTCCTTTTGTCTTCTTTTGCCATCATAGTTATGGTTATCACTGCAGCTCAGTTCTGCACTAAGAATCCATCACTTCCGCCAGTCACTACCCTCTTTTATTTTCATTCTATTTTTATTTGGTAGGACAGAGAAAAATTGAGATGGGAAGAGAGACTTGCAGACCTGCTTCACAGCTCATGAAGCATGCCCCCTGCGGGTAGGTAGCCAGGCTCAAACACTGGTCTTGGACATGGTAATGTGAGTGCTCAAGCAGGTGAGCTACAGCCCAGTTCCCAGGGTTCTTTTCTTTTTTTTTTAAATTAATTTATTTTTTTAAGAAAGGAGACATTAACAAAATCATAGGATGGGGGGGGGGGTACAACTCCACACAATTCCCACCACCCAATCTCCATATCCCATCCGCTATAGCTTTTCCATTCTCTATCCCTCTGGGAGTATGGACCCAAGGTCGTTGTGGGTTGCAGAGGGTGGAAGGTCTGGCTTCTGTAATTGCTTCCCCGCTGAACATGGGCATTGATTGGTCGATCCATACTCCCAGTCTGCCTCTCTCTTTCCCTAGTAGGGTGGGTCTCTGGGGAAGGGGTGCTCACTGCTACTGGAATGCAAATGTGTTTCAAACCCAGTTCAAGTATTTAAATAGACCATTATGTTATACACCCCAGGGAATGTACCTGTAGAAGAGTGAAAGAAAATTTTGTGTTTCTGGGAAATCTACTCACCCTGAACTTGTCACAGAGATGATGGGGAATTTTTAATTGAATTATTAGCTATGACTATATCTTAACTTACTGTAAAGAAATATTATAATAGGGAGTATTCTCTCTATATAATTCACATACTTAAACATAAATTTCATATATATATATATAAATATATATATATATATATATATATATATATATATATTTCTTTGAATTTTTTTTCTGATTAAACCCAAGGGTGGGTTTAAAAGATATAGTTAAACATGTTTTAAGTAAATGTTGTTATCAAGAAGCCTTTGTTATTCCTTTTCTAGAGTGCAAACAGAATATATACTTACCTCCAAGGACACTGGAATTTTCAGAGGCTGAAACAAGAAACTCGGTTTGTCCTTAGACTCAGTAAAGGCAGATACTGATTTATTTTCTTAGCCCAAGTTTATTTTATTTTATTTTATTTTATTTTATTTTATTTTATTTTATTTTATTTTATTTTATTTATGTATTTATTTAAGAAAGGAGACATTGGGAGTCGGGATGTAGCGCAGCAGGTTAAGCGCAGGTGGCACAAAACACAAGGACCGGCAAGAACTTCCAATACTATGTTGAAGAGTAATGGTGACAGTGGACAGCCCTGTCGTGTCCCCGATCTGACGGGGAATGCTTTCAGCTTCTGTCCATTGAGTATGATGTAGCCTGTAGGTATGCTATATATAGACTCCACTATCTTGAGGAATTTCCCATCTATTCCCATTTTTTGTAGAGTTTTGAGCATGAAGCGTTGTTGGATTTTGTCAAAGGCTTTCTCTGCATCTACTGAGATAATCATGTGGTTTTTGGCTTTGCTTTTATTGATGTGGTGAATGACACTGATTGACTTATGGATGTTGAACCAGCCTTGTATTCCTGGGATGAATCCCACTTTATCGTGATGAACAAACTTTTTGATGTGCTCTTGTATCCGGTTGGCCATGATTGTGTTTAATATTTTGGCATCTATGTTCATCAGAGATATTGGTCTGTAGTTTTCCTTTTTTGTTGTTTCCCTATCTGCTTTTGGTATCAGGGTGATGTTGGCGTCATAGAAGGTGGAAGGGAGTATTCCTGTTTCTTCAATCTTATGGAAAAGCTTCAAAAGTATGGGTACTAACTGTTTCCTGAAAGTTTTGTAGAATTCATTTGTGAAGCCATCTGGTTCAGGACTTTTGTTTTTCGGTAGATACTTAATAACAGTTTCAATTTCTTTGTCTGTGATTGGTTCATTTAGGTTTTGTATTTCTTCTTGGTTCAGTTTCAGAAGGGCATATGTTTCTAGGAATTGTTCCATTTCTTCCAGATTCTCTAGCTTGGTAGTGTATAGTTCTTCATAGAAGTTTCGCATGATTCTCTGGATTTCTGTGCTGTCAGTTGTGATATCTCCTCCATCGTTTACAATTCTGTTAATTTGAGTCTTCTCTCTTTTTTGTTTTGTGAGTGTGGCTAGGGGTTTGTCAATATTGTTTAACCTTTCAAAGAACCAACATTTGGTTTCATTGATCTTTTGTATGGTTCTCTTATTTTCAATGTTTATTTCTGCTCTAATTTTAGTGATTTCTGTCCTTCTGGTTGCTTTAGGGTTCCTTTGTTCCTCTTCCTCTAAGTCCTTGAGGTGTGCAGTAAGGTCGTTCATTTGAGCTTTTTCTTATTGTTTAATATGTGATTGTATGGCTATAAGTTTCCCTCTCAATACTGCTTTAGCTGTGTCCCAAATATTTTGATTGGATGTGTCTGCATTTTAATTTGTTTCCAGGAACATTTGAATTTCCCGCTTGACTGACTCTCTGATCCAGTGGTTCTTAAGGCATATGTTGTTTAGTTTCCAAATTCTGTGACTTTAATAATTTTCTGTTTGTTGTTAAATGTTAGTTTTACTCCACTGTGGTCTGAGAAGATACCTGGGATGATTTCAATGCTCTTGAATTCATTGATGCTGTCTTTGTGGCCTAACATGTGGTCTATCCTTGAGTATGTGTTATATGGATTTGAAAATAAGGTATATTCCAGTTTTTTGGGGTGAAGGACTCTGAAAATGTCCTGAGGTCTAGTCTGCCAATCTCTTCATTTAATTATCTTGTATCTTTGTTGATTCTCTGCTTTGTTGATCTGTCTAAGTGTGGGAGTGGGGTATTAAAGTCTCCCCCTATTTTTGTGTTACTATTGATATATTTTTGAAATTCTTTCAGTAAGTGCTTGACATATTTAGATGGTCCCTCATTGGGTGCATAGATGTTAATAACTGTTAAGTCTTCTTGGCTGATTGATACTCTAATAATTATGTAATGTCCTTACCTATCTTTTCTTACTTTATTTAATTTAAAATCTATTGTGTCTGAGATAAGAATGGCTGTTCCTGCCTTTTTTTGTCGTCTGTTAGCCTGTATGATAGTTTTCCATCCTTTCACTTTCGGTCTGTGTTTATCTTGTTGTGGCAGATGGGATTCTTGCAAGCAGCATATGGTTGGTTTATGTTTTCTGATCCATCCCCCCACTCTGTGCCTTTTGATGGGTGAGTTTAAGCCGTTGACATTTATTGACATTATGGATTTAATGTACATAGTACCATTGTTCAATATATTTTTGTTTGCTCTGATATAATGCAAAAATTATAGTGATATTCTTGTTTATAAGAAGTCTTTTAGAACCTCTTTCAGGTCAGGTTTGGTGATGGTTGCCTCTTTTAACTGTTGTGTGTCTAAGAAGGTTTTGATCCCTCCATCTAGTTCGAATGAGAGTCTAGCAGGATATATTATCCTTGGCTGAAACACTTTTTCATTCAGGGCTCGATAGATATCTTGCCATTCTCTTCTGGCTTTTAGAGTTTGTGTGGAAAAGTCAGCTGAGAGGCTTATGGGTTTTCCCCTGTATGTGACTTTTTGTTTCTCTCTTAGAGCCTTTAGGATACTTTCTTTATCCTTACTTCTTCTCATTGTGACTATGATGTGTCTTGGTGTCTTCAGGTCTGGGTTGATTCTGTTTGGAACTCTCTGTGCCTCTTGAAGCTTGATGTTGTTTCTGTTACTCAGGTCTGGGAAGTTTTCTTCTATAATTTCCTCTAGAATATTTCCTTCCTCTTCCTCTCTTTCTTTCTCTGGTAGGCCAATTATAATGTTAATTATTTTGAGATCATCCCATATGTCTCTGTTTTTGTTTTCAGTGTGTCTCAATCTCTTCTTGGGATCTTTCACCTCTTTCTTATTTTTCTCTAACTCATCATCTGTCTGACTAATTCTGTTTTCTGCTTCTGTTAGTTTGCTTTCCCTTTCCTCATCTTCTTTCCTCAGTTAAGCTATTTCATCTTTCAGTTCTCTAACTGCCTCAAGATAATCAGTATTTTCCTTGAGGGTCTCAACTGTTGTTTCCCTAATACTGCCATTCCTTTCCTCCAAAGTTGTTTTCACTTCTGTGATTAATAAGTTTATTTTTGCTTGCATACTTTTCTTATCTATGGTGACTTCTGGCTGATTTGTGGTTTCTTCTAGCCTCTTGTCTTCATTCATTGTAGTAGAAGTTTTATTTGTTCTTGATCTACCGATTTTTTTAAAGTATTTATTTTATTTATTTATTTCCTTCTGTTGCCCTTGTTGTTATATTGTTGTAGTTATTATTGTTGTTGTCGTTGTTGGATAGGACAGAGAGAAATGGAGAGAGGAGGGGAAGACAGAGGGGAGGAGAGAAAGATAGACACCTGCAGACCTGCTTCACCGCCAGTGAAGCGACTCCCCTGCAGGTGGGGAGCCAGGGTTCGAACCGGGATCCTTATGCTGGTCCTTGTGCTTTGCGCCACCTGCGCTTAACCCGCTGCGCTACAGCCCAACTCCTCTACCGATTTTTTTGATTATTGTGTTTCTTATTTTTATGTTCTTTTGTTCCTCAGTTGTTGTGTTTTGAGTACAAGCAAAACTGTACTAAATACCTTTATAACAAATGCAATCACTAACCTCAGGAATTACAATAGCAACTGAAGCAAGGATTGAAGCAGTTTAATCACTACCTGTTAGCCAAACAATGTTTCCAGTCCATGAAAAAATTGCAACTAAGTCCTAGTGAAGAGGAAAGAGAAAGGAAAAATTGCTAGAAAGAATAGACAACTATGCACATCTACTATCCACTGTATATTCTAGGTGTAGCAATAGGAGAAAGGGAAGTAGTGGAGAGATACACACATATAGAGTCTTCTCTGAGTCAGAAATCTTCCCCCAAAATAATTCACAAATGAATATCAGTGAATTCAGAAAGCTGAAGGAGGAAGGAAGAAAGGGAGACAAGAAAAAAAGAAGAAAAACAAGAGAGAGAAAAGAAAAAATCATTTTCTACTGCAACTTATACCCTTACCCTTAATAGTATATGAGGTCCCAACATCATCTGCTTTCTCTCTTATAATTAGGAGTAAACTTTTCATATTCGTAGAAAAAGTGAGTGTGTTCCTCCCCTTTGCAATGGATACTTTTTTTAAAATTTTATTTTTGGTAAGATTAATTTAACAGGAGAAAGCAGGACTTAATTTTAACTACTGGGACACAGCATTAATGTAAAATTGTATGATTAAGTTCTTACATATAAGATTAAAGGAAGATAGACACCTAGAGACCTGCTTCACTACCCTACACGTGGGGAGCCAGGGGCTCAAACTGGGATCTTTACTCTGGTCCTTGCACTTTGTGCCACGTGTTCTTAACCTGCTGCGCTACCATCCCACTCTCAAGATTATGTTATTACAAGTTTAATTTGTACTAAGTTATATTAATGGAAGTTCTCATCTCCAGTTACAAATTACTGTGTAGTTTACTCATCTGTGTCAGGACCACAATTACTTTTTATTTCAAATGTCCAAAGTTCATTATCATCAACTATGTTTTTTTTAATTACCTTTATTTATTTATTAGATAAAGACAGTCAGAAATTGGGTGGGGGGAGGGATAGAGAGAGAGAGGAAAGAGAGAGAGAAATGAAGCTGCATCACTGCTTCACTACTTGCAAAGCTTTCCTCCTGCAGGTGGAGACTGGGAGCTTGAACCCTGGTCCTTGTGTACTGTAACCAGGTGTACCACCACCCAGCTTGCATGTTTTCACCTTCATATAAATCTGGCATTGTATTTCACCTGTCAGTTCTTAAAAATATGCATACCTAAGCCCCTGCTTCATTCACGTTACATTTATGGAAATACCTTTGTTTACTTTATTCATTCTTACTTCAAGATTTGAAAGCCAAAATTCTATAATAAAAGATTCACAATAGAAGACAACAAATGAAATTATAAACATGAAAATGTATTATTTCCTAATTTAAAACCTGGGCTTTATTGTACCAAATTACTGTTTGTCTTTTTTACCAAATGATATCTAAAGATGGGGCTCAGCAAGGTAACCCAGCTGATTTGCCACACACAGGAACCAGTTTTGAATAAAGTCCCTACAACCTTAAGGGAAGCTTAAATACTATGATCTCTCTCTCTCTCTCTCTCCCTCTCTCTCTCTTCTCTCCCCCCCCCCCTCTGTCTTAAAGCTTTCTCAGAGGAGGGCAGATCCAAGATTGCAACTGAGGTGGAGCTACAGGCCTGAGTCCTGACAACAACTTCTGGAAACAGTAGGATTTTTTTGCCCTCAGAAGGACAATAAATTCTGGCTCCTAGCTGTGACACCAAGGGGGTGAATATAGCTCAGTTTATGTTAGAATATAGAGGAAAAAAGAAAGGAAAAACTTTTTATTATCCCTGAAGCACACCCCTGCCCCCCCAACCAAATTCTGCTCCTAGCAGACTCCTAGCATGCTCCCCTGCTGATCTTCTTTCTTTACCAAGATTCCTTGCCCAACAGGGGTTCCATTCCTTTCCTATTCCTTTCTGAAATCCTTGGCCCTCTTTCTTTCTGTCTAAGTGGCCAACTGGACCTACAAAAGGGAAAGACTACCCTGAGGTGTTTTTTTCTTTTCTTTTTCTTTTTTTTTTTATGTTTGATTTAGTTTCTTAACAATCATATGCCTCTGCTCAGGCTGCTTGAGGCAATCTGGGACAGGTTTTTTTAACCTGCTCTATTTTATTATTAATATATATAGGTATATCCCTTGCCCCCCCTCCTTTAAGTTGACCATAATTAATTCTTAGTGTATTTTCCAGTGCTAAAGGACTGGGTGGCTTACACAAATCAGCCAGAAGTAACCATAGATAAGAAAAGTATTAAAACAATAATAAACTTATTAATCATAGAAATGAAAACAACATTGAAAGAAAGGAATGGCAGTATTAGGGAAACAACAGTTGAGACCCCCAAGGAAAATAACGACTACCTTGTGGCAATTAGAGAACTGAAATCAGAAATAGATGACATGAAGAAAGAAGCTGAGGAAAGGGAAAGCATACTAACAGAAGCAGAAAACAGAATAAGTCAGACAGAGGATGAGCTAGAGAAAACTAAGAAAGAGGTGAAAGAGCTCAAAAAGAGATTGAAAGACACTGAAAACAACAACAGAGACATATGGGATGATCTCAAAAGAAGGAACATTCATATGACTGCCTGCCAGAGGAAGAAAGAGAGGAAGGGGAAGCAAACATTCTAGAGGAAATTATAGAAGAAAACTTCTCAGACCTGAACAACAGAAAGGACATTAAGATTCAAGAAGCACAGAGAGTTCCAAGCAGAATCAACCCAGACCTGAAGACACCAAGACACATCATAGTCACAATGAGAAGTAAGGAAAAAGAAAGAATCCTAAAGGCTGCAAGAAAGAAACAAAAAGTCACATAAAGGGGAAAACCCTTAAGACTCTCAGCAAACTTTTCCACTCAAACTCTAAAAGCCAGAAGAGAATGGCAAGATATCTCTCGAGCCCTGAATGAAAAGGGTTTCAGCCAAGGATAATATATCCTGCTAGACTCTCATTCAAACTAGATCGAGGGATCTTGACATGCCATACATCAGAAAAGAAACTAATCATCAAAATATACAAAGAGCTCAGCAAACTTAGCACCAAAAAAGCAAATGACCCCATCCATAAATGGACAGAGGATATGAGCAGAACATTCACTCCAGAAGAGATGCAAAAGGCTAAGAAACATATAAAAAATTGCTCCAGGTCGCTGATTGTCAGAGAAATGCAAATAAAGACAACACTGAGATCCACCTCACTCCTGTAAGAATGGCATACATCCAAAAGGACAGCAGCAACAAATGCTGGAGAGGATGTGGGGACAGAGGAAGCCTTTTGTACTGCTGGTGGGAATATAAATTGGTACAGCCTCTGTGGAGAGCAGTCTGGAGAACTCTCACAAGGCTAGGCATGGACCTTCCATATGACCCAGTAATTCCTCTCCTGGGGATCTACCCCAAGGACTCTGTAACACCCAACCAAAAAGATGTGTGTACTCCTATGTTCATAGCAGCACAATTCATAATAGCTAAAACCTAGAAGCAACCCAGGTGCCCAACGACAGATGAGTGGCTGAGAAAGCTGTTGTATATATACACAATGGAATACTATGCAGCTATTAAGAACAATGACTTCAACTTCTCTGACCCAACTGGGTCAGAGCTAGAAGAAATTATGTTAAGTGAGCTAAGTCAGAAAGATAAAGATGAGTATGGGATGGTACAACTCATCAACAGAAGTTGAGAAAGAAGATCAGAAAGGGAAACTAAAAGCAGGATCTGACTAAATTGAAAGTAGGGCACCAAAGTAAAAACCCTGTGGTGTGTGGGAGGATGGACATGCGGCTTCCTGGGCTGGCAGGGGGTTGGGGGTGTGGATGGGTGAGTGGGATGCGACACAATCTTTTGGTGGTCTGAATGGTGTTTATGTACACACCTATTAAATAGTAGTCATATAAATCACTTTTTAATTAATATGAGAAAATTGATTGTATGTATAACAAAGGGACTTTTCAAAGTTAACCCAATTACCAAATAATGTGATGTTAACAATAACTATCCACTGTCTTCTTGAACTCTATGACAGCTGGAACCTCACATTTCCACTATAGAGCCTAAACTTCCCCCAGTCCTGAGACCCTATGGTAGGGCCCACTTTCCGATATGCTTCTCCCAATTCTTATCAAATAATATTGCATCCACTGATCACACAATGAGTACCACCCCAGCGTGCTTCACTTCAGACTGTGTCCAGAGACCTCAGGTGTGGAATGACAACCCTTCAGCTTCATCACTGGGGTGATACTTTTCCTTTCATAGTGTTCTCTAACTCCATCCCAGGTGGTTCATTTCCTAACAAAGTCTGAAGTGCTAGATATAGACCAGGTTCCAGGAGATAGAGCATATGTCTACACGTATCCATAAACCAGGGCAAATATATACCTGAAAGCAGTAGTACACTAGAGTTTGCAGTGAGAACCCCCCAATACTTTATCTCCACTATTCCATCCTTTGGGTCCATGATTCTTTAACAATTTGTTTGGCTTTGTATGTTAACTCTCTTTTCAGTCACCAGGTTCCAGATGTCATCAGGATGCCGGCCAGGCTTCCCTCGACTGAAGACCCCACAGTGTGTCCTGGAGCACCGCTTCCCCAGAGACCCACCCTACTAGGGAAAGAGAGAGGCAGTCTGGGAGTATGGATCTACCAGTGAATTCCCATGTTCAGCGGGGAAGCAATTACAGAAGCCAGACCTTCCACCTTCTGCAACTCACAAGGACCCTGGGTCCATGCTCCCAGAGGGACAGAGAATGGTTAAGCTAGTGGGAAGGGGACAGGTTATAGAGATTGGGTGTCGGGAATTGTGTGGAGTTGTACCCCCCCATCCTATGATTTTTTTTAATGTCTCCTTTCTTAAATAGAAAAAAATAATAACAAAATAAATAAAGCTGTCTCAGAAATATTAAGCCCCACAGCAACAGCAATAACAACAAAAAGATATAAATTGGTAGCACATTTTCTCTTATTCTTTATTTTAGTCCTGTCACAATTTTAACTTTACCCCTATGAAATTTATTTTTTAATTTATTCTATGAGTGATTTAATAATGGCTTACAAGATCATAATATTACAGGGGGCATATTTTCATGCTGTACTCATCATCATATTTCTATGTCCTCCTCCTCTCTGCCTCTCCCCAAAGTCTTAATGACAGTTTGACATTAAATACACACACACACACACACACACACACACACAAAACATTAGTTGCTGGAAATTACATGATATGACATTGTCTTTATTCTTCTGCATAAAATATTTCCCCTTGAATTGTTGATTTATACGAGTAGTTGAACTAGCAATGGGAAATACTGTTTGCGCTATCACAAACCACAAGAATAGTTGAACAGAGAAGATCTTTGTTGGCTAGAAAATGATTTCAAGTATGAAGCAAGTTTAAACGGGGGAGGCTGTAGAACTGTCTTCATAGAGAGAACATGGAAATCTGTTTTAATAAAAAGGAGAATCGGAGATTATACTGTCTGTTTGCACATACTTAAGAGTTTTTTCAGGAAAAAAAATCACATATGAAGGGCTTCCAAGTATGAGGAATATATAATGATACTTAGGGGTTTTTCATGAAAAATATCACATGAAGAGTTTCCAATTATGAAGAATATATAATGAACATAAACCATACCTGCAGAAAATGACAGAGAAATGTCAATCTGGGGGGAAATAACATTTTTTTTCTCCTTTAATGAGGACAATATTGGGCCCCATTGAACAAACTTTATCTACCAATTCTTCAATCAGAAGACTTGGTCACTAAAAAGATATTTGTAAGACTTAGCTCTGTCAAATAGAGTCTGCTTCCAGGGAGAGGTGCTCACATTATCCAAACTACATGTCTCCACCACAACTCAAGCATAGGCCATGCATATATATTTATCTGTGTCTTGACTCTTCCAGAGGAAATGCTTTAGTTTTGACAAGGGGGCAAAGAAGCAGTACTATGTAAAGCTGGCATCAGTTCACCAGAAATCAGACAAAGATATGAGACTCAAAGACCAGTGAAAGACATTTGAAAAGTGGGTTTTAGAGAACTGAATTATTTGTGTCTGTATTCTTAGCAACTGGAGAGGGGAGAAGGAAGATGAGGGGGCAGAAGGGTTCTGTTATTTGAAAGTTGGGTGGGATTGCTGTGGTCTTTGTAGAAAAATGATTCATTTGTTTTTGCAACATGTTTCTTAGAATGGAGATGAAGTTAGTTGTCACCCAACAGGGGAAATTACCTAAGAATGTGAATACTAAAATGATTGCCTTATTCTAAAATAGGACTACTATCTACAAAACTGAGACCCCCCCAACTCTTCATATAAACTTTTCCAGGCTTTAGGTTCATGATTAGTGCCCCTCTCTCTCTCTCTCTCTCTCTCTCTCTCTCTATATATATATATATATATATATATATATATATATAGTCTCTATATGTTCAATCTTTTTTCAGCCATCAGGTTCCAGATGCTAACATGATGCCAACAAAATTTCCCTGGGCAGAGGATGCCACCAATAAGTCCTGGAGCCCTGCTTCCCCAGAACCCCACCCCACTAAGAAAAGTGACAGACAGGTTGGGAGTATGGATCAACCTGCCAATGCTCATGTTCAGTGGAGAAGCAATTACAGAGGCCAGACCTTCCACCTTCTGCATCCCATAATGACCCTGGGTCCATGCTCTCAGAAGGATAAAGAATAGGAAAGCTATCAAGGGAGGGGATGGGATACAGAGTTCTGGTGATAAGAATTGTATGGAGATGTACCCTTCTTATACTATGGTTTTTGTCAGTGTTTCCTTTTTATAAATAAAAATTTAAATATATATATATATAATATTATAAACAAAAAATAATAGTCTTATTGCTAAGACATAGTGGTCATAACTCTAAGCCCATCCATAAATGAAGCTATCTATTCATATGTATCTATGTATACATTTTTTTAACATTCTATGCTTTTGGATGCCCCAGTTGCCACAGTTATGATTATAACATGGATATGTTTATTTTAAGTGATGGATAGTGTAATCATCTTTCACATTTGTTGAATATGCACCTATAGCTGTATCTTATTTTATAGAACCATGTCTTAGCAGGAAAAATGCTTACAGTTTTCTCTTCCTTTATGACTTAAGAGGAATTTGTGTGCTAAAATTCAGGCATCCTAGTGCATCTACCATAATTATGGTTTAATATGCTTTGCAACACCTACAGATACTCCACATGCTAATTTCTCTGACAGTGCAGACAGTGGGTAGAAGCTTGTCATAAGTACTTAAAGGATTTCAAACTGCTGCAAGTGTTTTGATAGTTAATAGTAATGATGGTTGAGTGCACACATATCTCATACATTTAAAAATATTTAAAACCCGATTAATACCTGCCTAAATGAATTTGTCTCTTTCAGCAAAAGAGAGACAGGGTACTTCTCATTTTTCGTTCCCTGTATTTCTGTCGCATGGTAGTTGAACTCCAAAACAAATATCTCTTTCATTTTTCCAAAGTAATGAAGTGAATATTCTTGTAGTCCAACAGATCTGAAATTTATTCTGACTTGATTACTTGAAGAAGTAGATTTGGGCAAGAAATTGGAATTCCTGAAAACTTTAGTTCTCTTATAAGATTGGGATTATATGCCATGATAGAAAATTAATAACTAAAATAGCTATTACCTGGCTCTGAATCTAAGACTTGAAAGGCAGAATAACTAGATACCTAAGAGTCAGAATCCTTATTACAAAATGAAACCTCCCCAGGATAGTGTGATAAATCTGAACTTCTAGTAGCAACGCACCCTATAGTGGAAAGCTTTGATAAAGAAACCCCCACACCTAACTATAGACCAAACAATTAATTAAGATAAGGCAGAATAAAATGGACTCTTGAGAATCATTAATCACCATGGGCCCTAAAACTAATGGAATTTCTACTTACTCAAAAAGTCTATAAACTAGCTTTCCATTAAAGGTGTAAGAGCTAGGAGCTTCTACTTGACCTTTGTTGGTAAGACATATGCCAACTTGCCATCACCTTCTTCCTGTCACCTTCATTGATGATTTTTCTTTCACTTGTCCATTCATTCCTTCATTTGAAAATAACATGAATCGACTTAATTTCTGCTGGGCTAGGGTGGGGTGTCTCTTCCTGGGCACATACTCTCTGGGTTGGAGATAACAAGACTGGAGCCAGCCTGGGCTGCTACTCACTCAGCAACATGAGGGAGATGACTTAGCAACAAAGCTCATGGCAGGGGCTGGGTGGTGGCGCACCTGGTTGAGCACACATGTTACAGTGCGCAAAGACCTGGGTTCGATCTCCTGGCCCCCACCTGCAGGGGGAAAGCTTCACAAGTGGTGAAACAGTGCTGCAGGTGTCTCTCTGTCTCTCTCCCTCTCTATCACCCCCTTCCTTCTCGATTTCTGGCTGTCTCTATCCAAATAAATAAATAAAGATAAAAAAAAAAAAGCTCATGGCAGCGAGGCAATGAAATATCTTTATTGATCAGAAAGCCAAGGCTTTTAAAGGTCTGGAAATACTATTCTGTGGTCTATGTATAATGTTGTAGCAATGTTGTTGTAGCAATGGCTAAGAAAGTCCATGCTGGCATAGTTTGACTATTCCCATTTTTGTGAGTTCCTTGTCTTTATGGCCAGAATGAATTAATGAACAATTCACAAGGCAAATGCACTGTCATTGAGTTTAGAGGAGAGAGGAGAGAGGATACAATGACTGATCGCTTGAGTAATCAATAGGATGGACAGCCCTTAGAGTCTTTGTTGTGTGTCTTTCCAGGAGTCTGAGAAGTTATGGGCCATTCTATCCTCTAGGTTTTTTTTTTTTTTTTCCTTTGATAGGATAAAATTGGGCCCAATTGAACAAACTCTACCAGTTCTCCAATCAGAAGACTTGTCACCCAAAAGAATTTGTAAGAATTATCTCTGTCCAATCAAAGCCAAATAGTGTCTGTTCCCAAGGAGAGGTGCTCACATTATCCATACAACATGTCTTTACCACACCACAAGCCTAGGCCAATGCATATATATTTATTTGTCCCTTAACTATCCCAAAGGATATGCTTTAGTCTTGACAAGAGAAAGGAAGCAGCACTATGTAAAGTTGGCATCACTTCATCAAAAATCTGACAAAGATATGAGTGAGACTAAAAGACCAGCAAAGGGCATCTGAAACCTGGGCTTTGGAGAACTGAATTCTCTTTTGAAGTAAAAGCTCTCTCCCTATTGGTAGCTGCTCTGGTGATAGTACTATGTACTGAAGAACAAAATGTATTCAGCTAAGCATTCTATTTAAAGTGACACAGTCTTAAGAAGAAAATCAGAAGTAACATTGATTGTCTTTACGGAAATTTCAGGTGGCTGCTTCCTAACACTCTCTTCAGTTCTTACTTTCTCCTGGTTCTAGTTGTCCACAGCTGCTTGAGATTTCCTGGTTCTTTGGGTCCACAGATTTTCACAAATGGCCCCAGTTCTGTTTTGTTTTGTTTTGTTTTGTTTTATCAGCTTTGTTGGTTTCATCTATAATTGGGAGTGAGATTTTTCATCTGCTATCCACCATGAAGAGAAATGGAATCTTAGTTGGAGGGTAAACAAGATTTTTTTTTTTCCCTAGGCATACTGCTCTGCCTAAGACATTTTGTCAACTCTCCAATAAAGATTCCATCTTAAAATTGCAGGTTTTTTTTTTTTTTTCCCAAATGGTTCTCTTTAACCTCTTCTGGTGATTAAAAAAAAATTTTTTTATGTATTTAATGAGAGACACTATAGCACTGCACAGCTTTGGCTTGTGGTGGTGTTGGGGATTAAACCTGGAACCTGAGAGCCTCAGGCATGAAAGTCTAATTATTAGGCTCTCTGTCTCAGGCATGAAAGCCTAATTATTAGGCTCTCTGCCAAGCCCTGTTTTCTAAATTCTTAACAGATAAGTGAGATTTCTCCCTACTCTCCATCTATTTATTTCACCTATTTCATGGGCTTCAGAATCTCTGTCAATTTATATAAAATTTATGAAGATTAACTGGGACTTAGTGGTTTAGTGTTCATGAACATAGTTATCATTGTGCTGTCTCTTCTTCCTATTGAGAAAGGAAAGTTTCTGACTATTACTTAGTTATTAGCTGTGGTCAGTTATTCCCTGAAGCCATATCTCTCTTGACAAATTTCTAAAGAAAATGAATTGGCAGTGAAAAATTCTGATATTGTGTGCCCCAATGAAACCAATCAAGTCCATGGATGCCAATGTATGATAAAATCAACCAGAAGATCTGACATTCAGAATGTTATAGGAAAATAAGAATATTCTATACATTTTTTAATCTGAGAATTAAAGAAGACATAGATTCAGATAATGCTAGTGCTCTGTCAATGCTTGGCTTATTTTGTATTATTACACATCTTTTATTGGTGTGTAAGACCAACAGCAAAGAGGACATTTGTTTCTATGATGATATATAGGAACTCACCACCCATTAGCAAAGGCACAGAGAAAGGAATTCAGCCTTATCTTCCTGAATTCACTTTGATATCTCACACACATAGTTCTCTAGACATTGAGCATAACCTATATGGTTTTACACATTATTTCTTTCTTCCCCCATCTGCCATTTACTACTTGGAAATGTATGGTATATTTTCTCATTTATTTTTAATTTCTAAATTGAAACTGAAATATATATTCTGGTAATATTCTTCAGGGAGTCTAAATATATTGCCTTATGCTCTAGCACATTTACCTCATTATAAGTAATATGAATTCATATCCAGTTCACCTCAGATAAAAGTGAAATTTCTATGACAGAAACGTAATTTGAATTTTCCTTATTTTCCAATTTTTTCACCTAAGCAAAAAAAAAAGAAACTCAAATAATTTACAATGTTGTTGCTATGATATTATTTTCTTAACTGTACATAGCCTTTGCATGAAAACAGATATGAAATGAATTCACTAAGAGAGTTTTATTGTAAATAATATATATTGATATACTAGTCATTATAAAGAGTGTCAAAAGCATACCATACTTTCAGTAGGATATATATATATATATATATATATATATATAGAGAGAGAGAGAGAGAGAGAGAGAGAAAGAGAGAGAGCTATGTTATTATTCTATAAGTTACGCTTAAGGAAACACAATTTTAAAAATATTTTGCCTTTTAATTTTAGCCAAAGTTGAATGATAAATATTGGCTATATTTCTAGCTAATAAATATCATATGATCAAAATCTAAAGCAAAATGAATTTTTTCAGAAGGGTCTAAACAATGTAAGAAATGATATAAGATCAGGTGGATAAAAGAGCAAATGTTTATTCCTCATAGTTCTGAGGATTATTAGTCTCTGACCAAGATGTCAGCTGAGTTGGTTTCTTCTGAGGCTTTCATTGTTGGTTTATAGAAAGCTATCTTGTTGGAAATTGTGCAGATGTAGTCACAACCGCAATGTTGCCCCCTCAGGCTATTGCTAGTTCCCACGAGAGTTGGGACATTCTCAGAGACCCGTTCCGCCATGTTGTGCCCTCAGGACATTGTCAATTCTCCACGATAGTTGGAGTGCTTTGGTTACTCCTCCCCCTTCCCATTCCCACTAGAGTTATTATCATACCCTGGAGTGCTATGGTTACTCCTCCCCATTCTCATTCTCACGAGAGCTATTCCCATAAAAGCCCTTCTTTTTCCACACCTCAGTCTCTTGCCCACCTTTCACTTCGGTGATTAGACCCAGGGAAGGTTGCTGCGCAAGGCGGCCATTTTTGCTACCTCCACATGGCCCAAGCTGCTTCTCTTTCACCCAACCCTGAGGTACCAGCACAAATAAAGGATTGAGTTCCCTTTCTGCTCCAAAACTTCTTTTTCTGTGTCCTGCCACCGCAAGTGACACCTGGCGCCCAATGTGTCCCACACTCATGCCCCGCAGGGCGGCCCCGCCTGAGGTCCAGAAAAGCCGCCCTGACACAGGTAAGTAACAGCTGCCTGACTGCAACCACCATGGGTTTCCTTCCATTTTATGAGGAGGTGTCACAGACATTCTATTCTTTTCTCATGGGACAGGCTCTCTACCTCAGAGATGCTTTAATTGGAGCTGCACCATGGGTTCTCTTGGCTATGTTTGCAACTTTCAGGATATGTATAAGGTACCCTGTCAAAAGGTTAAGAGACCTTGAGGCTGAGATACAAGAGTTAAAAGATAAGTTCTTGGCACTTAAACACACTAAGCCTTCTGCAGTTTTCCCTGAGAGTTCTGCTTCTGCAGACATGTGTTCAGTTTCTCTGGCAGCCATTTCTCCAGTGGCTTCCACTTCCATGATTCCTCCCCCCGCTGATACCTCGTCATTAAGAGACCTTGAGGCTGAGATAAAAAAGTTAAAAGAGATGTTCTCGGCGCTTAGCCACCCTAATTCCTCAGAAGTTTGCCCCAAGAGTTCTCTTCTGGCAGACACCTGTTCAGTTTCTCTGGCAGCCACTTCCCCAGCAGCTTCCACTTCCATGACTCCTTCCCCCTTTGATACCTGGCCATCAAACCAAGTCCACACCTTTGCGGTAAATATGGCCCCTGATAAAACCCTCAGGTGTGGCATCCATACTCCTCCAAAGACCTCAGAGATCTCAGGCAGGCAGTGAAGGAGGACAGGCTTCATGCCCCATGGACCAAGTCCATTTTACGAGGCTTTTTCCAGCACCTTAATAACCCCCAAGATTGAAGGGACTTAGCTCTTGCTGCGCTCCCCCTCTACCTGCAATGGGAGGCATGCTTTTGTGATGAATGCTCAAAACAATCCCAGAAAAATAGTCACAAACAGCTAGAATGGAATTTTAATGCATTATTTGGAGCAGGAGAGTTTGAAACTGGAATTCAGCAGGCAGAAGCCAAGTTTCCAACCAGTTATTTTGAACAGGTACGCATCTGCGCAACAAAAACATGGGAGAGGTTAACCCCATCTACAGGAGAAGCCTCAGTCCCCATTAACTCCCTTCACCAAGGAACCAATGAATCCTTAGCTAACTTCATTGCCAGGCTGTGGTCAACCTTAGAGAGAAAGATGTATAATCCTGAAGTCCGTTCTCTCCTCCTGCATTCTATTGTCTGGAATGGCATGATTCCAGAATTCCAGGGGGCAAGAGAAATAAACACCTGCAACACTGCTTAACCATATGTGAAACTTCCTTCCTGCAGGTGGAAACTAGGACTGGAGCCCAGGCCTTTGCACATGGGAACATATGCACTCAACCTGGCATGCCACCTCCTCGTCCCTGTGGATTATTTTCAGGATTGCTTTCTTAGCCTTTAATGCTTTGTTTGATTTTGCCTTTGGTTTTAGGAGGTCCAGGGACTTCCTTCTTTGTTTTGGCTCCATGTTCATAGGGGAAAGAATGAGATAACATCTGGATAGCCTTTAAGGGTTGGTTGTTCTGTGGTAAAACTTAGAGTAACTTTTTTTTTTTTTTTTGCATTCATGGTTATCTCTGAGGTTCAGTGCCAGATCAAGAAATCCAGTAAGTAACTAATGTCCTGAATTTGAGATACTTGTGAAAATTAATCAAATTTAAGAAGGGGTACTGAGAACCACAGATCTATAACTAATCTGTTATTCAGTAAGAAAACAAGTGACAACCTGAACTAGAAATTGACATCTGAAGTGGGAAGGGTTCTTAATCTGTGGGAATTGTGCCCTCTCTTATAATATCTGACCTTTGTTTGTTGATGTTGTAGAAAACATATATTTGGTAAGATTCCTAATTGCTGATGAAGCGTTTAGCAGAGAGACTTTTCAAATACTTATAGATTGTGCAAATGATATTTTTAGTGGGAGAATTAATGGTTTGTAGTACATGTATAAAATTTCCTCACTTTTCTAAAAAACTCTTACACTCCTAATTTATGTCTTCTTTTCACCATCATGTACCAGGACATGAAACATCCCTGCCCCACAGTCCTTTACTTTGTTGTAATACACCAGACCCAGACAAATTTTACTTTGTGTTTCCCATTGCTGTTGTAATTTCTTAATTCCTGTCCATGAGTGAGATTATTCCATATTCATCTTTCTCTTTTCTGACATCTCAATTAGCACATTTCCTTCAAGCTCCATCCAAGATGAGGTGATGAAGGTGAATCTATCATTTTCAATAACTGACTAGTGTTTCATTATATATATACTAATATATATATTACAATATTACATATATATTATATATTATATATATTATATCTAATATATATAATATATATTAGATATATATTATATATATATATATATATATATATATTACAACTTTATTAGCCACTCATCTGTTGTTGGACACTTACGTTACATCCAGATTTTGGCTATTATGAATTGCGCTGCAATGAGCATAAGTATATATACATCTTTTTGGATGGTCGTATTTGACTCCTTAGTATATATCCCCAGGAAAGGAATTGTAGGGTCATAAGGTAGGTCCACTTCTAGCCTTCTGAGAGTTCTGCTGTCCACAGGGGCTGGGCCAATTTACATGCCCACCAGCAGTGCAGGAGGGTTCCTTTGTCCACACAACCTCTCCAACATTTGTTATTGCTATAGTTTCTGCCTTATGACATTCTCACAGGAGTGAAGTGGTGATGTCATTGTCATTATTTACATTTATCTGACAGTCAGTGGATTGGAAGAGTTTTTCATCTGCCTATTGACTTTTTGAATCTCTTTGATAGCAAATATTTTGTTTATATTCTCTCTCCCCTCTTTTTATTTTTTTATTTTATTTTGCAGAGTTTGGTGAGCTCTCTGTATATTTTGCTTATTAGACTTTTGTCTAATGTATGGCATGTAGTGCTCATCCATTCTGTAAGGGGTCTCTGTACATTGAATTCTTTTGTTGTGCAGAAGCTTTTCATTGTGATGTGGTGTCACTAGTTTATTTTTGTTTTTGTCTTCTTTACAATAGGATTTGTGTCATTGAAAATGCCTATAACACTTAGATAAAAAGTAGCTCTGTCAATATTTTTCCTCTAAGTATTTTATACTTTCTGGCCAAATATCCAAGTCCTTGATTCATTCAGAGTTTACTTATCTGTATGGTGAAGTGTCATGGTTCAGTTTTCTTCTTCTGCATGTTTCTACCCAATTTTCCAAATACCATTTGTTGAAGATATTCATTCTCCTTTCTCTATTTTATACTTTGGGCTCCTTTGTCCAAAATTAGATGTCCATAAGTGTGGAGCTATGAAAATCATTTTGTCAACTCTTTCCCAGACACACTACGAATATTTAATATTTAGACATTTTGTTCATTAAAGGAACTGTTATCACTCAGAATGTGATTTGATTATTCCTTCACATAATCTCCTTTTTTTAAATGAACCTTTAGTAAAGATTTAAAACTTGAGCAAAATTGTAGTCATTCCTAGTGAAGTATTTCTCTTATCATATAAATACAAAATATGATCTGCCTCTTTTTTATTTGACTAAAAATATAAATAAGATAATACAATACTTTCCTGGGGTATACAAGTACCATCATTAGAATATCATAATGCTTTCTCTCTGCTGGAATTAAATTTCAATGTTTCTTTTGCCTATGCTTTAAAGTTACAGATAACCTCTGTTTTTTCATTTTTTAAATTATTTTTTGTTTGTTTGTTTTGAATAAGCAATTCAAGGGCCAGCTCAAATTCTATCCTTTAAGAAAGACTTGAACATCAATTCTAAATACAGTATTTACTCACTTATTTAATTCCCATTATACTCATTATAGCATTTTTCAGATCTATTTATGTTAATGTTAGTCTGTGAGATTTTTGCTCAGGAATGTAGAAACTCTGTCATGATTATATACCCTTGTCTCCAGTCTAAGTCCAAAAGTTTGTTACATAAATATATGTTCATTTCTTGATTAGACCATAGGATTTTACTACATGTATTTTGCCTTATAATTATGCTTTATTTATTTTATGATAAAAATGAGTTCTGATTTTTTTATTTTTTGCCTCCAGGGTTATCACTGGGGCTGCACCACAAATTCATTGCTCCTGGAGGCTATTTTTTCCCCCTTTTGTTGCCTTTATTTTTTATCGTTGCTGTGGTTATTATTATTGTTGTTATTGATGTATTTGTTGTGGGATAGTCCAAAGAGAAATGGAGAGAGGAGTGGAAGACAGAGAGTGGGAAAGACAGACACCTTCGGACCTGCTTCACTGCTTGTGAATCGACACCCCCAGCAGGTGGGGAGCCAGGGACTAAAACGTGGATCCTTATGCCAGTCCTTGTGCTTCACACCTTGTGCGTTTAACCCACTGTGCCACCACTGGACTCCCCTGATTTTCTTTTTTCTTTTATTTATTTATTTATTTATTTATTTATTCCCTTTTGTTGCCCTTGTTGTTTTATTGGTGTAGTTATTATTGTTGTTGTTGTTGGATAGGACAGAGAGAAATGGAGAGAGGAGGGGAAGACAGAGAGGAGGAGAGAAAGATAGACAGCTGCAGACCTGCTTCACCGCCTGTGAAGCGACTCCCCTGCAGGTGGGGAGCCGAGGGTTCGAACCGGGATCCTTTTGCTGGTCCTTGAGCTTTGTGCCACCTGCGCTTAACCCGCTGCGCTACAGCCCGACTCCCTCCCCTGATTTTCTTATTGAGCAGGACAGATGGTTCTGATAAAGAAATCCAGAAAGAAACTAGAATGTAAGTGGATGAGTAGGAAAAATAAATAAATAAACTGTCTTTTAATAATAATGAGCAAAATAATACATACTGAACTGACCAATGGTTGTTGTTATTAAAGTTGTTTCTGAAGAAAGTTTTTTTTTCTTTTAAATTTTCATAATCCTTATCCAGTTGTTGAGAAGGGACTTAAGTGTTTAATCCCTAGCAAAGCTAGAACATTAAAGCAAAATCTGCATTTGAAGTGTGGGGATTATAACATCATGTTTATGCATCCATATTTAGATTTCAAGTCTGCAATAGAATAGGGATTCTACACATGAACTACTCAGCCTCTAAGTAGCAAGTAATTAATTAATCTGGGGATTTGATCTCTGTGAATATTTTGTAAATTTGACCCTCATTTGAAAAAAGTATCCGGAAGACATAAACAAGACTGAATAGCAAATGAATCGCAAATCCTATAAAGATTTCTCCTCCAAATAGATGTTTGATACTTTAAAAATATCAACCTAACTAAGCTAATATTCTTTTACTTTGTCTTTCCACTGAATGTGATAAAAAGTTATAAAACCTAATTGAATTCAAGGAAATGACCATTCGGTGAATTATAATATGTAATACAATGTGATCAATTATGTAAAATGTATAGCTAATAATACAAATACAACTATAGCATCCATGAACCACTGTATGCCAAATAAGATATCATAGAAATACATTAACTATCTATTTCATAAGGTATGCAATGAGCATTTAACTAAAACATAGTTGCAAAGATGGAATTGATCATTTCCTTTGTTTCAGTATTCTTAGCAACAAAATCAAAGAGCAATAACTAAAAGCCAACTAAACATTATAACTCACCTCTGTATAACCTATAAAGTATGAAAGTGATGGAAAAATATTTATGTAGCCAATATCTATGTAACTTTGTTTCAAACATGAGAAAAGGAAAGCTCATAGCATACATAACATGAGAGGTTTGACTTCATGAGATTTATCTACTTTTATGAGACTGATGTGCTGCCTACTGCACTAAGAGTTAGCTAGGGATTTGTTTACTTTTAATATTTTGCAAGAGAAGACCAGATTGAAATACACACTGAGAAAGATGTGGATACCAGTGAAGGAGGGACCCCAAAGGACTGGACTTGGTCTGTCTGATATCACCTTGAGGCCCTGAGGAACAAAAGCAGGCACTGCCACTACCTGCTTCTACTGTCTCTGTCCTTTTGATGAACTTTGTTCTGACAGTTGTTTATCTAGGAACTTCTTCAGGAGACAAAAGTTAAACACACTTGTCAATGAAGTTGCTGACAATCATGGGGAAAAAAATAAGCGTGCAGAGTTTGAAGAATATCATAAGTAATGGGAGAAAATGAATTCATATAGCTAGTAGTCCCAGTAAAGTACATTCAAAATATTTAGCAATCAGAATGAGAACTAAGTCAGAATTATCCCCAGATTTACCTGGGGATAGTTTCCATGGTTTCCTTTTGACAACATTATCTTAGACCCTCAGTGGCCTCTAGGATGTCGCATAAGATTGTTACAAAAGTCCATCAAAGTAGATAAGGAGATTTTACATCAGTCAGTCTCAGGGAATGAAAAATGTCGAATGTCATTGATGAATCCTCTGAGATTCTTATTGCTCTCTGTAGAATGTGTTTCACAATGATACAGCAGAAAAAACAACACAGGATAAGCATACTTTAGACAAGGGAATTTACCCTTTTCTTCTTTAAAAAAAAAAAAAGAAGAAAAAAACACTAAGAAGATTTACAAAGTCAAAAGAGCTTCAGAGATTTGTGTGATAATACCATATGAGAATGGAAGTCCATGAATATGAATAAATAAAAGGGCCAGAAACAGAGTTCTTAGATTTGGCAATTAAGAGTCTTCCAAAATAAGAAAAAATAGAGAGAGAGAAACTTAAGAGAAATTAAACCATATTTCATACAGAAAAATAAAATAATGCTTACAGAAAAATTATCTAGAATATTTATAAAGACTAAAAGCAAATACCTATCAAGAAACGAGGAGACAGTTCATCCAGAAGAATGCATGCTTTACTACAAGTGAAGTCTATCTTTAACTACCAGAACCATGGAAGCACCAGGACATTGGAGAACATCAAAATCATGATGTCTCTTCCCTATCTCTCAGAATCTTTCTGTTTATCTATCCTCTGTCTATCTATCTACCTATCTTCTATCATATATCTATGTATATGTAGAAAAATATTATGTATATATAATATATATATGTGTATCTATATGTATGTATATATTATTTTTATGTAAATAAAAGGTTAATCTGGAAGTAGGGAAACTATGCATGTATAAAGCCCCACTGCCATAACAAACAAAAACAAAGTTATCCACTAGTGAGAAAAACATGGTTTGATCATAAAGTCAAGTACTTTGCCATAAAAAGAAATGGTGCATTGGTACATATTACATTATAGATGGAGCTTGAAAATTCTGAAATAAGCCACTGGCAAAATTTAATATCTTATAGCAACTCACTATTATAAAATATTTAGAACAGACAAGTCCTTAGAGGCTTAACGTGGAATAGAAGTTGGAGTGTGAGGGTGAGTGAGAGAGGGGTATTGGAAGTAGGTATAAACAACCAAGAGGTTCTGTTGAGTGAATGAAATGTTTTAAAGCAGTGATGATGTTCACACAACTCTGAGTACTCTATAATAGTATTATAAAAAATAGTGTAAAATTCCCTATACAGAGTTGTACAATCAGAAACTATGGTAAACTGAGTGGGACATGGTTTGTGTCATGCCCTTATCCTTTCATGCTGATGTACTGAAGTTTTGTGATATGCTATCACCTTGAGGAAATGGATAACCATTTTTTACCAAATGGATGTGTAATTATAATTATCTCACAGTTGAAGGATTAAGCAAAAAGTAAATGCAGAGAGGAGGGAAATGGTAAGAATTAACAATTAGCTGCTTCCACCCCTTCCTTGGTCTCTTCTTCTTCTAGCGTTTGCCCTTCTTCCGTAGCCAGTCAACAGTGTCAGGTTGAGCCTGATGTCTGCTTGTTGCTGGCTTTGAAAGTGACTGGGATCCATGTGGATTCAGTCAGCTAGGAAGGATTGTCAGTTTCCCCAATAAATGGGTACTCTAACTGCAATGGAAGTTCAGCATTTGACTGCACTCAGGTGTAGAGACTTACATAAGCATATTCTCACAAAACCTCTATTTTTGCCAGTGATAAGAGGTCTCAAGAGTTCTGCAGCAGATGTTTTAAGCTAGATCTTGTATAAATAATTGACTCTTGGGGAGAGTTCTTTCTCACACTACCTTTGGGATTCACACAGTGGTCATTCAAGCCAAGATAATAAAATTTTCATGTCAATAACCAGAAAATATGTAAATAAAATATCTCACTGATTATATATAAATACAGATTTACTTGTATATATTACTAATGGTACTTAAAAATACTAAAATAAGCCACTTGCAATAAATACTGTGTTGTAACTCACTGGCATGGAATATTATTTTTCCCTACAGGGCTATTGCTAGGACTCAGTGTCTGCACAATGATTCCATAATTCCCAGTGGTCATTCCCCCACCCCTATGTTCTTTGATAGAGGGTGAGACAGAGATCGATAGAAAGTGACAATCCCCCACCCCTGTAATTATGGAAAAGGGACTAGAACCCAGGTCCTTGCACACTGGAACATGTATCTTCTCTCCCTCTTGTTCCATAATGTCTTTCCTCCCTCTGTACACTTAACAGTGTCTGTCTTTCTCAACCCCTCTCTGTCTTCCCTTCCATTTCTCTGTCTTATTCAACTATGACAACAGCAATAGTAGCTACAACAATAAAACAACAAGGGCAACAAAAGGGAATAAATTAATTAATTTAAAAAAAATAAAAAGTACTTAGATGAGAGTAGCAAATCCTGATGATGGGGGGGGGGGGGCATAGATGCATAGAGGCAGAGAAAGACAACACAAAGCTTCTCCAAAGTCTGGTAGAGCTGGACCCAAGAGAGATCACCTACAAGGCAAATCAAATATCTTCCAGGAGAGCTGTCTTGTGCTCTCAAAATACACATTAGGGGCATACATTTTTTGAGGTATTACATATATTGAGTGGGTACAAAGAAATTGTAGTGCTACAAAGAATTCTTCCTGAAGCCAATTTGTGTTCAGATCTCTATCACTGGTTTCTGAGAAATACTCATTTGCTTATTTTTCCTATTTTTTCTGTAATTGCTTCCGCACTGAACATGGGCGTTGACTGGTCAGTCCATACTCCCAGTCTGCCTCTCTCTTTCCCTACATGGGTGGGTATCTGGGGAAGCGGAGCTCCAGGACACATTGGTGGGGTCTTCAGTCCAGAGAAACCTGGCCGGCATCCTGATGACATCTGGAACCTGGTGACTGAAAAGAGAGTTAACATACAAAGCGAAACAAATTGTTGAGCAATCATGGACCCAAAGGTTGGAATAGTGGAGAGGAAGTGTTGGGGGGGTACTCACTGCAAACTCTAGTGTACTTTTGCTTTCAGGTATATATTTTTGCACTTGTTTATGGATACGTGTGAACATATGCTCTCTCTCACAGAACCTGGTCTATATCTCGGTTTTGGGACTTTGTTAGACAGTGATCCACCAGAGATGGAAATAGAGAATGCTATGAAAGGAAAGGTCGCACCCGAGTAATGAAGCTGAAGGGTTGCCATTCCACACGTGAAGTCTCTGGACACAGTCTGAGCTGAAGCATGTTGAGGTGGCAATCGCTGCGTTGACTAGGTTGTGATCGACTGATGCAATATTATTTGATATGGTTTGGGAGATGCATGCAGGAAAGTGGGCCCTATCCTAAGGTTCCAGGACTGGGGGAAATATAGACTCTATAGTGGAGATGTGAGGTTCCTGCTGTCTTAGGGTTCAAAAAGACAATGGATAGTTAATGTCATCATCACATTATTTGGTAATTGGGTTAACTTTGAAAAGTTCTTTTGTTAGGGTTTGCTGTATAGTACCCAGTATCTTGTATATAGCTGTGCCATTGGTTGCTTCTGATCTACTTGGTCTAGGCTTTTGAGTCAGCATATCAAATACACAACCTATATATTAAAAAACTCAGTTTGTGTTTTAAAAACTTTAAGACATACAATTAATTTTCCCCCACTCATATCAATTAACTAGTGATTCATATGACTACACTTTACTAGGAGTGTACATAAACACCATTCCCACCACCAAAAGACTGTATCCAATCACACCCACCCACCCTGAGCCCCCACCACCCCAGGAAGCTGCATGTCTACCCGTCACCACAAGGTTTTTACTTTGGTGCACTACTTTCAAATTAGTCAGATCTTGCTCTTAGTTTCCCTTTCAGATCTTCTTTCTCAACTTCTGTTGATGAGTGTGATCATCCCATACTCATCTTTATCTTTCTGACTTAGCTCATTTAACATAATTCCTTGTAGCTTTGTCCAAGATGGGTCAGAGAAAGTGGGTTCATTGTTCTTGATAGTTGTATAGTATTCCAAGGTATATATATATACCACTGCTTTCTCAGCCACTTATTTGTCGTTGGGCACCTGGGTTGCTTCAAGGTTTTATCTATTATGAATTGTGCTGCTATGAACATAGGAGTACACTCCTCTTTTTGGGTGGGTGTTGTGAAGTCTTTGGGGAATAACACCAGGAGAGTAATTACTTGGTCATATGGAAGGTCCATGTCTATCCTTGTGAGAGTTCTCCAGACTGCTCTCCACAGAGGCTGGACCACTTTACATTCCCACCAGCAGTGGAAAAGGCTTCCTCTATCCCCACAGCCTCTCCAGCATTTGTTGCTGCTGTCCTTTTTGATGTATGCCATTCTTACAGTAGTGAGGTTGTATCTCAATGTTGTCTTAATTTGCATTTGTCTGACAATCAGTGACCTAGAGCAGTTTTTCATATGTTTGTTAGCCTTTTGGATCTCCTCTGTGGTGAATGTTTTGTTCATTTCCTCTGCCCATTTTTGGATGGGGTCATTTGCTTTTTTGGTGCTAAGTTTGATGAGCTCTTTATATATTTTGGTGATTAGTTTCTTGTCTGATGTATGGCATGTGAAGATCTTCTCCCATTCTGTGAGGGATCTCTTTGTTTGTTTAATAGTTTCTTTGGATGTGCAGAAGCTTTTCAATTTGATGTAGTCCCATTGGTTTGTTTCTGCTTTAGTCTTCCTTGCAATTGGGTTTGATTCATCAAAGATGTCCTTGAGGTGTAGGTGGGAAAGTGTTTTACCAATGTTTTCCTCTAAGTATTTGATTGTTTCTGGTCTGACATGTAGGTCTTTGATCCATTTGGAGTTGATTTTTGTTTCTGGTGAGATAAAGTGGTTCAATTTCGTTCTTCTGCATGTTACAACACAGTTTTCCCTGCACCATTTATTGAAGATAGCCTCCTTCTTCCATTTAATGCTTTGGGCCCACTTATCAAAGATTAGATGTCCATAGGTGTGGGGATTTATTTATGGGCTTTCAATTCTGTTCCACTGGTCTGTGTGTCTATTTTTGTTCCAGTACCATGCTGTTTTGATGATGATGGCTTTATATTATAGTTTGAGATATGGGAGTGTGATGCCTCCATTTCTGTTTCTTTTCCTCAAGATGGTTTTGGCAATTCTAAGTGTTTTCATGTTCCAGATAAATGATTGTAGTGGTTGTTCTACTCTCTTAAAGAAGCTTGGTAGAACTTTAATGAGTATTGCATTAAATTTGTATATGGCTCTGGGGAGAATATTCATTTTGAATATATTTATTCTTCCAATCCATGAGCATGGGATGTCTTTCCATTTCTTGGTATCAGTTTCTATTTCCTTGCATAGCGACTCATAGTTTTCAGTATACAAGTCTTTCATTACTTTGGTCAACTTTTTTTCCTAGGTATTTGACTGATTTTGCTAAAACAGTAAAGGGGAGTGATTTCTGGATGTGTTCGTCTTCATGTTTAGTGTTTGCATAAAGAAATGCCACTGATTTTTGTACATTGATTTTGTAGCCTGACACCTTGCTATATTGCCTAATAACTTCTAGTAGTTTTTGGGTGGATTCTTTAGGTTTTCTATGTATACTCTCATATCATCTACAAATAGTGAGAGTTGACTTCTTACCTTCCAATATGTATTCCTTTGATTTCTTTCTCTTGCCTGATTACTATGGCAAGAACTTCCAATACTATGTTGAAGAGTAATGGTGACAGTGGACAGCACTGTCTTGTCCCTGATCTGAGGGTGAATGCTTTCAGCTTCTGTCCATTCAGTATGATGTTGCCTGTAGGTTTGCTATATATAGACTCCACTATATTGAGGAATTTCCCATATATTCCCATTTTCTGTAGAGTTTTGAGCATGAATGGGTGTTGGATTTTGTCAAAGGCTGTCACTGAATCTATTGAGATAATCATGTGGTTTTTGGCTTTGCTTTTATTGATGTGGTGAATGACATTGATCAACTTATGGATGTTGAACCAGCCTTGCATTCCTGTGACGAATCCCACTTGGTTGTGATGAAGAAGCTTTTTGATGTGCTGTTGTATCCGGTTAGCCAAGATCGTGTTTAATATTTTGGCATCTATGTTCATCAGAGATATTGGTCTGTAGTTTTCCTTTTTTGTTGTATCCCTATCAGCTTTTGGTATCAGGGTGATGTTGGCTTCACAGAAAGTGGAAGGGAGTATTCCTGTTTCTTCATTCTTATGGAAAAGCTTCAGAAGTATGGGTACTAACTGTTTCCTGAAAGTTCTGTAGAATTCGTTTGTGAAGCCATCTGGTCCAGGACTTTTGTTGTTCGGGAGATTCTTAATAATGGTTTCAATTTCTTTGTCTGTGATTGGTGCATTTAGGTATTGTAGTTTTTATTGGTTCAGTTTTGGAAGTGCATATGTTTCTAGGAATTGTTCCATTTCTTCCATATTCTCTAGCTTGGTAGTGTATAGTTCTTCATAGAAGTTTCACATGATTCTCTGGATTTCTGTGCTGTCAGTTGTGATATCTCCTCCATCGTTTACAATTCTATTAATTTGAGTCTTCTCTCTTTTTGTTTTGTGAGTCTGGCTAGGGTGTTGTCAATTTTGTTTAATCTTTCAAAGAACCAACTTTTGGCTTCATTAGTCATTTGTATGGTTCTCTTATTTTCAATGTTGTTTATTTCTGCTCTAATTTTAGTGATTTCTGTCCTTCTGGTTGCTTTAGGGTTCCTTTGTTCCTCTTCCTCTAAGTCCTTGAGGTGTGTAGTAAGGTCGTTCATTTGAGCTTTTTCTTGGTGTTTAATATGTGATTGTATGGCTATAAGTTTCCCTCTCAATACTGCTTTAGCTGTGTCCCAAATATTTTGATAGGTTGTGTCTTCATTTTCATTTGTTTCCAGGAACATTTGAATTTCTTGCCTGAGTGACTCTCTGACCCAGTGGTTCTTAAGGAGTATGTTGTTTCGTTTCCAAATTCTGTGACTTTAATAATTTTCTGTTTGTTGTTAAATGTTAGTTTTACTCCACTGTGGTCTGAGAAGATACCTGGGATGATTTCAATGCTCTTGAATTCATTGATATTGTCTTTATTGCCTAACATGTGGTGTATCCTTGAGTATGTGTTATGTGGATTTGAAAAGATGGTGTATTCCAGTTTTTTGGGGTGAAGGACTCTGAAAATGTCCAAGAGGTCTAGTCTGTCAATCTCTTCATATAATTCTCTTGTATCTTTGTTGATTCTCTGCTTTTTTGATCTATGTGTGAGAGTGGGGTATTAAAGTTTCCCCCTATTATTGTATTACTATTGATATATTTTTGAAATTCTTTCAGTAGGCCCTTGATGTATTTAGAAGGTCCCTCATTGGGTGCATCAATGTTAATAATGTTATGTCTTATTGGCTGATTGATCATCTAATAATTATGTAATGTCCTTACCTATCTTTTCTTTCTTTATTTAATTTAAAATCTATTGTGTCTGAAATGAGAATGGCTGTTCCTGCCTTTTTTTGTGGTCTGTTAGCCTGTATGATAGTTTTCCGTCCTTTCATTTTCAGTCTGTGTTTATCTTGTTGTGTCAGATGGTATTCTTGCAAGCAGCATATGGTTGGGTTATGTTTTCTGATTCATCCCCCACTCTGTGCCTTTTGATGGGTGAATTTAAGCCATTGACATTTATTTATATTATGGATTTAATGTATAATATAATAAATATAATATAATAAAAGGAGCTGTAATAAAAGAGCAGTGAAAGGAAAGTTTTTTAATTGATTAATTAATTAATTAATTTTATTTTATTTTTTAATTAGATAGGAGGAGGGAGAAGGGTTGAATCTGTAGAGGAGGTAGGAGTAGTGAGACAAATTCCTCTCACATTGGATAAGATGCCTAGTCCTCTAGCAATGAAAGATACCCTAAGAGTTAATTCTGGTCAACCTAAAGGAGGGGGGAAAGAGATATACCTTTATATAATATTAACAATAAAATAGAAGCAGAGATAAATTGACATGAGGTTAAGGTAAAGAGGAAGATACTTGCATATATGCTTCATTATTGTGAAACACCCCTGCTGCAGGGGGGAAGCCAGACTTGAAGCCCAGATTAAGTTCCTTACTCCTTTTTTCTTAATATCTAAATCCTTAGCAAGTGTCGTTAAATTTCGGGGCTAGCTTTGCAGCGGTAAACAGAGACTTGGGGACACACGGCTGGGCCGGGAAGCTATCTTTCTTTATTCATGAACAACAATTTGTAAACTAACCCAAACCAATCACCACACAGATCTGTCCTGCATCCTTCTTTTCCACGGCTGCGCCAAGAACTCCAGAACTACCTAGCATAGGGGGTGGGGAGAAAGAGGGGCACAAAACTAGCAAGGGCCAAACCAATTCTCCTGGTGGGGAGAGAAAGCAAGAACAAACCAATGTGAAGCATAGCAACCGCCAAACATAGTAATCATTAATGTACCTCCAAGCAATTTTCTGTTACCTTCTTTTCTTTGTTAGTAACTTATAAATGTTGATACTACCCTTGTTCTAGTGGGGCTTGAACTCAGATGTATATACTAAACTGTCTCACTTACTGTAGTAATTTGAATGAGACTTGAAGCAACTCCTCTGCAGGTGGGGAGCCTGGGGCTCAAACCAGGATTCTTAAGCTGGACCTTGGGCTTTGTACTACCTGAGCTTAACCCCCTGCGCTACCACCTGACTCCCATGAGTACTTTTTTTTTTTTTAGATAGGAGGCAGTAATACAAAAAGAGATAGAAAGACATTTCAATACTAGAATTGAAGGTCATATTCGTGCCAAAGGAGGCACACTACCAAAAGTAAATTATTTTTGCCAGCTCTCAGATGTTCTTTCCCTAAATGGAAAAAATAAATATTGACCTGAAACAGTAGAAAAAATATATGACTTTTCACATGAAAAGTTTCAAGAACAGCTTTTGAATAAAAATACAATAATTTAAAGAACTAAAGAGTAATACGAAATAAATAAACATGTCATAAATCTAGGACAATTACATAGAGTACTGAAACAAAACTTATGTTGTACTTAGAACTCTGACACAAATAAACATCAAATATGCTGCCATCTACCATGGAAAGTTTTCTAACATTTTATACAATTACATCTAAGATAATCTAATTAAGTTGTTCAGCATATAATTATCATATCATATTTAGGGCCATGTGTTTATAGTATATGAAAAATATTTTGATATATCAAAAAAGTTTGACAATATATAAATAGAAAATCATACATTCTTGTATAACAGCTCCCCTCTATGGCTAACATAAATATTAATTTCATTAATTTCACCTAATACATCCAGAAAATTCATTGTATGCCCTTGAAATTAAGCTAAAAGGCATTAAGTCATTGAGCACCAATGTTGTCCTCTAGCTACAGCCTTCCCCTAATCAAACATGAGAGAAATTTTGAATTTCCTCCCATATTTTTTTAGTTAATAGTATTTTATATGTTTATTTTAATGAGAGAGGTAGAGATGATAGATAGAGCCCAGAACACTCTTAGCTCTGGTTTATGGTGGTGCTAGGGATTAAAGATGGGCTGAGATTCTTTTGCATAACCACAATGCTGTCTCCCTGGCTCACTTCCCCATGTTTTTCAAGAAAAGAATAATAGAAATTTATATGAGCAAATGACATCCCAGTAGTCTCTCCAGCTCAGAGATCTCTCAGCATAATCAGGCAAGATCTCTGGTGAGGTAACTCTTTGGTAGATATCTCCTAGAGAAACTACTTAAACATTTCTCTTAGAAATAGGGTAGGGCCCACTTTCCCGTATGCTTCTCCCAGTTCTTATCACATAATATTGCATCCACTGATCACAACCTAACAATGCAACGAGTGCCACTCCAGCATGCTTCACATCAGACTGTGTCCAGAGACTTCAGGTGTGGAACGACAACCCCTTAGCTTCATCACTCAGGTGAGACCTTTCCTTTCATAGTATTCTCTAATTCCATCCCAGGTGGTTCACTTCCTAACAAAGTCCCAAAACCTAGATATAGACCAGGTTCCAGAGATAGAGCATATGTTCACAGGTATCCATAAACTAGGGCAAATATATACCTGAAAGCAGTAGTACACTAGAGTTTGCAGTGAGTACCCCCCAACACTTTATCTCCACTATTCCAACCTTTGGGTCCCTGATTGCTCAACAATTTGTTTGGCTTTGTATGTTAACTCTCTTTTCAGCCACTTTTTCAGTGCCATCAGGATGCCGGCCAGGTTTCCCTGGACTGAAGACTCCATCAATGTGCTCTGGAGCTCTGCTTCCCCAGAGACCCACTCTACTAGGGAAAGAGAGAGGCAGACTGGGAGTATGGACCGACCAGTCAAAGTCCATGTCCAGCAGGGAAGCAATTACAGAAGCCAGACCTTCCACCTTCTGCAACCCACAACGACCCTGGGTCCATGCTCCCAGAGGGATAGAGAATGGAAAAGCTATCAGGGGAGGGGATGGGATATGGAGATTGGGTGTCGGGAATTGTGTGGAGTTTTACCCCCATTCCATGATTTTGTTAATGTCTCCTTTCTTAAATAAATAAATAAATAAATTTAAAAACAGAAATTCATGTTTCTTCATATTAAAAGTTATTTTAATGAAGTTTCTATAGCAATTAATAAAAATTTGTCATATAATAAGAAGAATTCACTACATGAATTACTCATCTTCACACATTTTGAAAATTTCTAAAGCAAAAAAATATTGGGCTTTATGTTTTGCAATCTGTATGTGTTCTACAATTAGATAAAAATATATCTTTGGACAACAAAGGCAACAAAAATGGGAAAAATAGCCTCTACTAGCAGTGGATTCGTAGTGCTGGCACCAAGCCCCAGTGATAACCCTGGAGACTATATATATATATATCTTTGGGAAGTAGATAGCATAATGGTTACGCAAAGATATTCTCATGCCTGAAGCTCCAAAGTCTCAGGTTCAATCCCCACACCACCATAAGTCAGAGCTGAGCAGTGCTCAGGTAAATAGTAATACTTACAATGAGTTAATAAGTTATATATATATATATATATATCTTTATGTGTGTGTGTGTGTGTGTGTGTGTATTTGTGTGTATATCTGAGACCTCACAGGTGTTTTATCATTTCAATCATGATTTTTCACATAGAAAGAGAGGGAGAGAGAGAAAAAAAAATACCACAGAACCTACAGATCACTGGCCATGGGATTCCCATTTAGTGCCAGAGCAGTTAGATATCTCCCCCGGGTTACACAAAAAACTTGCAAAAGGCTCTACGAGCTATATCTTTCCTCCTCACTTGTGTTTAAAATATTTTTTTGTCTTATACAATGTGTAACATATGTGCATTATAATATATTTAGAATATACAGATAAAAAATATATATTCCCTAGAGAGTAATGTTTCACATTCTGTTAGCAACCAGACAGAGGAAAGAAACCAGGCTTGAGAAATTCTAACATTTAATGGTTAGATATTTTTTACAGACCATTAGTATACTAAATTCCTTAATTAAGCTTTGTTCTCTTGTTTTTATCTAGGGTCTATTGAGGACACCCTTAAAATATGTTTAATATGAACATTTCATCTTCTGTTATAGAACTTCATCTTGTAGCAGTTGTTTAATGTTAGAACCATAAGCATACAATATTTTTCACAGACCTGCTAGTTCCCAGAAACCTTGCACTCTGACAAGCTGAAGAAAATCCTGATGCTTCCTGAGTAGACCAAAGAACTGTCAATTCTAGGTCACCTCTGCTTTCCTCTCTACTAGTGCCTGGCACCCTGGATGCACAGTCATATTTAAAATAAGTGCCATTAGCAATTACAGTGTTCTGAATGTCACACTTTCTTTTTTCTCTCTACTCCACTCCAGCTACCCCATTTCAGACACCTATTCTCAGCATGTTCTTGTCCTCATGACAATGTGGAAAATAGTAAAGGGCCTTAGATTGTGCAGAGATACTAGAAGCATTAACATCCACCTAATTTTGCACCTTATTTCACAATTCACTGTAGGCACAGGAAAATAAGGCAGTGATGGAATTTGGTGTTTAAGTTCAGTTTATGGTAAATTTGGAAAATGCAATTTCCTTTAATAAAATGTGTCCCTTCAAGGTTCACATACACATAGGAAAAATAAGGATTTTTTTTGTGTGTGTGGTCTTCTGTTAACTTTTTGTCATTTTTTTTTCTGTCTCTCACTGAGGGTCACACCCATGTATACTTTAATTACTCTTGAAGTGGCACTTTTATTCTGATAGAGAGTTAATGAGAGAGGCCTAAAGAGGAGAGATACCACAGCATCAGAGGGTGAACACTGGAGCTTCTAGAAGTTTAATGTATGGAGGTTTGACTTACTCTGATGCATGGCATACAAGAATAGTACGGTGACTTGAAGAAATTCACTATTGAAATAAAATTTAAAAATGCAAGTTTTGTGTGAGGAAGATCTAAGTAGCAGAATTAGCAAGGCAGATACTGTCCAGCTGATGAAATGTGGGTGTTATACAGAGAAGATCTAGGATGCCATAGAGAAGCAGAGCTCTTTGACAGCTGTGAGGAAAAGAAAAACAGTGGGATCACATTTGGGTTTCTCAGGTTTCTGAGAACTTAAAAAAATACAACAAATTTAAGATATTTTACACAAAGTGGTAGAACATTTCAGAGAGATAGAAGCTTCAATTTCAACCAGGAAATAACAATAAAAGTTTGTGGGATAGAAGTCACTCACATTTGATATTAAAGAGAAAGGCACTAACTTAAAAAGTGACTATAGGAATGAATTGATACCCTCCCCAGCCTGAAAATGGGTTGTCTCACTGAAGTGAAAGACAAGAATGAATCTGTGGAGTAATGTCACCTCATACTGTAGCCTACTAAGCAAACATATTATTTCCACTGCACATATTTTCTAATTAGAAAGATTTGTTTCTGGATTACAAAAAAAAAAAAAACCTTAAATAATAGAAAGTAAGTAATAAAGTCTTACCTGAAGAAAAAAAAAACATCAAACTATTCCCTTTTCACTGGGTTCAGAATTAAGTTCTGAATTTTTCTATAAATGAAGCATACAGCACAGACAGACATATTCATATGCACAATCTGGTAGTTATTTGGGTCTCAGCTAATCAAAGAAGGAAATTCAATGATCATGAAATACAAGTTGTTTCCTATAATTAAGCTGAAAATCAACTAGTTAAGCACAGTACTTTATATATATATATTTATTATATATTTTATTGCCATTGGAATCTGGTGCCTGCATGATGAATCCACTGTTCCTCACAGTTATTTTTCCTTTTCTTAAAAATTAAATTGAATTTTATCTGATAAGACACAATGAATTGAGAGTAGAAAGAGAGAGAGAGAGAGAGAGAGAGAGAGAGAGAGAGAGAAGCATCTGTAGATCTGCTTCACCCCTCAAAATGCATCCCCCATGTAGGTGAGGACTAAGGTCTTGAACCTGGCTTCTTGCACATGGTAACATGATCTCTCAACTAAGTGTACCCCCACTTGGCCCCCAAGCACAAGATTAGATTAAAAATAATTCACGGAGGCAATGTTGATTCACAAGAATATATGTTCAGGGGCCAGGCAGTAGTGCACCTGGCTAAGCGCACATATTACCAAGCACAAGAGTGGGGTTAGACTGTCGGTCCTCAGCTTCTGGTGGAAACTTCATGAGTGGTAAGTAGGTTTGCAGGTTTCTCTCTTTCCTTCTCTATCTCCTCCCTCCCTTCTCAATTTCTACCTATTGTATCTAATGAGAGGGGAAAAAAAGGAAAAGGAAAGAAGGGAGGAAAGGCAGAAGGAAGGTAGGGAGGAGGGAAGGAAGAATCAATATCATATTCTGCCAGAAGTACTGAATTTGTTGTGTAGGTACAAATGCCCAGCAATAATTTTGGTGGCAATAGTAAAAGAATATGTATGTTCTCAGGCCTGGGTCTAAAAAATAATTTTCTTGCAGTGTTCTGCTTTGCTATGCATGAGAGCTGGATTTGAACTCAGTCCCCCATGCTATTGGAGAGAGCTTTTATGTAATGCAGTCTTTCTCTCTGTTTATGCCTTTCTCTTTTCAACTAAATAAATAAACTACTCGGTTATTAATTTAAATATAATTTCAAGAGATTCAAGACCAAAGACTTACTGTTAAAATAATATTGGAAGGGCAGAGCCAGATGGTGACTTGGAGACAACACTTGTCCTGAGCTCTGCTAGCAGGCTACTTGAAAACTGGGGAGTTAGGAGTGGAGGTGCTGCTTGACTATCTGGCTCTGGTTGAACTACATTAATCTTTGCTTTGGCTGCTAGTGTACATTCTGAGGTTTGTGACTTCATCTGAGAAAAGACTCTAGTGTGGCATATACTCACACAACACAACTGAATAGCTAAAGGGAAGAAAAATACTAACCACACCAATTAAAAAAAAAAAAGGTCAAACTGAGACTGCAGATAAGATTGCTAACATAATGTATGAGGATAGGACCCCAGAAGAAACTACAAATAAGTCAGAAGCAATTATAGATAAAAGAACTATCCAAACCCAGGTGTCCAACAACACATAAGTGACTGAGAAAGCTGTGGTATATATCCACAATGAAATACTTGTAGTCATATAAATCACTATATAATTAATATGAGAGGGGAAATTAATTGAATGTATCAATCGTTTTAATGTAAAGACCATAGGCTGAGTCTTTGAAATGTTAACTATCTTAAAATCTTAGAGCAGGAGAGCAGAAGCAACTGGTAACGTTACTATATAAAATATAGATATATAAAAATAACATCAAAGCTCAAATTATGGTGAGGTCATATATGATAAAGCAAATCCTAACAATGGGGATTTCAAAGTCAACCCAGTTGCTAAATAATTTGATTATGGCAATAGCTATCTGTTGCCTTCTTAAATCTTAAGACAGCAGGAACCACCCACTTCCTCTATTAAGCCCAAATTTTCACCAGCCCTGGAACCTCTAGGATAGGGCTCAATTTCCAGCATGCTTATCTCAATTCATACCAACTGATATTGCATCTTCTGATTCCAACCTACTCAGTGCAATGAGTACCACCTTGGCATGATTTGGACTGTGTCCAAAGATGTCAGGCATGGAATGTAAACCCTTCAGAATCATTATTCAGGTGAGAACTTTCCTTTTTCATAGGACTCCTTAATCCCATTGCTGGTGGTCCACTTCCTGACAAAGCCTCAAAATCTAGGTATAGACCAGGTCCCATGAGATAGGGCAGATGTACACATGTATCCATAAAGTAGGGCAAAATATATACCTTACAGCAAAAATGCACAATAGTTTGCAGTGAGTAAATAAATGAAGCAAGCATGTAGAAAAACCTAAAAAGGACACCTTAAAGTACCTAATGAAATAGTTTCTACTTAACCTAGATACCCTCTTCACCTACTTCCTTTTATATTTCCCTCAGTCACTCCAAAGCTAACCTTATCAAAGCAAGGACTTCAAAAGCTGAATAAAGGCCAGTGACTGGCATACTTTAAAATATACTTTTAGTCACTGTCAGGCCACCCCATCAGCTGGGGCCCTAGTCGGGGAGTCCTGGGATTCCCACACAAACACGATGAACCTAAACCTTGAATAGATCCTTCTCTCCATTATCAAAGGTCATCTCAATCAGGAACAACACAGTGGACCCCTTTATGGGGCCCCTATAGGACCTTACCCTCAATGTGGATAAAAATGGTAGAAAATGTTCCACCCTCCTTAGGGAGAGGTTGGATTACACATTCTAACCACCACCTGAAGAAGATGGGTCCTGAAATTGGTGCAACTCGGAATGTTCCTACTGATGACCACAGAATTCAAGTTCAGACCTAGAGAGATGTAGAGGTTACATAGGCTCCGATGCTGAATATGGGCCCCCAGATAAAACAATATTTATACACTTTTTCTATATTTGGGAGCTACTCTGTTCCCTGATCCAGTGTTCTAGTCCTTTTTCCAGCCATGACATCTTCTCTTCAGATAATATCTTGGGTCCACCTGCATATCAGATGTTAGGCTCAGGCAAAAACTAGTAGAGTCCTTTGGAATACATCAAAAAAATAATAATATTGGAGTTATCATGCTTTTTGTTTTGTTTAACCTCAATATTACATAGCATTGTCAATTCATAAAATAAATATTTTCTACAATAAATAATAACTAATTTATTGTCATCAATTTGCTCAATTCTCTCCTCTTTCCAAATATAAGATATAACAAATTGTCGGGCTAGCATCGCACTAGAGAGAGATAACCCAGGGACTAAGCTCATGGTGGCAAAGCAATACAAATCTTTATTCATTTGAGTGCCCCAGAGCTTAGCACACCTGGTTAAGCCACTTAGAGCCAACCGCAATGGCCATCATCACCCTCTTCCTCCAGCTCAGGACCCAGACAAGACAGAAATGGAAGTAGCTTAAAATACCCTGAAGGGAATTAGGAAGGAGACCTTTAGTCATTTGTAAGACAAAGCAGAAGATTGATATGTAGATAATAAAGGGACAGACCACAGTAGAAGAGAATATAGAGTGGAGCAGGCTTAAAGTCTTTAAGGAATGTCAGACTCTGGCAGGAAGATGCAGGATGTTTTTGTGGGGGAGGGAAGACTTAGATGGCCACCAACCTTTTGAGGTTTATGTGTCCCCCTTTTTGCTCATCCCCTCCTTAGAGAGAGAGAGAGACTTACCAGGTGAAGTCACTATTCTGGTCAAGCACTGCCAGGCTCCACAAATCCCTATAACTTCCCTGCAACAAATTGCTCTGTATTTACTAACTTTATATTGAAAACATTACAATGTGTTTTTCCAAATGCAAGCATTTAAAAATAAAGAGATAAATAGAAGTAGATTTGAATATTCAAGTAAATTTAAGTTATTTTAAAAAATATTTTATTGTGAGGGAAGGGAGAGATACAAAAGGAGAGAGAAACAGAATGACACCAGATGATGTGCTTTACCACTTGTGAAGCTTTCTCCCTATAGGTGAGGGCCAGGGGTTTGAACCTGTGTTCCTGTGTATTGTAATGTGAGCGTGTAACCAGATGTGTCATTAATCAAATGCATTGAATAATTGAAGTTTATTCCCTTTTGTTGTCCTTACTATTTTATTGTTGTAGTTATTATTGTTATGCTTGTTGTTGGATAGGACAGAGAGAAATGGAGAGAGGAGGGGGAAGACAGAGAGGGGGAGAGAAAGATAGACACCTGCAGACCTGCTTCACCTCACCGCTTGTGAAGCAACTCCCCTGCAGGTGGGGAGCCAGGGCTCGAACCAAGATCCTTATGCTGGTCCTTGTGCTTTGCGCCACCTGTGCTTAACCCGTTGAGCTACAGCCTGACTCCCAGAAAATAATACTATTAACAAACAATAATTTGAGCAAGATATAGAAATACTGATTGTTGCTATGTGGAAGCTTTTCAATTTGATGCACATTTTGATGCACATTTTGATGCACATTTTTGATGCACATTCTCAAACATTACAGAATCAGCTTTCTAAAGTATGAGCAGTAATAAATCATAAGATTAGATTATCTTGGTCATATATGTTCATATATGTTTTGTCTAGTGCAAATTTACATTTTTTTCAATTCATAAGAAAAGTTCTATACAAAATTCTGCAGCAGAAATTGTAGTAGAGTGACAACATATCCCAAGGCAGACCAGTGACTTATATTGGATTTATGAAGAATGTCCTTAAATTATTTGAACAGTATTTTGTTCCCCTATCTTTGTTATATGTTAGCACTCAAACTCCAAAGCAATTAAGGAAACATGATTTGTCTAAACAAATTCACAAATATGTCTTGGTTCAATCTGATTGACTTTGAGGAATTTCTGTTTAAATAAAGTACTATCACCTTTAAATATTAGAGTTCCTCAGAGTTCATTTCTATTTCTTTTACACTCTGGTTAGTTCTCCACAGAAAATTCATTTTACCTCCACAGCTTCAATTATACAGCAATGATCAACAATTTCATTTATTTATTTATTTATTTTTTATTTAAGAAAGGAGACATTAACAAAATCATAGGATGGTGGGGGTACAACTCCACACAATTGCCACCCAATCACTATATCCCATCCCCTAACCACTAGCTTTCCCATTCTCTATCCCTCTGGGAGCATGGACAAATGGTCGTTGTGGGTTGCAGAAGGTGGAAGGTCTGGCTTCTGTAATTGCTTCCCCGCTGAACATGGGAATTCACTGGTAGATCCATACTCCCAGTCTGCCTCTCTCTTTCCCTAGTAGGGTGGGTCTCTGGGGAAGAGGAGCTCCAGGACTCATTGGTGGGGTCTTCAGTCCAAGGAAACCTGGCCGGCATCCTGATGGCATCTGGAACCTGGTGGCTGAAAAGAGAGTTAACATGCAATGCCAAACAAATTGTTGAAGAATCACGGACCCAAAGGATGGAATAGTGGAGACAAAGCGTTGGGGGGGTACTCACTGCAAACTCTAGTGTACTACTGCTTTCAGGTATATATTTACCCTAGTGTTTGGATACGTGTGGACATATGCTCTATCTCCTGGAACCTGGTCTATATCTAGGTTTTGGGACTTTGTTAGGCAGTGAACCACCTGGGATGGCGTTAGAGAATACTATGAAAGGAAAGGTCTCACCCAAATGATGAAGCTGAAGGGTTGTCATTCCACACCTGAAGTCTCTGGACACAGTCTGAAGTGAAGCATGCTGGGGTGGTACTCATTGTGTTGATTAGGTTGCTATCAGCAGATGCAATATTATTTGATAAGAATTGGGAGAAGCATACGGAAAAGTGGGCCCTACCCTAGGGTCCTAGGACTGGAGGAAGTTTAGGCTCTATAGTGGAAATGTGAGGTTCCTGCTGTCTTAGAGTTCAAGAAGACAACGGAAAGTTATTGTTAACATCACATTATTTGGTAATTGGGTTAACTTTGAAAAGTCCCTTTTTTAGACATACAATCAATTTTCCCCCCTCTCATATTAACTAAATAGTGATTTATATGACTACAATTTAATAGGTGTGTACATAAACACCATTCCCACCACAAAAAGATTGTGTCCCATCCCACCCACCCACCCCACCCCCACCTCACCCCTGCCGGCCCAGGAAGCCACATGTCCATCCTCCCCCTCACCACAGGGTTTTTGCTTTGGTGCCCTACTTTCAATTTAGTCAGATCCTGCTTTTAGTTAGACTTTCTGATCATCTTTTCAACTTCTGTTTATGAGTGGGATCATCCCATACTCATTTTTATCTTTCTGACTTAGCTCACTTAACATAATTCCTTCTAGCTCTGACCAAGATGGGTCAGAGAAATTGAGTTCATTTTTCTTAGTAGCTGCATAGTGTACCATTGTGGAACAAAAATAGGCACACAGACCAGTGGAACAGAATTGAAAGCCCAGAACTAAACCCGCATACCTATTGACATTTAATCTTTCATAAGGGGGCCCAAAGTATTAAACGGAAGAAGGAGGCTCTCTTCAATAAATGGTGCTGGGAAAACTGGGTTGAAACATGCAGAAGAATGAAACTGAACCACTTTATCTCACCAGAAACAAAAATCAACTCCAAGTGGATTAAAGACCTGGATGTTAGACCAGAAACAATCAAATACTTAGAGGAAAACATTGGTAAAACACTTTCCCACCTAACCTCAAGGACATCTTTGATGAAACAAACCCAATTGCAAGGAAGCCTAAAGCAGAAACAAACAAATAGGACTATATTAAATTGAAAAACTTCTGCATAGCCAAAGAAACTATCACACAAACAAAGAGACCCCTCGCAGAATGGGAGAAGATCTTCCAATGTCATATGTCAGACAAGAGACACCAAAATATACAAAGAGCTCAGCAAACTTAGCACCAAAAAATCAGATGACCCCATCCATAAATGGGCAGAGGATATTAGCAGAACATTCACTCCAGAGGAGATGCAAAAGGCTAAGAAACATATGAAAAACTGCTCCAGGTCGCTGATTGTCAGAGAAATGCAAATAAAGACAACATTGAGATACCACCTCACTCCTGTAAGAATGGCATACATCAAAAAGGACAGTAGCAACAAATATAAATCAATCAATGTCATTCACCACATCAATAAAAGCAAACCCAAAAACCACATGATTACCTCAATTGATGCAGAGAATGACTTTGACAAAATCCAACACCTGTTCATGCTCAAAAGTCTACAAAAAATGGGAATAGATGGGAAATTCCTCAAGATAGTGGAATCTATATATAGCAAACCTACAGGCAACATCATACAATGGACAGAAGCTGAAAGCACTCACCCTCAGATCAGGGACAAGACAGGGCTGTCCACTGTCACCATTACTCTTCAACATAGTATTGGAAGTTCTTGCCATAGCAATCAGGCAAGAGAAAGAAATCAAAGGAATACAGATTGGAAGGGAAGAAGTCAAGCTCCCACTATTTGCAGATGATATGAGAGTATACATAGAAAAACCTAAAGAATCCAGCAGAAAACTACTGGAAGTTATTAGGCAATACAGCAAGGTGTCAGGCTACAAAATCAATGTACAAAAATCAGTGGCATTTCTGTATGCAAACACTAAATCTGAAGAAGAAGACATCCAGAAATCACTCCCATTCACTGTCACAGCAAAATCAATAAAATATCTAGTAGTATTTTAAAAAGCTGATCAAAGAAGTGAAAGACTTATATACTGAAAACTATGAGTTGCTACGCAAGGAAATAGAAACTGATACCAAGAAATGGGCAGACATTCCATGCCCATGGATTGGAAGAATAAATATATTCAAAATGAATATTCTTCCAGAGCAATATACAATTTTATTTTATTTTTTTTATTTTTATTATTTTTTTTATTAAAATTTTTAATTTAAGAAAGGATTAGTGAACAAAAGCATAAGGTAGGAGGGGTACAACTCCACACAATTCCCACCACCCAATCCCCATAACCCACCCTCTCCCATGATAGCCTTCCCATTCTCTAGCCCTCTGGGAGCATGGACCCAGGGTCGTTGAGGGTTGCAGAAGGTAGAGGGTCTGGCTTCTGTAATTGCTTCCCCGCTGAACATGGGCGTTGACTGGTCGGTCCATACTCCCAGTCTGCCTCTCTCTTTCCCTAGTAAGGTGTGTCTCTGGGGAAGCTGAGCTCCAGGACACATTGGTGGGGTCTTCAATCCAGGGAAGCCTAGCCAGCATCCTGGTGGCATCTGGAACCTGGTGATTGAAAAGAGAGTTAACATACAAAGCCAAACAATTTGTTGAGCAAACATGGATCCCAAGATTGGAATAGTGGAGAGGAAGTGTTGGGGAGGTACTCACTGCAAACTCTAGTGTAATCCTGCTTTCAGGTATATATTTTGCAGTAGTTTATGGATACGTGTGCGCATACGCTCTCTCTCACAGAAACTGGTGTATGTCTAGGTTATGGGACTTTGTTAGAAAGTGAACTACCTGAGATGAAATTAGAGTGTACTATAAAAGGAAAGGTCTCACCCGAGTAATGAAGCTGAAGGGTTGTCATTCCACACGTGAAGTCTCTGGATACACTCTGAGGTGAAGCATGTTGAGATGGCAATCGTTGCTTTGGTTAGGTTGTGATCGGCGGATGCAATATTATTTGGTATGGATTGGGAGAAGCATACGGGAAAGTGAGCCCTATCCATGGGTGCCAGGACTGGGGTAAGTAGGGGCTCTATAGTGAAGATGTGAGGTTCCTGCTGTCTTAGGGTTCAAAAAGACAATCAATAGTTAATATTATCATCACATTATTTGTTAATTGGGTTAACTTTGAAAAGTCCCTTTGTTATGGTTTGCTGTACAGTACCCAGTATCTTGTATATAGCTGTGCTATTGGAAGCCTCCAATCTACTTGGTCTAGGCTTTTGAGAGAGTCCGCATATCAAATACGTAGCCTATCTATTAAAAAGATTCAGTTTGTCTCCTGAGAACCTTTGAGACATACAATTGATTTCCCCCTCTCATATTAATTAACTACTGATTTATATGTCTACATTTTGCTAGGAGTGTACATAAACACCATTCCCATCACCAAAGGACCGTGACCCATCCCTCCCGCCCATTCCCACCCCCCACTGGCCCAGAAAGCTACATGTCTACCCCTCAGCACTGGGTTTTTTCTTTGGTGCCCTACTTACAATTTGATCAGGTCCTGCTTTTAGTTTCCCTTTCAGATCTTCTAAGTCAGCTTCTGTTGATGAGTGGGATCATCCCATACTCATCTTTAACTTTCTGACTCAGCTCACTTAACATAATTCCTTCTAGCTCTGTCCAAGATGGGTCAGAGAAGGTGGGTTCATTGTTCTTGATAGCTGCATAGTATTCCATTGTGTATATATACCACAGCTTTCTCAGCCATTCATCTGTTGTTGGGCACCTGGGTTGCTTCCAGGTTTTAGCTATTATGAATTGTGTTGCTATGAACATAGGAGTACACACCTCTTTTTGGTTGGGTGTTATGGAGTCCTTGGGGTATAACCCCAGGAGAGGAATTATTGGGTCATATGGAAGGTCCATGTCTAGCCTTCTGAGGGTTTTCCAGACTGCTCTCCACAGAGGCTGTACCAATTTACATTCCCACCAGCAATGTAAAAGGGTTCCTCTGTCCCCACATCCTCTCCAGCATTTGTTGCTGCTGTCCTTTTTGATGTATGCCATTCTTACAGGAGTGAGGTGGTATCTTAGTGTTGTCTTAATTTGCATTTCTCTGACAATCAGTGACCTAGAGCAGTTTTTCATATGTTTGTTAGCCTTTTGGATCTCCTCTGTGGTGAGTGTTTTGTTCATTTCCTCTGCCCATTTTTGGATGGGGTCATTTGCTTTTTTGCGGCTAAGTTTGCTGAGCTCTTTATATATTTTGGTGATTAGTTTCTTGTCTGATGTCTGGCATGTGAAGATCTTCTCCCATTCTGTGAGGGGTCTCTCTGTTTGTTTAATTGTTTCTTTGGATGTGCAGAAGCTTTTCAATTTGATGTAGTCCCATTGGTTTGTTTCTACTTTGGTCTTCCTTGCAATTGGGTTTGATTCATCAAAGATATCCTTGAGGTGTAGATGGGAAAGTGTTTTACCAATGTTTTCCTCTAAGTATTTGATTGTTTCTGGTCTGACATCTAGGTCTTTGATCCATTTGGAGTTGATTTTTGTTTCTGGTGAGATAAAGTGGTTCAATTTCATTCTTCTGCATGTTTCAACCCAGTTTTCCCAGCACCATTTATTGAAGAGAGCCTCCTTCTTCCATTTAATCCTTTGGGCCCCCTTATCAAAGATTAGATGCCCATAGGTGTTGGGATTTACTTCTGGGCTTTCAATTCTGTTCCACTGGTCTGTGTGCCTATTTTTGTTCCAGTACCATGCTGTTTTGATGATGATGGCTTTATAATATAGTTTAAGGTCTGGGAGTGTGATGCCTCCATTTCTGTTTCTTTTCCTCAAGATGGTTTTGGCAATTCTAGGTGTTTTCAGGTTCCAGATAAATGATTGTAGTGTTTGTTCTATTCTCTTAAAGAAGCTTGGTGGAACTTTGATGGGTATTGCATTAAATTTGTATATGGCTCTGGGGAGAATATTCATTTTGATGATATTTATTCTTCCAATCCATGAGCATGGGATATCTTTCCATTTCTTGGTATCAGTTTCTATCTCCTTGAGTAGCGACTCATAGTTTTCAGCATACAAGTCTTTCACTTCTTTGGTCAACTTTATTCCTAGGTATTTGATTGATTTTGCTGAAACAGTGAATGGGAGTGATTTCTGGATGTCTTCTTCTTCAGATTTAGTGTTTGCATAAAGAAATGCCACTGATTTTTGTACATTGATTTTGTAGCCTGATACCTTGCTATATTGCCTAACAACTTCCAGTAATTTTCTACTGGATTCTTTAGGTCTTTCTATGTATACTATCATATCATCTGCAAATAGTGAGAGCTTGACTTCTTCCCTTCCAATCTGTATCCCTTTGATTTCTTTCTCTTGCCTGATTGCTATGGCAAGAACTTCCAATACTATGTTGAAGAGTAACGGTGACAGTGGGCAGCCCTGTCTAGTCCCTGATCTGAGGGGGAATGCTTTCAGCTTCTCTCCATTGAGTATGATGTTGGCTGTAGGTTTGCTATATATAGACTCCACTATCTTGAGGAATTTCCCATCTATTCCCATTTTTTGTAGAGTTTTGAGCATGAATGGGTGTTGGATTTTGTCAAAGGCTTTCTCTGCATCTATTGAGATAATCATGTGGTTTTTGGCTTTGCTTTTATTGATGTGATGAATGACATTGATTGATTTACGGATGTTGAACCAGCCTTGCATTCCTGGGATGAATCCCACTTGGTCATGATGAACAATCTTTTTGATGTGTTGCTGTATCCGGTTGGCCAAGATCTTGTTTAATATTTTGGCATCTATGTTCATCAGAGATATTGGTCTGTAGTTTTCCTTTTTTGTTCTGTCCCTATCAGCTTTTGGTATCAGGGTGATGTTGGCTTCATAAAAGGTGGAAGGGAGTATTCCTGTTTCTTCAATCTTATGGAATAGCTTAAGAAGTATGGGTATTAACTGTTTCCTGAAAGTTTTGTAGAATTCGTTTGTGAAGCCATCTGGTCCAGGACTTTTGTTGTTGGGGAGATTCTTAATAACGGTTTCAATTTCTTTGTCTGTGATTGGTGCATTTAGATTTTGTAGTTCTTCTTGGTTCAGTTTTGGAAGTGCATAGGTTTCTAGGAATTGTTCCATTTCTTCCAGATTCTCTAGCTTGGTGGCATATAGTTCTTTATAGAAGTTTCGCAGAATTCTCTGGATTTCTGTGGTGTCAGTTGTGATATCTCCTGTATCGTTGACAATTCTATTAATTTGAGTCTTCTCTCTTTTTTGTTTGGTGAGTCTGGCTAGGGGTTTTTCAATTTTGTTAAATCTTTCAAAGAACCAACATTTGGCTTCATTGATCTTTTGTATGGTTCTTTTATTTTCGATGTTGTTTATTTCTGCTCTAACTTTAGTGATTTCTGTCCTTCTGGTTGCTTTAGGGTTCCTTTGTTCCTCTTCCTCTAAGTCCTTGAGGTGTGTAGTAAGTTCGTTCATTTGGGCTTCTTCTTGGTGTTTAATATGTGATTGTATAGCTATAAGTTTCCCTCTCAGTACTGCTTTAGCTGTGTCCCAAATATTTTGATAGGTTGTGTCTTCATTTTCATTAGTTTCCAGGAACATTTGAATTTCCTGTTTGAGTGAGTGTCTGACCCAGTGGTTCTTAAGGAGCATGTTGTTTAGTTTCCAAATTCTATGTCTTTTAATAATTTTCTGTTTGTTGTTAAAAGTTAGTTTTACTCCACTGTGGTCTGAGAAGATACTTGGGATGATTTCAATGCTCTTGAATTTATTGATGCTGTCTTTGTGACCTAACATGTGGTCTATCCTTGAGTATGTGTTGTGTGGATTTGAAAAGAAGGTGTATTCCAGTTTTTGGGGGTGGAGGAGTCTGAAAATGTCCAAGAGGTCTAGTCTGTCAATCTCTTCATTCAATTCTCTTATATCTTTATTGGTTCTCTTCTTTGTTGATCTGTCTAAGTGTGAGAGTGGGGTATTGAAGTCTCCCACTATTATTGTATTACTATTGATGTATTTTTGAAATTCTTTCAATAGGTGTTTAATGTATTTAGATGGTCCCTCGTTGGGTGCATAGATGTTAATAATTGTTAAGTCTTCTTGGCTGATTGATCCTCTTATCATTATGTAATGTCCTTGCCTATCTTTTATTACTTTATTTAATTTAAAATCTATCGTGTCTGAGATGAGAATGGCTGTTCCTGCCCTTTTTTGTGGACCGTTAGCCTGTATGATAGTTTTCCATCCTTTCACTTTAAGTCTGTGTTTATCTTGTTGTGACAGATGGGATTCTTGCAAGCAGCATATGGTTGGGTTATGTTTTCTGATCCATCCCCCCACCCTGTGCCTTTTGATGGGTGAGTTTAAGCCATTGACATTTATTGATATTATGGATTTAATGTATTGTAGTGCCATTGTTCTAAAAAACAATTTGTTTGCTCTGATATATTACAAGTATTATAGTGATGTTCTTGTTTATAAGAGGTCTTTTAATACCTCTTTCAGGGCTGGCTTGGTGATAGTTGCCTCCTTTAACTGTTGTTTGTCTAAGAAGGTTTTGATCCCTCCATCTAGCTTGAATGAAAGTCTAGCAGGATATATAATCCTTGGTTGAAACCCTTTTTCATTCAGGGCTCGATAGATATCTTGCCACTCCCTTCTGGCTTTTAGAGTTTGAGTTGAAAAATCTGCAGAAAGTCTTATGGGCTTTCCCCTGTATGTGACTTTTTGTTTCTCTCTTGCAGCCTTTAGGATCCTTTCTTTATCCTTACTTCTTCTCATTGTGACTATGATGTGTCTTGGTGTTTTCAGGTCTGGGTTGATTCTGTTTGGTACTCTCTGGGCCTCTTGCACCTTGATATCCTTTCTGTTATTCAGGTCTGGGAAATTTTCTTGTATTATTTCCTCTAGGATGTTTGCTTCCCCTTCCTCTCTTTCTTCCTCTGGCAGGCCAATTATACGAATGTTACTTCTTTTGAGATCATCCCATATGTTTCTGTTGTTGTTTTCAGTGTCTCTCAATCTCTTTTTAAGCTCTTTCACCTCTTTCTTAGTTTTCTCTAACTCATCCTCTGTCTGACTAATTCTGTTTTCTGCTTCTGTTAGTCTGCTTTCCCTTGCCTCAGCTTCTTTCTTCATTACAGCTATTTCAGCTTTCAGTTCTCTAATTGTCTCAAGATAATCAGTATTTTCCTTGGGTGTCTCAACTGTTGTTTCCCTAATACTGCCATTTCTTTCCTCCAATGTTGTTTTCATTTCTGTGATTAATAAGTTTATTATTGCTTGCATACTTTTCTTATCTATGGTTACTTCTGACTGATTTGTGGTTTCTTCTGGGCTCTTGTCTTCATTCATTGGGGTAGCAGTTTTATTTGTTTTTAATCTACCCATTTTTTTTTAATTTATGTGTTTCTCTCTTTTTTTTTTTTTTAATGTTCTGTTGTTCCTCAGTTGTTGTGTTTTGAGCACAAGTAACACTGTACTAAATACCTTTATGACAATTGCACTCACCAACCTCCGGAATAACCGTAGCAACTGAAGTAAGTATTGAAGGAGTTTAATCGTTACCAGTTAGCCAAACAATTTCTCCAGTCCGTGAAAAAATAGTAACCAAATCCCAGTGAAGAAAGAGAAAAGGAAGAGAGGATAGCAAGAATAGACAGTTATGCAAATTTACTATCCAGTGTATATTCTAAGGGTAACAAGAGTGTAAAGGGAACTAGAGCAGAGATACACACATAGAGAGTCCACTCTGGGTCAGATTTCTTCCCCAAAGTAATTCACAAATTCAGAAAGTCAAAGAAGAAAGAAGTGTATGACAAGATTAAAAAAAAAAAAAAAAGAGAGAGAGAGATTGAGAGAGATAAGAGAGAGAAAAGGGAGAAGATAGGAAGAAGAGTTGTAATTAAAGAGCAGTGCGAGGAACTTCCCAAATGTGTATCAGTGAATTAACAAAAAAAAAAAAAAAAAAAAAAAAAAAAAACCCTGTTTGGTGGTATGGGGTATCCTGCTAGTAGCTGGTCCCAGGCACTGCTTATGGGGGGAGGGGGGGCGGCGGGAAGGATGTATGCTTGAAAATTAAAAGGAAGAAAAAAGAATTTTTTCCCCCTACTCTAATTCTTAACCCAAATTAAGTTTTAGAAACATCCTTGGTATGACCGTTATGGCCCCTTATTGGATGGCCTGCTAAAGGCAGAAAATCCTATTGTTTACACGAGATGTGTCCGGAGCTCAAAGGCTGGCCGCTTCTGCTTCTCCGGGCGCCATTTTCCGGGAAACCCCGCCCTCCAGACTTTTTTAAAGGATTTCTCAAATCCTTTAAAAAGGATTTTTTAATCCTTTTTAATCGAGGCAGCCCCCGAGCTAAAGTGCTCTCTCCAGGTCCTCTGCCCGCCGCGCTCTGCAACCGGCGGAGGAGCCGCCTTCCCGGGCGGGCGGAGGACAATGCCCGGCGCACTCGCCTTGCCTGGCGCCGCCTGGGAATTCTGGCGCCCCGCTAGTCCGTGTCACCTTTGCTCTAATTGTTAACCCAAATTAAACTGTAATAACTTCTTTGGTGCCCCCCCCCCCCTTATTGACTGGCCTGCTAAAGGCAGAAAATCCTACCTTTGCCGATGATGCTATCAGAGCACTCGCTGTTAGCGACTTCTCAGGCCGTCGCCATATTACCTCCCCGCAATATACAATTTTAATGTGATACCCATCAAAGTTCCACCAACCTTCTTTAAGAGAATAGAACAAACACTACAATCATTTATCTGGAACCTAAAAACACTTAGAATTGCCAAAACCATCTTGAGGAAAAGAAACAGAAATCTCCATGGGAGGCATCACACTCCCAGACCTCAAACAATAATATAAAACCATCATCATCAAATCAGCATGGTACTGGAACAAAAATAGGCATACAGACCAGTGGAACAGAATTGAAAGCCCAGAACTAAACCCTGACACCGGTGGACATCTAATCTTTGATAAGGGGGCTCAAAGCATTAAATGGAAGAAGGAGGCTCTCTTCAATAAATGATGCTGGGAAAACTGGGTTGTAACATGCAGAAGAATGAAATTGAACCACTTTATCTCACCAGAAACAAAAATCAACTCCAAATGGATCAAAGACCTACATGTCAGACCAGAAACAATCAAATACTTAGAGGAAAACATTGGTAAAACACTTTCCCACCTAAACCTCAAGGACATCTTTGATGAAACAAACCCAATTGCAAGGAAGCCTAAAGCAGAAATAAACAAATGGGACTATATTAAATTGTAAAGCTTCTGCACATCCAAAGAAACTATTAAACAAACAAAGAGACCCCTCACAGAATGGGAGAAGATCTTCACATGCCATACATCAGACAAGAAACTAATCACCAAAATATACAGAGAACTCAGCAAACTTAGCACCAAAAAATTAAATGACCCAATCCATAAATGGACAGAGGATATGAGCAGAACATTCACTCCAGAGGAGATGCCAAAGGCTAAGAAACATATGCAAAACTTCTCCAGGTCACCGATTGTCAGAGAAATGCAAATAAAGACAACACTGAGATACCACCTCACTCCTGTAAGAATGGCATACATCAAAAAGGACAGCAGCAACAAATGCTGGAGAGGCTGTGGGGACAGAGGAAGACTTTTGCACTGCTGGTGGGAATGTAAATTGGTCCAGCCTCTGTGGAGAGCAGTCTGGAGAACTCTCACAAGGCTAGGCATGGACCTTCCATGTACTCCTATGTTCATAGCAGCACAATTCATAATAGATAAAACCTTGAAGCAACCCAGGTGCCCAACAACAGATGAGTGGATGATCAACAATTTAAATCAGCAACCTCTCTGAAGCTTGAATAACCAGGTATATTAAAAAAAAATCACTTGACTTTTCACAAATATCCAAATGCAAATCATTAGGTTTAAAAGGGAACTTCTCAGTAATCTATCAGTGCTGGAACTTGATAGCATCCTCCTTCAACATAAATCACATGACAATCCTAGAAAATTGTTGAAACTCCATTCAATTCCCCCATATTAAGAACAGAAATCTTCTATTTTAGCTTCTAAAATCAAAATTTTAATGGTTCACTTGTTTCCATTAATTTCCTTTGGGGCTGCTATATCTGAGTGCCATAGAAATATGGCTCATAAAACAATAGAAAGATCATAGTGTTGGTAGAGCTTATGTCTGATGAGAGTTGGACTCCTGGCTAATAGAAGATTACTTTTTTGTTGCTTCCTCACATGGTGGGAGGGATTCATGATCTCTCTAGAACCTTTTTTATAACACACTAATGCCATTTATGAAAGCTCTGTCCTTACAAAATGATCATCTTCCAAAGTCACTGCCTTTAAATGACACATTAGGAATTCAACATACGAATTTGGGGCTGGGCACTAAAGTTTGGTACCATCTTACTTTTCTGCCCAAGGTGTGCAACTAATGCAACTGTGATAAAATCCTAGTAATAAACTCACGAGGAATCTATATTTGCTTCTCTTTGTGTTGTGAAAAAGATAGGTGTGTGTATTCATATTTTTAAGGTAATGATATTGTGCAATTATTTTAACATTTCCCAATTGTAACAATTGTAATTAAAATACAAATGGAAATTCTTTTCTTAATCACTAAAGCTATGTACATTTTGAAAATGCACATATAAAAACGTTTTTTTTTAAATGGCTGTTATAAATAGTTAATTCATGTACCACTGAGACCTATGATAAACCTGATGGCAATCTAAAAAATATATATACATATGTATTTTTCCATGTAGTTCCCTTTGTGAAAATTTTAATATAATACCATTATATTCATTTACTGTAATTAATGAGTTGTTTATCTTATTTATTTTTTTCAGATAAATATAGAGCATGTCATATCTAAAAAAATATTAAAACTTCTTTTATATCTGAATTTAAGAGAGGACACAGAACATTAATTTGACCTCTACAGAGGACATTTTTAACAAAACAGCAACAATGAGAATTTCACTTTGTAAACATAATTGTCAAAATATTTATATCTAAGGAAAATTATATGTCCATTAAAACAATAGAAACCCTGGATAGAAGTGAGCCTATATATAAACAACAACAATAAAATCTCTAAATAGACATACATTTTCATGAGGACTTTCTACTAAATGGAATATTGGAAAATGTATAATAATATATTTAATTATACTATGTTAGTATTCCATTGATCAGTGATTAAGACCACTATTTGGAGCTCTTTGCTTAGGAATGAAAATATAAAGTGTCTGTTATTAAATAAGATTATAATTTCTGACCACAAAGAGCATATGCTGTAATCAAAGTTATCTGACAGAAGGATTATTGAATGTTTCAAAGAAGCACCCAAAATAATAAATTATAAATCAAAAGGATTATTAAAGTAGTTTAGTGGCATTACAATGACCAAGAAAGAGGATTAAAAATTTAGAGCACTGGTGAATTTTTCTAATATTCTTTATCAGATATTAAAATAACAGAAAAGTAGAATACCTTATTTAATAGTTCAACTAAACTGTTAATGTTATTGATGGTGCATATAATTGCCACATAATTCACTTATGCAAATTAAAATACAAATTTCATATAATGGAACCACTGAAATTTGACAAGACTTCTCTTTTTCAAAAAGTATGATCAAAGGATATTTCAATTTTAAGAATTTTCCAATAGGAGCTCAAAAATGGATTTTTTTCCTGTCAGATAATCAAATTAGAAAACTTTTTGTGTATCCTTGGCACTGATATCTTGGCACTGATATTATATATATATATATATATATATATATATATATATATATATATATATATATATATATATATATATGGTATATTTGTTTTCCAGAAGTTTATCTAGATTAAAACAATGGAGCATCAATGTTCACAGACACTTGATCTTTAACACTGTCACAGAATACTAATGTCTTGCCCAGTGTTTCATCTGGCTCTTCAATACCTCTCTAAAGTGTCATAATTGTTATATACAGTTAGAACTATTGAAAGGAATTCTGTCATTCTATTCAATAAATAGACTGAGAAAAACTTTGAGGGACAAAAGTTGAAATGATAAGTGAAACTGGAAGTCCTTTTTGCTAGAATGTGTGATTTGGTTCACTCTCTTTTTTTCTCTCATCACTGGGTCTGGGGGCCTGGAGGCCTGGAGCCACACATAACCTGTGCAGCATGGCTGTTGTTTCCACACATTGGTGCTTGGCAGCAGCTACCTGGCTTCATTGCACATCCATTAGAACACAATCAAAGGAATGGTTAGACTTCACTCAAGAGCCAATTTTGGGCTTTAAATGCTTGTCAAATACCCGTTCATCTAAAATAGGATTGTTCCCTGCACCATCTTACCAGGTCACATCTTACTGCTGACCAGGTCTTCAGTAGTTTTGAAATGACCTCACAAAATTCTCTTGAGGTCAGGAAGATAAAGGCTATGTAGAGGGGCCTGACCAATTCCACCTTTATTGAATATTAGAGACATGGAATCATTCAGAACTGAGTACCTCATCTCCATTTTAAAATGCATATCCACTAGGTGCTATGAATAGATATCTGGCTACACTATTTCCAACCTAGCACTCACTTAAATGATGTATACTTATGTATATTTGTCATATACATAAAAGCCCACTCTAGGCTGACATTTTCAGAAAGCAAGAGTGCTAGGGAGATTACATAATAGACATGTAAACAACTTTTATGCTTGAGTCTCCAAGGACACTGCTAAGTTTCTGGCACCACCATAAGTCAGACTAGAGCAATGATATGGAAAGAGAGGAAGAAAGAAAGAAAGAAAGAAAGAAAGAAAGAAAGAAAGAAAGAAAGAAAGAAAGAAAGGGAAAGAGAGGAAGGAAGGAAGGAAGGAAGGAAGGAAAGAAGGAAGGAAGGAAGGAAAGAAGAGAAAGAGAGAATTAGAGACAGAGAATAAAGGAAAAGATACCACAGCACTGAAGCTTATCTCCAGTAGGGTGGGAGCCATGTCACAAAGCAAGCAACATCTAAAGTTATCTCTGATGTAAGTTCATATATAAATCAACATGGATAATATAAGAGCTGGAGAGGTAGCTCACTGTATAGGTTGCATGATTTGCCATGTTTTTGGCCCAGATTCAAACTCCCAGCAAATGGGAGGAGCTATGAAACTAGAGGTAATGAATCAATGAATAATGAAGAAAATAACAGTAGGCAGGGGCAGGCAGTGGTTTACCTCCTAAAACACATATGACACTGTGCAAGTACTGGGGTTCAAGCCCCTGAGCTTAACATGCAGTGGGAAAGCTTCACAAGTGGTAGAGAAGGGATGGAGTTGTGTCTCTGACTCTCTCCCTCTCTATCGTCCCCTCCCCTCTCAGTTTATGTCTCTATCAAATAATAAATAAATAAAATAAAAAAGTAAATAACATAGGATAAAGGGTATTAATGGCTAGGTATATACTGTTGAGCACATATAGAGTTATTATATACTGTGTCCAAGATACACCAACTCATTTATTACTCATGAATTTACAGAGCAATGGCATCCCCCATAATCAACTAAGTGTGATATAACATAGGTTAAGTAATTTCATCAGAGTTAACAAAAGGCAGTTAACAAAAGGAAAGGGAGGCTGGATAGCCTATCACCTGAGGATGACGGGTCCTGAAATTGGCACAGCCTGGAATGTTCCTAGGTGTGATCATGGAATATGAGCTCAGACCTATTGAGATGCAGAGGTTACATAGGCTGTTATGCTGAATATCAGCCCCAGATAAAATTGATAGAGTTTACAGTTAACAATATTTATATATTTTCCCATATTTAGGAGCTACTCTCCTCCCTGATACAGCTTTCTAGTCCTTTTTCCAACTGTGACACCACCACCCCCAGGACAATAACTTAGGTAACCTGGATATCAGATGTCAGGCTCTGGTGAAAACTAGTAAAGTTATGTGCCCCTTGGAATATATCTAAAATAGACCTACTAGCTTTTTCCAAAATGGAGACCCCAAATCTTAATCCACAATATTCCAGCCTTTAGGTTCACGATTAGTCAAAAATTTGCTCTGCTTCTATTTTAACTCTTTTTCATCCACCAGGTTCCAGATGATACCATGATGCCAAATGGACTTCCCAGGGCAGATGACCCCATCAATGTGTCCTGGAGCCCTGCTTCCCCAGAGCCCTGCCCCACAAGGAAAGAGAGTCTGGGAGTATGGATCGACCTGTCAATGCCCATGTTCAGAGAGGAGGCAATTACAGAAGTCAAACTTTCCACCTTGTGACCCCATAATGACCCTTGGTTTATGCTTCTAGAGGGTTAAAGAATAGGAAAGCTATCAGGGGAGGAAATGATATAGAGTTCTGGTGGTAGGAATTGTGTAGAATGTACTCCTTTTATCCTAATGTCTTGCCAGTGTTTCCATTTTATAAATAAAAACTTAAAAAAAAAAAAAAGGAAAGCAAGTCTGGGTTCCTGATTATTAAGCAATTTGTTCTGCTTTATATTTTAAAGCTTTTTAAAAACCAAGTCACAGATGCTACCATGATGCCAACCTTGGCAAATGAACTCACCAATGTGAACTAGAACCCCACATCACCAGAACCTTGCCCTGCTAGGGAAAGATAGAAACAGACTGGCATATAGATAAGCCTACCAATACTCATGTTCAGCAGATAAATAATTACAGAAGACAGACTTCTCACCTTCTGCACTCCATAATGACCCTTGACTCATACTTTTAGAAGGGTAAAAAATAGGAAAGCTTGCAATGGAGGGGATAAGGTAGGGAACTCTGGTGGTGGGAATTGTGTGGAATTGTACCCTTCTTATCCTATGGTCTTTTCAATAATTATTAAATCAATAATAAAAAACCAGGTTTGAATGTTACTCCTGAACATGATCTTTTATAGAAATTACTCTTTCTTTAAACTTTAAGAGCTCCCCTTATGCTACTATAGATTATCCTGTGCACAGAGGTACCCAGGTTTCTCCTTTTCGACACTGTTTTTCATCCATAGCACTTTCCCACAAGAACTAAGTTGTCAATCTCCTTGAGTCACTTTCCTTATCTATACCAAATTTTATTCTGTTTTCTAATGATCAGTGCCCAAGCTACTGTATCTCATTTGAGAAAATAATCAAGCAGCTGTCTTCAAATCTTTCCAATTTTCTGAACTTTCTTCAGAAGGCAGGACACTCTAAAACACAAGTTATGAGGCCTCTGGCATCAAGCTGTTTCTAATCTCTCTCCCTTTATGTCATTCATCTTCTTAGCTATCTTTGTAATCACTTCTGATACTTGCTGATCAGTCCACCATAGATCTCCACCTCTTCTGATGCTACTTCAACTTGAGAATCAGAAGCTATCAGTTGAAATTTACAATAGAATGTTCATTTTCTAAGTTTTTGTGATTTTTTTGCTAGAGCTGTATTTAGAAAATATAGGAAAGAAGTGATTCAAGGCTATTTTGTTAATGCTCTTGATTTCTCTGCTTTGTTGTGCATACAAATCAAATAGGGATGCTATTTAATCATCTCAAGGTAAGTTCACTGAATTGCATTCAACATCTTAGATTTGCTCAAAAGAAAGCAGCAGGTCCACCTCCACCCCCATACTTATGTTATTTCATTTACTTTACTTTCCAATTGTCCAGGAAGAAAACAAGAGGGCTATCAAAGTGCCAGTTAATGTTTTTGTTGTTGTTTTAGACAGTATCATACAACTTTCTAATTTTCTTGATTAGTTCTGATTAGTACTGAGCTGTGTTAGGCCACCGAGGTATGTATCTTCTCCTGAGTTTTCTCATTAGTTTTCTGTCCCCTGGTGTCAGCACACCCACCCACCCCCACCCCCGCTGCTCCAGATTCTGAGGGCAGTAGGGATGGAGACTCACAATTGCATCTGGTGAGTCTTAGGGGAGTCCTCTCCTCTGTTCAGCAATCTTTTTGTTGGTGAAACAGACTGGAGGTGGTGTCTCAACTGGTAAACTGCCGGACTGTTACCAGCTACTTAATCTCTCCCTAGGCTCCTCTCTGTCCAAGAGCCACACATGTCTGCAATCACGGTTGATTTAGTGGGTTCCTAAAGTCATTCTCTTCCTGCCTTGGTGTGGTCCCAGGTGGTCTCCTTTGGTATTCCTAGTTGACCTGAGAGAGGAGAGGAGAAAAACACAGCTGCTCCTGTTCCATAGCCCAACCTCTGGAAGTTCTCTCCCACAGCTCTACTCTAACATTAATTAATCAATTATCTAACTCAACAGCAGAGCATGGAAGTGCACCAGGCCTAACTTCAAAACTACTAGGTGAGCAAGTGATAATGGGTCTGAAAATACTGTTTCTTGGGGGCTGGGAAGTAGCTCAGTCAGTTAAGTACATATGGCACAAAGTTCAAGAACGGGCAGAAGGATATAGGTTCGACACCTGGTTCCCCACATGCAGAGGTGGTGAAGATGGTCTACAGGTGTCTTTCTCTTCCTCTCTCTGTTTTCCCGTCCTCTCTTGATTTCTCTCTGTCCTGTCCAGCAACAATGACAGCAATAACAACTATAATAATAACAACAATGATGAACAACAAGTGGAAAAAGTGGTCTCCAGGAGCAGTGGATTCGTGGTGCAGACACTGAGCCCCAGCAATAACCCTGGAGACAAAAAAAAATACTGTTTCTTAAGATCACTTTATTGAGGAGATATTGATTTATAAGTTTTGTTTTTTTTTTTGTCACAGGTACAGTTTCACATTTATACACATGATAAATATACACACAAGTCAGCCACATCTAAATGCTCATGCCATGTCACCTCTTCAGTTTATTCATTTTAGTTGGTGGATCTACTGTCATAGGCCATATTTGATGAATCCTTCTTTCTGTATTTGCCCTTCCTTCATTTTTTAAGTAATTAAGATTGTGAGTGAAATCATCCAGTAATTTTCTTTCTCCTCCCAATTTATTTCATTTAGCCTCATTCCTCCTAGTCCTAAACATGTGTAGCAGAAGGAGACCTTCATAAATGCCACAATTTCCTTAACCACTCATTTGCATTTGGATCCTTGGTTTGTTTCCAATTTGGGGTTATTGCAAAGAGCACTACAATAAATGCATGCATGCAGAGATTTCCTCTGATAGGCTCTTGTGTATTCTTTAGATAGTACTATTTAGAATAGGAATTACCTGTTCATAGCTTAGGTCCATTATGAACATGCTCTGTCATCTCTTGATTATTTTCCAAAGAGGCTGGACCAGTTTACATTCCCACCAACAGGGTAAGAGTGTTCATTTTTCATTATATCCCAATGAACACGTGCTACTTTTTTTCCTTTTTAATATATACAATTCTCACAGGTGTAAAGTTGTATCTCAATACTTTCTTGATTTTTTTCATATTATGTTACTTTGAGGATCTTTTTGTTTGTTTGTTTTCAAATGCCTGTTTGCCAAAAAGACATCTTTGTGGTGAAATGTCTGAAAGATATCTTTTTCAATAAATGATGTTAGGACAATTGGGCAGTCACTTGTGGAAGAATGTAACTGGATCACTGCATCTCACTATTCACAAAAATCAACTTCATGTAGATCTGAGACTTGGATATTGGACTGGAGGCCATAAAATACATTGAAGAAAATGTAGGCAGAAAAGTACTCCTTGATATTTGCCCTGGAATGTTGGATGTCTTCAGCTCAATAGCCAGGAAAACAAATGCAAACATAAGCCAGTGAGATTACATTAAATTTATTTTGTTCTGTCTATGCAGCACGAGAAACAACTACTAAAACAAGAAGGCATCTACTGAATGGTAGAGGATACCTTCATGTCATGCAGAAGACAAAGGGTCAATAACCAACAACAACACCCACAATAATACAATTAAAATGATGAGACTATACTAACAAAATTTATTTATTTTTTCTTATCCAAGTTTTAACTGCTCCTGCTTTGATTTTTTTTTCAAAGAGAGACAGCAACAGAAAGAAACAGTGAGAAAGGAAAAGGAACCACAACATGGAAACTTTTTTCAGTGGATAGAAGGCTGAATCTGTGTTGTACACATGGCAAAGAGGGAACTCTATCTTGGTGAGGTATCTTAAGGACAAGCATATATTTGTTTATTTGTTTGTTTGTTTTAACACTGTGCTGAGTTTTCTAGTTGGGGATCAAATTTAGAGAGTCCTTGATCTAAACCTTATCATTTCTGTTATACTCAGTGTAATTGAAGTTCTGCCAAACTATTCTCTTCAAGAGTCTCAAGTGCCTTCCCAAAATGGCTGCCATTTACTGGATAATAAGCAAACAGAGACCTCATCTTAGTGTAATTAAAAGCATTATTCCATTCTTTATTACAATATGTGTTGGTAATTTTAACATGAATCTGGAAGTATATGATAAACAAATATATCCAACAATTTCTTTGACTTGTAAAGATAGTGTTCAAATTTAGTCATTGTATTTAATATTTATATTATCACTTTTTCAACAATTCTATGTCAAAACCAGTACCTGTAAGATCTAGCATCAACAAAAATAGGTTTGACTGGCAAAAATTTTTATGTTCTTTGAATAAATATTTTATCTTGGAAACAGTACTTTGTATTATTAATACCAAGACTGCCGGGTTAGCCTGATAGTGTTTCTTCCTAGGCACATGCTCTCTGGGTTGGAGAGAACTTGGCCAGAGCCAACCTAGGCTGCAGCTTACACAGTGATGCAGGAGAGGAACCAGGAACTCTCATGGCTGAGCGGAAACACAATGCAATGCTTTTATTGATCAGAAAAGAATCTACCTTTATACCTACTGAGACTGAAGTGGCAGGTCAGAAAAAAGGAAATGACTAGGAGAGGAGGCAGAGCAGAAAAAGAGTGTGGAGGTAGCAATGCTTTCATCTAACCAGTGGGGATTAAACCAATGCCCTGCAGGCAGGGCAGGTCTCAGGCAAAACAATGATTATGTAACTAGACCACAGCATTAAGCAATGGAGCAGAGGGGAGCTGGCATAATGCCCAACACAAGACAAAAATAAACAAGCAAACAAACAGGAATAATTACTGTTAGTGTTTCCCAGTTAGTTTTAACCTTGATCTCTAGGATATTCATTGTGATGCACCTCCCACATTTTGACTCCAATAATATATTTAGTTTATTCTAATTCTATGATTCCATAATTCTTCCCAAGTCCACTGTCAGAGTATTGGGACGTGCATCTTTTCAATATGGTTTTACGCATCACAAAACTTGAAAGTATTATATTAAGTGAAATCAACTAGAAAGAGAAAGACAAATAGTAGTTTGAGTGGAATTTTAAAAAGCTGAACTCAGAAACAGAGATTTCTGCAAGGGGCACAGTGGGTATAGGAACTAGGTGATGGCTGTCAAAGGGTACAAACTTCCAGTAATGAGTAAATTGCAGGCCTCTACTGTGCAGTACAGTGAGTTTAATTAACACTTGATTGTATACTTCAAATCTGTTTAATTCAGGGGGTAAGGAGAGATAGCATAGTGGTTATGCAAAGGGACTCTGCCACCTCAGGCTCCAAAATCCCAGGTCCAATCCCACACACCACCTTAAACCAGAGCTGATCAGTGTTTAAAATGAATAACATATTTATAATTAAAAAATGTTTAAATGCTAGATCTTAAAGTATTCCTTGTTGGTATGCATGAGACCCCTTCTGTTTCATTTGGTTTAAATCCCCCCTGCTTAACACTATTCTATTTACATAACCACTTCATTCTATTTATATAACCGCTGTTAACAAGCACCTCCCTCCAGGGCATTGCTTCAATCCCCACTGTTTCATGGTATGTTTTTGCTCCACCCCCCCTCCTTGTCACACACTGATCCCTTCTTTGTCACACTCTGATTTTCACCAGTCACTTTTCTCTCCACCCTCTCTATGTCACATCCTGTTTCCACCTTACTTGGCAAGTATATATAAAGACAGCATTGTGAGTTTTAGAGTACTTTAGTTTAGCTTAGCTTGGCTTAGATTGTGCTGCATCCTGCATGAATAAAGAGATACTGCCTACAGCTCAACCATGAATCCCTGGTCGTCTGTTACCCGCCCGCGAAGCTAGCCCAGTGAAAACAACATAACCCGTCGAAAACGACATATGGCGCCCAACGTGGGGCAGACCTGCGCAACTCCCAGATAAGTGAAGACTTTGCCTACCTATGCACTATGGTCTTCTCTTCTACTTATGAAGAGGTTTGCCAAAGCCTCTACTGTTTCATCATGAGACAGTTACTCTGTCTCTGGAACATTTTGCTCTGGGCCAAACTTTGTTTCCCTGACCGGAAACTTTGGTTTCTTGTGACCAGGATCATAGAGCTTGGGAGATGCATGGAGATTTCTCCTTGGACTTTCTGGATTCCCTCTCCCATGTTTCCTGAGGAAAAGGACTACATTTTGCTCCGGGCCACAGTTTGGTTCTTTATGACCGTGATCGTAGACCTTGGGATATGCATGGGGATTTCCCCTGGAACTTTCTGGACTTCTTCTCGAATGTTTCCCATGGAGAAGGACTACTCTAATTTGAAGAACATTCTCGAGTACCCTGGCAGTTCCCAAGTATGGAGACATGTGGTTAGTTCTACTCTCCTGATTGGATTCTTTTTCAATGGGAAGACACTTTTAAAAATGGGTGCCTGAAGCAATCCAGCAGGAACAGTCAGAAACACCCTAAATGGAATTTCGAGGACCTTTTTGGACTAGGTCGCCCTCCGGGGATTCTTAATCCTACATGGTGAGATCTTGATAATCTGGTTCAAGTTGCGTTTCATAAGAGAATGATTTGAATGACTGAATTTTTGTTTGACATTGACTTAAAAAAAAAATGCTGGACGCAGCCATGATTTCTAGAGACATCCAGAAACAATCCAAAAAATTGTTTTTTTCCTCCTTTGATTTCTCTTTTACGTCTTGACATGAATCTGAAACGTTTAATCCTGAAAACTGTATGAGTTATGGGTGGGGCATATAGTGCAATGATTATGTTAATTATTCTCATGCCTAAGGCTTTTAACCGTGGTTCTTCTGTTTACCTTTCCACATTTTATTGAGTTTAAAGTGTTTTAACAACCTCGAAATGATACTAGAAAGGACTTCCAATTATAATGGAGTTATCAATGATAGTAAACTTCTAATCTGCTACAAGTTTTGTTTGACAAGTAAGTGAATTTCAGCTGTCAAGTCTTCACATGAAAAAGCATCTACTCAAATGGAATTCCCGGAAATCCATTTGGACCCCTGTTCTCTGACATCGCCCCCGGAAACCAATAATGTGACCTGGCACGACCTGAAGAAACAGATTCACAGACTCGAAAGCTCACTCTCTACAGAAAAGCAGAATTCTGGTGGCCAACATTCCCCATCGAGACAGATGTGCAGCGTTTCATCCTCCAGCATTTTCTTCTGTGGTCAGCTACTTTGGACTGACACCTCCATCGGGCTTACTGGTACACACAGCTGTGTTTCTCAAAGACTAACTTCAGCCAATTGCCTTGAGACTTTATAGACCATGTCCCCTCGCCGGCAGGCTCTGTCCCAGAGGCAGAAAACTCCCCCTCCTTATTAGGTTATGCCCACAGAGGCATGAAGCGCCCCAAGAGGCAAGAGATGCCCACAGAGGCAGGAAACGCCCTTTGAGGCAAGAGATGCCCCCAGAGGCATGAAGCGTTCCCAGAGGCAAGAAATGCCCTTTCGCCTGCTAGGCCTTGCCCTTTGAGGCAAGAAAAGCTCCACTTGGCATCACACTGGTTATTGCTGCTCGCCTATTTTGTTTTCCATGTTATATGCCAGTTCTTTTGAAAACGCCAGTACGATATACGTTTCTGTTCACGCCGTAATGGCCATTAGTTAAAAAGAAAGGGGGAATTGTTGGTATGCATGAGACCCCTTCTGTTTCATTTGGTTTAAATCCCCCCTGCTTAACACTATTCTATTTACATAACCACTTCATTCTATTTATATAACCGCTGTTAACAAGCACCTCCCTCCAGGGCATTGCTTCAATCCCCACTGTTTCATGATATGTTTTTTGCTCCACCCCCCCTCCTTGTCACACACTGATCCCTTCTTTGTCACACTCTGATTTTCACCAGTCACTTTTCTCTCCACCCTCTCTATGTCACATCCTGTTTCCACCCTACTTGGCAAGTATATATAAAGACAGCATTGTGAGTTTTAGAGTACTTTAGTTTAGCTTAGCTCGGCTTAGATTGTGCTGCGTCCTGCATGAATAAAGAGATACTGCCTACAGCTCAATCATGAATCCCTGGTCGTCTGTTACCCGCCCGCAAAGCTAGCCCAGTGAAAACAACATAACCCATCGAAAACGACAATTCCTAACACTTACAAACATAAGGGTAACTATGGAAGGAAACTGCAGGTATTCTAACTACTTTTGTTATGACAATATTTCTTTCTCTTTTTCCATATATATGTATATGTTCACAATGGTACCATTAAAAACATTATTTATTTATTATTGGATAGAAACAGAGAGAAATTGAGAGGGGATAGGGAGATACAGAAAGAGAGATAGAGAGACACCTACAGACCTGCTTCACCACTTGTAAAGCTTTCCCCCTGCAGCTGGGGTCTGGGGCTTGAACCTGGGTCCTTGTGCATTGTATTGTATGCAATTAACCAGGAGCACCACTGCCCAACCCCAGTGGTACTATTTTTAAGCTCACAAAATATTATAGATCAAATATATCTCAATAAAACTTCAGGGAAACAATAAGAAAACACTGTCATGAAAAAAATGTCACATCTTCAAGTGCCACCATTCATAAATTTATTCTAAATTAAAAAAAAAAGAAGAAGTTGGAGAGCTATGTCTCCAGATAGGAATTGTGTCTTGCCCTGAGTGTGACTTTGGTCCATATTCTGTCACCGCATCAAGGTGCAAAGGCAATAGAGCCCTGTAATCTATACTTTGTCATTTTCCTTTCAAAAAAATTCACCTTCTCACTATCAATGAATCAAGGAATAAAATGAGTGTTTAGTATATATAACCTATTGTCACTACAAGTATTTGTGTTACTATCTTTCTTTTAAAATTCCCTTAAATGTGGTAATAGTTCATCTGCACAAAAATTCAGATGAGAAGTAGTTCTTGAATCTAAGAGGTGGCACTGGAAATAAAGTGGAAATGTGAATAGATTGAAGAAAATTCCAGAATTAAGGAAAAAAGTACAGGAGTTGGTTACACAAGGTATGCAGTGATTTTATTGACAGGATGAGTTAAGGTAACTGCAGAATATATTATCAAAATCATTAGGCAGGGAGTAGGAAATGAGACACCAATCTGAAAAGCTGTAAAATCTATCGAAAATGATTTAAGTGTAATCTCATTAGGTAATGAAAAACGAAACAAACAGATTCTTGTTTAGTGGAGAGAAAATTTAAAACTGGTGAAAATGAGGCACTGAGCAGATTTAATGAAGAGGATAACAATGTGTCTGTAAAGAGAATGTCTGATAAATGAGCAGATATAGGATATTGTTGGATGGTTGTGTGATAAAATAGGTTTAAATACAGGGTAGAAAGTTAAGAAAATAAGGTAATCAAAAGAATAAAATAATATGTAGATAAGCATTTTTGTAGGGGATTTGTGGAAGAAAGAAATTACAGGAAAACTTGGTAAGAAATCCCCTGTGTTAACAATTAATCTCTGACATTAAGCATAGGCTTAACCTTAGGTGACAGATAATTCAAGACCATAGAATAAATGAACTTTTAGTATAGCATGAATACCCTAGACAAAATATGAGTGGCATTTCTTCATATTTATCTTTCTTTTGATTGCAGTTTGGTTATTTTGAAGAAATCAGCTAATAAGAAAATGAATGCTACACAATGTTGTCTACAAGTGGATAACTGAACAAGATTGTCAAGGAGGCCGAAGTTGCTAAATCAAGAAAACAGAGAAAAGTGCTACTTTCTTGCTTCAGGTCTTTTCCCCTTGAGTGAAAGAAATCAAATGGAGAGCTACAAATATTAAGACAGGGGGTGGAACCAACATGGAGACTCCCAGAAAATGCATGGCCTGAGCTCTGCAAGGAGGCTGCTTCAAAACTGGGAAGTTCAGGTGAGGGTAGGAATTCTGGGCACCAGGTTCCAAATGCTACCATGATGCCAACCAGACTTCCCTGGACAGACGACCCCACCAATGTGTCCTGAAGCTTCTCTTCCTCAGAGCCCTGCCCCACTATCTGGAAAGAGAGACAGAGTATGGATTGACCTGTCAACGCCCATGTTCAGCAGAGAAAACAATTACAGAAGCCAGACTTTCCACCTACTGCACTCCATAATGACTCTGGGTCCATACTCCCATGGGTTAAAGAGTAGGAAAGCACTCAGGGGAGGGGATGGGATACAGAGCTTTGGTGGTGGGAATTATACCCCTCTTACCCTATGGTCTTTTCAGTGTTTCCATTTTATAGATAAAAACATTAAAAATTAAAAAAATAAAAGAAAAAAGAAATGTTACCTTAGAAATTTCCATGAGATGGCTTTAACCCTAGTCATTGTGTTCTTGCAGGGGATTTTCCTAGCTTCTACCAAATGAGTAGGGATTGTAGGAAGGGCAGAACCAGGTCGAGGAACTAAAAGTTATTCTAGCTATTATGGCTAATAGTCAAGTAAAAGTGTGACCATGTTAAGGATAAAATAAAGCTAATTAAAATGAAATTGCATTAAAAAAAGAATCCACAAAATAATATAGTAATGTCATTATAATATCAACCTTTTATATAATTCTTTTAAAATGCCATCACTAATTGACATTTCAATTTAACCTTTAAATGGTCAGTTCTTCTCCTCAAACAGCTGGAACATCTTTTAATACTTCACCACTCCTAAAGTTTCCTCTTGTAGATGGGGCCCAGGAGCTTGAACCTGTAATATGTAAGCTCAGTCAGGTGCATCAACATCCAACCTCAAAATTTGACCATTTTAATAAATTATTTTTCTAAAACAAATTATAAATGAATTTATATCAAATCAGAATATTTTAGAATAGCTTTATAATTATTTTTTCTAAACTTGAACATATTTCTTATTTCAGTTACTTATTGTAACTAGCTTCTTACACAATTACAAATGAACATGTAGATACAAAGACAGATATGGTTATAGATACAAATACAGGTAAAAACGTAGTAACACCATGTTACTGATCATTTTCTAAATTCAGTAATTTGATATTCTAACTTCACAAATGTAACTTCATAAATTTTCTATAGCTTTATGCAAATTTGTATCATACAAACAATATATTCTAAGTGCAAACATCTTCAATTAACATTTTTTTATATTTATTTTTCCATTTAATTGCACTTGTTGTTTTATTGGTGTAGTTATTGTTGTTGATGTTGTTGTTGGACAGGACAGAGAGAAATGGAGAAAGGAGGGGAAGACAGAGAGAGGGAGAGAATGATAGACACCTGCAGACCTGCTTCACTCACTGCCTGTGAAACGACTCCCCTGCAGGTGGGGAGCCAGGGGCTCGAACCAATTAACACACTTTTAAAACAATATATTTATTTATTCATTTATTTCCTTTTGTTGCCCTTGTTTTTTAATTATTGTTGTTACTGATGGCGTTTTTGTTGGATAGGATAGAGAGAAATGGAGAAAGAAGAGGAATACGGGGACGTGGAGAGAAAGACAGACACCTTCAGACCTGCTTCACCAATTGTGAAGTGACCCCCATGCAGGTGGGGAGCCGGGGACTCGAACCGGGATCCTTATGCCAGTCTTTGTGCTTTGTTCCAATTAACACTTTTTATAGCATAGTTTTTGGGATTGAGGAAGTACACATTTTATAAACTTATAAAATTCAGTTTGGTGAAGGATTCTTTCAATTGAGATTTTTATTTTAATTGGAAATCTAAGTATGTCAGCCAAAATGTCATTTTAGGCACTATTACGTTTTTTGAATGACAATTGAATTACATTTCCAACAATATGTTTATAAGACAAACCTGATGAAAAAATTGGCCATTATTGCTTTGAATATTTCTCCAATTTGAGTCACTAACAGATTACAGATGTTCTCATTTGAACATTTTTAGTAGAGCATGTCATGTTAGTCAATTAAATATTGGAACACCATCAGAAAAATAATCCCATGCCTTAAGATATTCTAAAGAATAAGCCTATAATTCCGCACATAATTTTTGCCATTCCCTCTAATGGAAAATTACCTGATACCTGAGATGAACACCAGGAGCCAAAATTTTACTTTAAACCCACTGAGTCTAAATTAATGGTGACAAGGATGCAGAAATAGGTCAGGTATGTAAGGATGTAAATAAGGCCACTCCTGCTCTACCCTTGTTTCCTGGATTTTTTCTCTCTACTGGAGCCAAGGGATATATATATGCTTAAAATTATATATTGATACTCTCTGGGATAATGTGTCTACCCTTGAAAAAATGTAATTTCCAAAGTCAGGCAGTAGCACACTTGGTCAAGTGCATATACCATCGTGTGCAAAGACCCTGGTCCCCACCTGTAGTGATAAAGCTTCATGAGCAGAGAAGCAGTGCTGCAGGTGTCTCAATATCTCTCTCTATATCTTTCCCTTTCCCCTCTAAATTCCTCTCTGTCTTATCAAATAAATAAATATACAAATATTTAAAAGGAAGAAAGCTTTTTTTAAAGAAAAATGCCATCACTAACGGATGTCTTCACTTAATCTGTAGGTGACCTGTGTTTTACTCCAAACAGCTAGAAACTTCCTCAGGCTGCAATAGGGCCAGTGTGAATAAATGCATTTTAAATGAAGCACCATGCTGGTGGATTAAATACTTTCTTCAGCCACAGTCAATGGTGTGAGCTAAGTCATTTTGTATGCCAGTTCTGTATTCCTGAACCTTGTATAGTGGCAAAAATGAAAGTTACATAATTGAAAGAGTACTTAAAAAAATCGCTCACTTGGTTAGTGTGTCATTTTGTTATGTGTGCTACCAAGATTCAAGCCTAGACCCCCACCATATTAAAAAAAAAAAGCTGCGATATCTCTCTCTCTCTCTCTCTCTCTCTGCTTCCATTTCTATCTAAAATGTAGGAAAAAATATATATATAACAAAATCATCAGGTAAAGGCCCAAATTTATAACTAATTTGTAGAGAAATATTTATTATATGTATGATTTAAGCTGAAAATTAAAAAGAATGGGCTTAAGATGAAATGATAAGGACTGCTACTCCAAGCTAAAGGAATATTATAGTAGAAAAGAGTCACTATGCTTATATTAGATAATACAGTCAACAACAATGAAAAATCAAAAGGTATCAGGAAGCCACCATGAATAGTATATAATGATAAACAGACCAATGAAACACAATATTATAACTATTATGATTATATATGCATCCGACAGGGCAGAAATAGCTTGTATGCGCAAACAGTAAGGAGTATAAAGAGAAGTACCAAGGGGATTTTTTTAACACCCCACTGGATATATCATCCAGCCAGAAAATTATCAAGGAATGAAAGGCTTAAGTCACAAACTTGAACCGATGGATTTAATAGATAGCTAAAGAATAGTTCACCTCCAAATCAAAATAAACCTTCTTTTGTAGTATTCATATACTATTTTCAATAAAACCATATGCTTGGTCATAAAAAAGTCTCAATTTTATGTTTTGAAAATTTAAAATTTAAATTATATGAAATAGGTTTTCAGAACAGAATGTTAGGAAATTAGAAACGAAGCAATAGAAGAGGAAAGCCAAAATGTTACAGAGAATAAACAGCATAACACCACATTAAGAATAATTGTACAACAAAAAAAAAGTGTAAAAGCAAGTAGAAATGGGTAAGAAAATAAAGTATTTTTGAAGAGAAATCTACAGAATTGTTACACTGCTAGCGAAGTTTTCCCCTTGTTGGTAGGGATCAGGGATTTGAACTTGGTGAACGTCTCTTTGATAATTGTTCCTGAGAAAATTGAAAAGCCACATGAAAGGGAATGAAAGCATACCACCCTATAACATTTTGTGCATAAGTTTATTCAAAGTGCAAAGATTTATCTGAAGTTTTACAGTGCATAGAGAAAATACAAATTATATGTCTTTTACTTTAGTCTTAGAGATATTCTCTGGGAAGTTAATTCAATAGCAATGGCATAAAAGCAAAAGAAAAATTACAGGACTAAATCAAATTAAAAAATCTACACAGCAACGGATTATTTGCATCAAAACAAGGACATCCAATTTGATGGGAAATGATACTTAAATGTAATGAATGTGAGCAGATAAAATATCCAAACTATACAAATAGTTTATATAAACGAGTATCTACAAAACTGATTAATGGAAAAGCAGCTGAATTGATACTTTGATACTAATGAAGATATACAGATTACAAATTGGCGTGTGCGCATGCGCGCGCGCGCACACACACACACACACACACACACACACACACACACAGGAATGTTCTTTCTTTCTTTATATATTTTATTACTTGGAAAACACAAATCAAAACAGCCCGATATATCACCTCACATCTTTTAAAATGAATATTATATGAAAGACAACAACAAATAAACAGTAAGTTTTGGGAGGATAGAAACAACAGATGGATTATGACTAAGTTTTGATTGTTCTTTAAATTTCATAGCACTGAGAAACATATGCTCATTTTGTAAAAAATTATAAATAAATTAATGACAATAATAACTTACTGACCTTTAATATTTTTTAATTTTGAAAAATGTCAGACATTTATTATTTAATATAATTATATTTTTATATTCTTATTTTAGAACATATTTTTTGATGATATTGAATGTACTGTAGGGAATGGCTAGTGTATAAATTGAACAAGATGAATGACAAGAAAAAAAAGAAGACACTAAGAAAAAAAAGAAGACATTATATACACGATGGAATACTATGCAGCTATCAAAAACAATGAACCCACCTTCTCTGACCCATCTTGGACAGAGCTAGAAGGAATTATGTTAAGTGAACTAAGTCAGAAAGATAAAGATGAGTATGGGATGATCCCACTCATCAACAGAAGTTGACTAAGAAGATCTGAAAGGGAAACTAAAAGCAGGACCTGATCAAATTGTAAGTAGGGCACCAAAGTAAAAACCCAGTGGTGAGGGGTAGACATGTAGCTTCCTGGGCAAATGGGGGGTGGGAGTGGGCGGAGAGATGGGTCACAGTCCTTTGGTGGTGGGAATGGTGTTTATGTACACTCCTAGCAAAATGTAGACATATAAATCAGTAGTTAATTAATATGAGAGGGGGAAAATCAGTTGTATGTCTCAAAGTTTCTCAAAACACAAACTGAATCCTTTTAATATATAGGCTGTGTATTTGATATGCGGACTCTCTCAAAAGCCTAGACCAAGTAGATTAGAAGCATCCAATAGCACAGCTATATACAAGATACTGGATACTGTACAGCAAACCATAACAAAAGGACTTTTCAAAGTTAACCCAATTACCAAATAATGTGATGATAACATTAACTATCGATTGTCTTTTTGAACCCTAAGACAGCAGGAACCTCACATCTCCACTATAGAGCCCCTACTTCCCCCAGTCCTGGAACCCTTGGATAGGGCCCACTTTCCCGTATGCATCTCCCAACCCAAATCAAATAATATTGCATCCGCTGATCACAACCTAACCAACGCAACGATTGCCACCTCAACATGCTTCGCCTCAGACTGTGCCCAGAGACTTCACGTGTGGAATGACAACCCTTCAGCTTCATTACTCGGGTGAGACCTTTCCTTTTATAGTACACTCTAATTTCATCTCAGGTAGTTCACTTTCTAACAAAGGCCCATAACCTAGATATACACCAGTTTCTGTGAGAGAGAGCTTATGTGCACACGTATCCATAAACTACTGCAAAATATATACCTGAAAGCAGTAGTACACTAGAGTTTGCAGTGAGTACCTCCCTAACACTTCCTCTCCACTATTCCAAGCTTGGGATCCATGATTGCTCAACAAATAGTTTGACTTTGTATGTTAACTCTCTTTTCAATCACCAGGTTCCAGATGCCACCAGGATGCTGGCCAGGCTTCCCTGGATTGAAGACCCCACCAATGTGTCCTGGAGCTCAGCTTCCCCAGAGACACACCTTACTAGGGAAAGAGATAGGCAGACTGGGAGTATGGACCGACCAGTCAACGCCCATGTTCAGCGGGGAAGCAATTACAGAAGCCAGACCTTCTACCTTCTGCAACCCTCAATGACCCTGGGTCCGTGCTCCCAGAGGGCTAGAGAATGGGAAAGCTATCATGGGAGGGGGTGGGTTATGGAGATTGGGTGGTGGGAATTGTTGGAGTTGTACCCCTCCTACCTTATGTTTTTGTTCATTAATCCTTTCTTAAATAAAAAATTTTAAAAAAAGAAGACATTATGTTTTTACCGAGTTGAATTTACACACACACACACACACACACACACACACACACACACACACACAATCTTTAATGCCTCAGTTTTATTTTTAGTATATGTGGTAGATATGCAGCAGGGTTGTGTTTGGATTAGAATCCAAGAATTTGCATTAAAAAACAACATGTTTTGCACCTGCATGCTTCCCTAGAGTAATTTAATGTTAGAATTTTTGACAAGATAATTCCATCTTCACTGTGGCTGACTGTGCAGTAAGCAGTAGGAAGAAAATAAATGTGAACCTAGAGTGAGATAGGGGAAATATATTTAACTAGGATAAACTTAGCACATGAACCAGAAATCCCAAATTGGAAAGAATGACAAAAGGGATATGGAATCCAAATTAAAATTCTGTCTCCCCCTCATTTCCAAATGTCCATGCTCTAAATGTGTGCAGTGTGTGCAGGTGCATACAACCTTTCTTGGCATGCTTTGAATAGAAGTGATTCTGTTGGAATAAGAATAGTCTAGAGAAAATGCTTTCGCTTTATGACAAAAGAAAACATGCCACATCTCTTCTGAGAGAATTCATGGAATTAAAACAGCATTATTATTTTTGCTTGAAGCAAACTAAATAAGTAAAAGATTAGTCTTCAACTGTTAAAGCACAATAAGCAGAATTTTTAGACAGACACATAACTCTCACTTCTAGTCATGTTGCTTTCCATCCTTTGAATATCCCTTTAATTTTTCTATTATACATTTTATATACATTTCAAAAGAGTCTATTATCCATTCAGGAAATTATCAGTTACAGTCTTTTCTCAAAATCGGTTTTCTGTATTTCATAGACTCAAGAGCCATGCTGAGCATTGGAGAATGTTGTGTTATGAGGTTTGAATCTGGATCAAGGACTATCAAGCAAGGGAGAGTAGGGGAGGAGGAAGGGATATATATATATGGAACCATTTATTTACCCTTATTTTCATTCCCCATGTCTTTGCAGTTGAAACTACAAATACATCTTAGATATGAAAATCCTGCAATGTTTCAAGGATGTTTTCTTCTACATATTTAAGATTTCTGGCCTAACATCCAGGTATTTTGACCCCTTTTCATTTGATCTAGGTGTATGCTGTTAGCTTGTGGCCTAGTTTCACTTTTCTACACTTGGCTGTCCAATTTTCGCAGCACCATCGGTTAAAGAAACCTTTATTCCATTGAATAGTTTTGGCCCTTTTGCCATATATTAGGTGGTTACATATATATGTGTGAGCTCATTTCAGGCATTCCATTTTAGTTCCATGCATCCAAGTGCTATTTTTATTCCAGTACCACACTTTTAATTATCATTGCTTTGTAGGATAAACTGAAGTCAAGGAGTGTGACTCCACCATTTTTTCCCCTTTTTTCTCATAAGTACTTTGTCAATTCATTGGTTTTTCGTGGCTCCACTCAAACACTTGGACAAGTTGTTCACCTGTCTTGAAAATCAAATATGAATGTAATTATTTCCATTACTGTGATTGGGACTTATTCTTTATTTTTTCTTCTCTAGACAACTGCTTTCATAAAGTAATGCAGTATATGTATGCTTTTAAAGCTTTTGTAAGCTAAGATTATATATATATATATATATATATATATATATATATATATATATACAAATTTTTGTGCTGATGAGAAGTGGCATATAGCTTACTCAGTAGGGTGAACAATGTAGGGTATGAAAGTCTCTAAGTTCAATTGCAAGGTCATATGAAAACACAACAGAAAAGGAACATTCCTGTCTGAGATTCCAAATTCCCAAATTTAATCCTTACTTCCCACCAGAGCTGAGTAAAGTAAAAGGGGCTACAGAGCAGCAGCAGCTGTGTTTCTCTCCTCTCCTCTCCTGGATCAACTAGGAATACCAAAGGAGATCACCTGGGACTGCTTCAAGGCAGGAAGAGAATGACTTCAGGAACACATCAATTGTGAGTACAAATACGTGTGGTTTCTGGACAGAAAGGAGACTAGGGTGAGTCTAAGTGGCTGGTAACAGTCCAGAAGTTTACCAGTTGAGACACTACCTCCAGTCTGTTTCACCAACAAAAAGATGGCTGAAAGGAGGAAAGGTCTCCCCTAATACCAAATTCAACTATGAGTCTCCATTGCTACTGTCCTCAGAATCTGGAGCAGTGTGTGTGTATGTGTGTGTATGGAGGGGTGGTGGTCCTGTGCTGATACCAGGGGACAGAAAACTAATGAGGAAACTCAGGAGAAGATATATACCTCAGTGGCCTAGCTGTGAGAGTCTCTTTGCATAACCACTAAATTATCTCTGCCCCAACCTGCTTTATTTCTTGGTCAGGAGTCAGTGATTAAGCTAAGAAGCCTACTTATAGTCTAAAATCCCTCAGGCTCCCATAGCCTACAGGGAAGAAAAAGAGCAAAAGAGGCTTTTAAGCCACTGTGCTCCAACTCAGGGATTAAAATAATATTGAAACAACTGACAGTTTCCACAATTGTGAACCCTTTAAGTATCTTACTTAGAGACAAGTCAATCCAGGCAAGAGTGATCAGTAATTTGAAAAGTACTGAGAAAGGGATCTTATAATATACTATATAGAATGGTTAAACCAATAAGAAGAAATACTGGAGAACTGAACCAGGACAAGGCTCCAGCTAAAAGCCACCCAAAGGGTGAAACACAAAATAGTGAGGTCAACATCCAAACACTAGTTAAGGAAATAATCACAGGAGTGAGTAAAGAGTTTGAAAGAATTGACATCAGAAATGCAGAAACAACAAATGAGACTCTGGAAGAAAAACTAATGATCTCGAAGGTATTAGAGAAGTGAAAGCTGAAATAGCTGAGCTAAGAACAAAATTAGCTGAACAAGCTAAAACAGGATCAGAACAGGGTAACAAAATAGACAAACTCCAGAAAACAGTAGAGGGGAGAGATAATAGAATCAATGAGGCTGAAGACAGAATTAGCAGAATTAGAGGACTAATTTGAGACAACTAAAAAAGAAGAGACCTGAAAAAGAGATTAAGAGATACTGAAAACAAAAACAGAGACCTAGCATATGATTTCAAAAGAAATAATATACGCATTATTGGCTTACCAGAGGAAGAAAGAGAGGGAGGGGAAGAAAGCATTCTTCTGGACATAATAGCTGAGAACTTCTCTAGTCTAAACAATAAAAGACATAAAGGTTCAAGAGGACAAGAAGGTCCTAAACAGAATTAACCCAGACTTAAAGACACCAAGACACATCATATTTATAATGGAAAGGAATAATGATAAAGAAAGGATCCTGAAGGCTGTAAGAGAAAAACACAGATTCACCTACAGAGGAAAACCATTAGTAGCAGACTTTTCCACACAAACACTACAGTCCAAAAGAGAATAGCAAGATGTCTATCAAGGACTCAATGAGAAAGCCTTTCCACCAAGACTACTGTATCCTGCTAGACTGTCATTCAGACTAGATGCAGGCATAAAAACCTTCTCAGTCAAGCAACAGTTGAAATAATCAAATATCACCAAGAATGCCCTAAAAGAAGTTCTCAGAGGTCTCCTATAAACAGTCAGACCACCATGAACAAACCATCTATCAGAACACTCTAAATATTGACAAGAATGGCATTAAAATATATTCAATCTTTGATATCAATAAATGTCAATAGCCCAAATTTACCTATTAAAATGCATAGAATAGGAGGATGGATCAGAAAACACAACCCAACAATATGAAGTCTACAGGAAACCCACCTAACACTAGAAGACAAACACATTTTCAAAATGAAAGGATGGAAAACTATCATAGAAGCCAATGCCCCACAAAAAAGTGCAGGGACAACTATTCTCATATATGACACAATAGACTTTAAAATAAATAAAATTAAGAAAGATAGGGATGGACACTACTTAATGCTCAGACGATCATATATGCATCCAGTAAGAAGCCATCTACATATATCAAACATCTACTGAAAGAGCTACAGCAATATGTTAACAGCAACACCGTAATAGTAGGGGGCTTCAACACCCCACTCTTGACAGAGCATCCAGTCAGAAAATCAATAAAGACATGAGGGAGCTAAATGAGCAGATAGATAAAATAGAACTATTGAACATTTTCAGAGTCATTCATCCCAAGAAACTGTAATACACATTTTACTCAAGTCCACATGGGGCATTCTCAAGGATAGACCATATATTAGGACACAAAAACAGCATCAGCCAATTCAAGAGCATTAAAATTATCCCAAGCATCTTCTCAGACCACAGTGGAATTAAACTAACACTTAACAATCAACAAAAGATGAGTAATAGTCCCAAAATGTGGAAGATTAACAGTACATTACTTAATTACTGGGTCAAAGAGAAAATAGGGAAGAAATCAAAATGTTTTGAGACTTCAATGAAAATGAAGACAGAAGCTATCAAAATATTTGGGACACATCTAAGGCAGTACTGAGAGGGAAGTTCATAGCCATACAAGCACACACTAGGAAACAAGAAAAAGCACAATAAACAGCCTGTTTGCACATCTTAAAGACCTACAAGAAGAAGAACAAAGGAACCCTAAGCAACCATATGGACAGAAATCTCTAAAGTTAGGGCAGAAATAACTAACATTGAAAATAAAAATACCATTCACAAAAAAAAAAAAAAAAAAAGAAAGAAAGTGTTGGTTCTTCGAAAGAGTGAGTGAACAAAATTAACAAACCATTATCCAGACTCACAAAACGAAACAAACAAACAAACAAAAAAAAACACAAAAAAAAAGGATAAGACCCAAATAAATTGGATCATAAATGAAAGAGGAAATATCAGAAGAGACACCACAGAAATTCAACATATCATGTGAAGCTTCTATGAACAACTATATGCCACCAAGCTAGAGAACCTGGAAGTAATGTACTATTTCCTAGATACCTAGGAACTTCCAAAATTAAGTAAAGATGAACTAATAACATGAACAGGCACATCAAAGTTAATGAAAGTGAAATATTTATCTAAAACCTTCCCAAGAATAAAAGTCCTGGATCAGATGATTTCACAAATGAATTCTACAAAACCGTCAAAGAACTAATACCTCTACTTTTAAAAGTCTTCCAGAAGATGGAAGACACTGGAATACTCCCTTTCAGCTACTAGGAAGTATCACTTTGATACCAAAAGCAGACAGCGATACAACCAAAAAAGAAAACTACAGACCAATATCTCTGATAAACATAGATGCAAAAATATTGAACAAAATTGTAGCCAACTGGATACAGCAGTATATTAAAAGATTGTTCATCATGACCAAGTGGAGTTTAACCCAGAGATGCAAAGTTGCTTTAATATATGTAAACCAATCAGCGTAATCCACCACATCAATAAAAGCAAGACCAAAAACCACTTGGTCATACCAATAGATGTTAAGAATGCCTTTCAACAATGACAACATCCCTTTATGATCAAAACACTACAAAAAATGGGAATAGATGAAAAATTCCTCAATATGTTGTACTCTATATATAGCAAACCTACAGCCAACATCATACTCTGTGGTGAAAAACTGTAAGCATTTCCCCTCAGATCAGGTACTAGACAGGGCTGCTCAGTATCACCATCACTATTCAACATTGTGTTGGAAGTTCTTGCCATAGCAACAAGGCAGGAGCATAGAATTAAAGGCATACAGATTGGAAGAGAAGAAGTCAAACTCTTCCTATTTGCAGATGACATGATAGTATACCTAGAAAAACTTAAAGAATCCAGAAAGAAGCTTTTGGAAATCATGAGATCATGAGGCAATACAGTAAGGTGTCAGGCTACAAAAGTAACATTCAACAGTGTGTGGAAGTTTAAATCCAGAAATCAATTCTTTTACTATAGCCACAAAACAATTAAATATTGGAATAAACCTAACCAAAGAAGTGAAAGACTTGTATACTGAAATTTATGAGTCACTACTCAAGGAAATGACACAAAGAAGTGGAAAGATATTCCATGTTCATGGCCTGGAAAAATTAACATCATCAAAATGAATATACTACCCAGAGACATATACAAGTAAAATGCTATCCCCATCAAGATCCCAACCACATTTTTTAAATTTTTATATGTTTTCTAATATTTATTAACTTTTGTTGTCCTTGTTTTATTGCTGTAGTTATTATTGTTGTTGGATAGGACAGAGAGAAATGGAGAGAAGAGGGGAAGACAGGAGGAGAGAAAGATAGACACCTGCAGACCTGCTTCACTGCTTGTGAAGCAACTCCCCTGCAAGTGGGGAGCCAGGGGCTTGTACCGGGATTCTTACACCAGTCTTATGCTTTGCACTACCTGAACTTAACCCGCTGCACTACAGTCTGACTCCCCCAACCACATTTTTTAGGAGAATAGAACAAATGCTACAAATGTGTATCTGGAACCAGAAAAGACTTAGAATTGCCAAAACAATCTTGAGAAGAAAGAACAGAACTGGAGACATCACACTTCCAGGTCTCAAATTGCATTATAGAGCCATTGTAATCAAAACTGCTTGGTACTGACCAGTGGAATAGAATTGAGAGCCCAGAAGTAAGTGCCCACACACATGCACATCTAAACTTTGACAAAGGTGCCCAGACTATTAAATGGCGAAAGCAGAGTCTCTTCAACAAATGGTATTGGAAAAAATGGGTTGAAATATGCAAAAGAGTGAAACTGAACCACTATATTTCACCAAATACAAAACTAATTCCAACTATATCAAGGACTTCGATGTTAGACCAGAAACTGTTAGACATTTAAAGGAAAATATTGACAGAACTCTTTTCCGCATACATTTAAAAGTCATATTTAATGAAATGAATCCAATTACAAAGAAGACTAAGGCAAGCATAAACCTATGGGACTGCATCAAATTAAAAATGCTCCTGCACAGCAAAAGAAACCAGTACCCAAGCCATGAGACCCCTCACAATTCTGGGACAAGATCTTTACATGTCATACATCAGACAAGAGTTTAATAACCAAAATATATAAAGATCTTGCCAAACCCAACAAGAAAACAAATAATCCCATCCAATAATGTTGAGAGGACATAGATAGTATATTCACCACAAAATATATCCAAAAGGCCGAGAAACACAAGAGAAAATGCTCCAAGACTTTGATTGTCAGAGAAATGCAAATAAAGACAACAATGAGATACCATTTCACTCCTGTGAAGATGTCATACATCAGAAAAGGTAACAACAGCAAATGCTGGAGAGGTTGTGGGGTCAAAGGGAGCCTCCTGCACTGCTGATGGGAATGTAAATTGGTCCAACCTCTGTGTAAAACAGTGTAGAGTACTCTCAGATGGCTAAAAATGGATCTACCCTATGATCCTGTTCCTCTCCTGGGGATATATCCTTAGGAACCCAACACACCATTCAAAAAGAGCTGTGTGTACATATGTTCTTAGCAGCACAATTTGCAATAGCCAAAACTTGGTAGTAACCCAGATGTCCAACAATAGATGAGTGGCTGAGCAAGTTGTGGTATATATACACAATGGAATACTACTCAGCTATTAAAAATGGTGACTTCACCATTTTCAGCTGATCTTGGATGGACCTTGAAAAATTCATGTTAAGTGAAATAAGAAACAAAAGAATCAATATGGGATGATCGTACTCTTAGGCAGAAGTTGAAAAACAAGATTAGAAGAGAGAACAGAAGTAGAACCTGAATTGGAGTTGGTGTGTTGCACCAAATTAAAAGACTCTGGTGTTTATGTGGGTACAAAAAGGATGACAGAGGATCTAGTGGGGGTTTTATTGTTATATGGAAAACTGGAAAATGTTATGCATGTACAAACTATTGAATTTTATGACAAATGTAAAATATTAATTCCCCAATAAGAAATTAAATATAAAAAAAAAGAAAACACAACACATAGGAAGCTCTATAGAGGTCAATTTGTCCTCTCTTCCTCTATCTAGATGAAATAAAAATGAATAAAAATCTCCCCCAATAATAATGTATTTAGGAGAATATAGAATCAAGATTAACTATCAATAAATGTAATGAAATACATGTTCTAATATTTAAAACTACAAAATAGCCTTTTTTATTGTTGCCACTTTTCTTTTTCTTCAGCCAACAACTCCCTACAAAGCCTCCAATAAAATTATGTTCTAAATATGAGAGCATGTATGGGATTAGAGAATCTGCAGAGTCCCATTTTCCATATTCAACTTTCCCTTCAATGCATACACCATACCCACTCCCCAGTGAAATATCACTATATATTACATATTATATTATACATTATGTATTATTCATCACATATCATATATTATATATTTATAATCCAGTTTTTTTTCAAAGAGATAGCCAAATGTCATTTAAAGTCAAATGTTCAGTCTCCCTCCCTTTACAAGGGAAGAGAAAGAAAAAAGAGCTCTTCTTCAAGGGCCAGGTATAAACAGATACCTTCCGCTCTCCTATCCCATAATATTCGACCCTTATTTTATTTATGTTCATTATGTTCATTTTGCGGTATATTATCTTGTTTTACTACTCAGCCATATTCCCTCTATGTTTACTGATGTCACTGTCTGGAAACAGCCTTACCATTCTGCTGTATACTATATACTGTTGAGACAAGATGTGGTGTCTTATCTGGGTCAACTTTTGCATTCAGCATGGAGAATGAAAAGCACTGGGTTGTAGTACAACAACATCTACAGTTGAGTGAGCAGCCTGCATCTGTGGTCTCCTATCAGTATTCCTGCAAAGCCAGAAAAGCCCAGATCTCTTCCCCTGCATAATAATTCATCCTTACCTTCCCTCCTCCACCCTACTCCTGAAGCCTCATCCATCTCTTCTTTCATAGAAATACATTTTTATAAAGAATTTAAAAAGTCTTGTCTGATTTGAGGAGCATTATATATATATATATATATATATATATATATATATATATATATTAAAAAAGGTCATTCTTTTGATTTGCAATAAGTATTTTCCCATTTCTGAATCACAAATGACACACTTTTCCCAAAGGATATATATATATATATATATATATATATATATATATATATATATGCTATCTGCTTGGTTAGTCATAATTGATACAATGATTTTTTTCAATAGCATCTCTAAAAAATCTTTCTACAATGAAAATGAAAATCTTATGAGTTAGAGGAGAAATGTTTCCAATTGCATCATTTTCAGAGCCTGGTTAAACTAGCTGATAAATGGGTATTTCTGCTTAAAAAGAAAATGTGTACACATATACACAATAAATTTCATGGTTCTCCAAAGCCGATATGTTTTTTAATAAGAGGACAGGGTATAAAGTGTTGAATAATGCAATATGCTAGAAGTATTTCCATTTTATTAATGATAAATCCAATTTAATTAAGTCTGACTTTGAATGCTGTGGACTTCAAATGAGTTTTTAAAAATATCTTCCAACTACTTCCTAACCCTTATTCAGCATGCCATATTTTGAATGCTTTGTTCATAAAGAGTATCAAACTTATTATCCAAATTGTTTACAGAAAAGAAGAAACTTTTATTCTCTACATCACTCTGAGGACAGATCATTTTTCAAGCTAATGAAGACTTTATATTTTTCTAATGATATTTGGGAAAATCTCAATGGAAGGAACAGTAAATGTCCTTCCATGGATAAACCATCAGTGAATGTAGTTTACACTAGATATTCATAAAGATATCAGTCAGGCAAGAATATACACCAACTGGCTTAAAGTCAAAGGATGTATCCTATCAAACCCCATTGAATGTCTAAGGAATTCCAGAAAGTTACTAATAGACTGTGTTGCTGACAATGACAAGTTTTCAAATACTAGTTATTAACTAAATAAATGAAGGTCATTTGGAGAGTCATTGAATGCCCTTAAATATCTAACAGTCTCTTGGAGGTCCTGCGGCAGCACAGTGGGTTGAGCACACATGGTGCAAAGTGCAAGTACCAGTTTAAGGATCCCGATTGGAGCCCCCAGCTCCCCACCTGCAGGGGAGTAGCTTCACAGGGTGTGAAGCAGGTCTGCAGATGTCTATCTGTCTCTCCTCCTCTCTGTCTTCCCCTCCTCTCTCCATTTCTCTCTGTCATATCCAACAGCAACGACATCAAAAACAATGATAATAACCACAACAACGATAAAACAACCAGGGCAACAAAAGGAAAAAAAATGGCCTCCAGGAACAGTGGATTCATGGTGCAGGCACTGAGCCCCAGCAATAACCCTGGAAGCAACAACAACAAAAAATCTAACAGTGTCCTCTGGAACCATTTTTATTAGGCAGGATGAAATCACTACTCATCAAGACTGCATTCTCTGTAGAAATTTAGGGTCAGGGTCATTAACAATGTTAATGAAAACACTTACAAAGACTCTGGATGTTCTCATTGTGGGATAATTCAGATTGAATGATGCATCACAAGGCTTGTTAATTATAGAGAAACCTAAAAATATATAGCTTTCAAAAGACCATTTCATACTGCCTCTAAAATTTAAATCTTAAATATTATAAGAGTGTTTTTCTTTTACAAAGGACTGTAGGAAAATAAAATACATGTTTGGTGTCAGAGGCCTTAAGATCAGAGCTTTTGTCTTCTGTCATTAAATAGAATAGTAGACTTACTGCGATCAGGCTGATCACAAGTTTACAGTATATTTAGCATGTACTAGGTGTCATTTTATATTTTATTATACTGTATTGGGCACTTCATAGACATTATATTTTTCTAAATCCTGTCATCAACTCCATATGACAGCAATAGTCTTATTGTACAGAAGAAAAGTCTGACATCATCTTCCTGACAATGCCCCTACCTAGCCCCCCATCTGCATGTTAGATGTTGGGCTCAGGCAAAAATCAGTAAAGTTATGGGGCCATTGGAATATACCTAATATACACTCCCTAGATCTTCCATTATGAAGACCCCAAATTTCATCTGCTATAATTTTACCTTTAAGCTCATGATTATTAAACACATTGTTCTGTTTTATATCTTAATGCTTTTCAGCCACCAAGTTGCAGATGCTACCATGATGCCAACCTGATTTCCCTTGACTAATGACCTCACCAATGTGTTCTGGAAACCCCACCTCCCCAGAGCCCTACACCATTAGAGAAAAATATAAACAGGCTGGGGGTATGGATCGACTTGTCAACACCCATGTCCAGCAGAGAAGCAATTATAGAAACCAGACCTTCTACATTCTGCACCCCATAAAGATCTTTGATCCATACTCCCAGTAGGATAAAGAATAGGGAAACTTCCAGGGTGGGGGTATGGAATTCTGGAGGTGGGAATTGTATGGAATTGTACTCTTCTTATACCACATTCTTGTCAGTCATTATTAAATCACTAGTTAAAAAAAAAAAAAGACAGAGTCAAGATTGTCCAGTTCTTGAAGAAGTTAGCACATTGCCTCTCAGGGCATATCTGCACTTGCAGTAATTATCTCCAGAGATGACAGCAATTTCATAAAAAAATTGTTGGGAGAATAACCAGACTTACCTGTGCCATAGTACAATTAACCTCTGTATTTAGAATTAGATATTAAAGACCATGTGATGCAGACTACTTTTAAAATCAACATGTCCAAGATGAATCAGATAATAAGAACTTATCACTGCATTAATGGGTTGCATTGGATCGACCTTTCCGTGGTGCATCCCATGAGTACCCATTCATTGGGGAAACTGACGATCCTTCCTAGCCGACTGAATCCACATGGATCCCAGTCACTTTCAAAGCCAGCAACAAGCAGCTCCTGACAGCTTTCAAGCTGTTGGTCCTGCTCTTCGAGTCCTCCAACTTAATGTTGAGGGGCTGTCCTTTGCCAAACGTGTTATTATTGGTCAATTGGCGATACAGCATCAGGCAGATGTTATTTGCCTACAAGAAACACATATAGCAGTCGATGAAGCTGCTCGATTCACCATCAGTGGATTCGATTTAATATGCTATAATCTCCATCCTAAACACAGCCGAGCCATCTACTCCATATCGTGTACGTTTACCATACGGCCTCTTCGACCTTCTACGACTCCATTACTATTGGAACTATTCAGTTCGTCAACGTATATAAGCCTCCCAGCGCCTCATGGGATAATGAGGTCCTGCCTAGCCCAAATCACCCAGCCGTTTACGTTGGAGACTTTAATAGTAATCACCAAGACTGGGGATATTCCTCTACTCGTGCTGATGGCTCTATCTTAGCCGACTGGGCTTCAGCAAATGACCTCTCCCTATTATACAAACAGCGAATGACCTCTCCCTATTATCCCAAACAGTCAGGCTCTTTTCACAGTGCTAGATGGAATAAAGACTTGTCACCCGACCTGTGCTGGATTAGCACAGTCAATGGCCAAGCCTTTCCCGCTACGAGACACGTTCTCAAGATCTTCCCGCACAGTCATCACCGCCCAGCTAGCATCCACATTGGTCTCCAGCTCCCACTGATTCTGTGCTCGGAGAAACTAAGATGGAACTTTCGGAAAGCAAACTGGCATCTGTTCAGTGATCTTACCAACAAATCTATTCCTGCAATTCCAATTAACTCTATCCCCTCTGAAGATTCCTACAGGCGTTTCTGCCGGGCCATCTTCAAAGCAGCTTCCCAAGCCATTCCTCGTGGGAGACATGCTAACTATACGCCTTGTCTTGATGCTGAATGCGAGCAACTACTAAAGCAGTATGATGAGTCGGGCAACCCAGATGTGGCTGACCATCTCATTGCCTCCCTGGATACAGCACGCCAAGCCCACTGGTAACAACTCACAGAAAGTCTGAACTTCACCCACTCAAGTAGGAAGGCCTGGAAGCTTCTTCATAGTATGGGTCCCAGTAGCCAACCCCCTCCCGTCTCCCATTCTCCCGTATCTCCAAACTCAGTGACCAGTCATCTAACTAAAGTTGGACGTGCTAAGATCGACCCAGTCTGGAAAAGAGAAATTTCCCATGAGTGGTTATCCCACTTCCGTTCATCTTGTCCATCTCCAAAACTCTCTCCCTTTACACTGTCTGAACTGGAAGACGCTTTGAAGAGGGTTAAACCGGGAATGGCTGCTGGCTATGATAACATCACCCCAGAACTCATTCTTAACTTGGGCCCCGCAGCAAAGAAGTGGCTCACTTCATTCCTGTAGCACATCTTGGAATCTGAATCTATGCCCAAAATTTGGCGTCGTGCGAAGATAATAGCAGTTTTGAAACCAAAGGAAGACCCAACACTGGCCTCCAGCTATAGTCCAATTTCTCTCCTCCATGTGTTACAAACTCCTTGAGAGGCTGCTTCTGTCATGTATTTCTCCTCTTACAGAGAAATTCCTATAACCCGCCCAAGCTGGTTTCTGCCCAGGAAGATCTACCTGCGAACAAGCCCTGGCCCTCTCAACTTACATTGAAAATGGATTCCAGAAGAATTTAAAGATGGGTGCTGTCTTTGTTGATCTCACAGCAGCCTATGACATGGTCTGGCACCGTGGTCTCCTAGTCAAGATCTCAAGATGCCTGCCTCCATGGGTGGCCAACATTATATCATTTCTTCTCCAAAACAGAAGACTCCGGGTGCATCTGGGTGACAAGTCTAGCAGATGGAGACTTGTCTCAAGTGGCCTCCCCCAGTGCTCTGTTCTGGCTCCTACGCTATTTAATATTTACATCAATGACCTCCCAGAAACTTCTTCAAGGAAGTTCAAATACGCCGATGACATCTGCTGTGCAACTCAGGCATCCAAGTTTGACATCCTCGAGGAAACACTCACGAAAGACATGTCTCTGATATCTGATTACTGTAAAAAATGGCGACTAATCCCTAGCAGTGCAAAAGCGGTATCATCTGTTTTCCATCTACACCATGCCTCGGCCTCGCGTGAGCTAAATGTGCAGCTTGGCGATATGAGAATCTGGCATGAAGCCCAGCCAGTCTATCTAGGCGTTACTCTCGATCGCACTCTGTCATTTCACTAACATCTCATAAAAACTGCAGCAAAGGTGGGCGCGAGGAATCACATCATTGTAAGACTGGCCAGCTCCTCATGGGGCGCGAGCGCTTCCACACTACGATCATCATCTCTGGCATTATGCTATTCCACTGCAGAATACTGTGTCCCAGTATGGTTCCGTAGCCCCCATGTCCACCTGGTCGATTCCAAATTATATTCCTCCATGAGGATAATTTCTGGAACCATCCATTCCACCCCGATTCTATGGCTGCCAGTTCTTAGCAACATCGCCCCACCAGATATTCCTCGGGATGCAGCATCATCTAAGTTCATTTCCCACGTCTACGCTCGACTGGACCTGCCAATATACGCAGATATCTTCGCCCACCCTGTCCAACGCTTGACGTCTCGTCACCCAATCTGGTCCCCTACGCCTACACTGAACTTCTCTGTTCCAGACTCTTGGAAACAGAGTTGGCAGTCAGCTGAGGTCAAGAACAAACACCTCATCACAGACCCCTGCAAGCGTCAACCCGGCTTTGACCTAGCACGTTATGATTGGGCCCTCCTCAATCGCTATCGAACAGGCCATGCCTGGTGCGCTGCTATGTTCCATCGCTGAGGAGCCAGAGAAGACCCGAACTGCCCCTGCAGCTCCAGACAGACTATGACCCACATAGTCAACGACTGCCACCTCTCCAGATTCAAAGGAGGTCTCGAAACTTTACATCAGGCTCAACCTGACGCTGTTGACTGGCTACAGAAGAAGGGTAAATGCTAGAAGAAGAACTGCATTAATAACACAACTACTGGAAGAGAGCCCAAATGATGAAGTGATAGTGAGCTTCAGATTCACGTACAGTGAGATTTCAACCTCCCCTCAATATTTATTGAAGCCCAAATCCTGTGGCACTTATCAGGAAATTAAGTAAAAATCAAGAAACAAGCTCAGCCTGAGATTTAAGGCAGCCAAAGTGTACATATTAGAGCAGAAAGGTGTCTGTACAATCAAAAGTACAACTCTTGTTTTAGCAGCATGGGATAAAAGTATGAATAATATGAAAATACAAAAACACAAAGCAAGGTTGGGATTTATGTTCAAGGAAGGGAAATTAAAATGCAGCCCACCTCAGCTACATAAGTATAAGGTAAAAGTTACTTTTTTGTTTTGTTTTGGTTTTCTTACTTTAATGTCCTCTGTAGTATGCCATAGAATGATGGATACTGGTCGGTCCATACTCCCAGTTTGCCTCTCTCTTTCCCTAGTAAGGTGTGTCTTTGGGGAAGCTGAGATCCAGGACACATTGGTGGGGTCTTCAATCCAGGGAAGCCTAGCCAGCATTCAGGTGGCATCTGGAACCTGGTGATTGAAAAGAGAGTTAACATATGAGGCCAAACAATTTGTTGAGCAATCATGGATCCCAAGCTTGGAATAGTGGAGAGGAAGTGTTAGGGAGGTACTCACTGCAAACTCTAGTGTACTTCTGCTTTCAGGTATATATTTTGCAGTAGTTTATGGACCGACCAGTCAACGCCCATGTTCAGCGGGGAAGCAATTACAGAAGCCAGACCTTCTACCTTTTGCAACCCTCAACGACCCTGGGTCCATGCTCCCAGAGGCCTAGAGAATGGGAAAGCTACCATGGGAGGGGGGGGGGGTGTTATGGGGATTGGGTGGTGGGAATTGTGTGGAGTTGTACCCCTTCTACCTTATGTTTTTGTTCACTAATCCTTTCTTAAATAAAAAATTAAAAAAAAAAAAAGAAAAAAAAAGAATGATGGATACTTTGGACTTTGCAATGAAATACACTCAATATGGACGCACATAATCACTAGCTGTTTGGTTATCCCTGTACTTAGCTTGGTAATATTTATCTCTCCTTTGCAAACTGGGAATAATAATAGCTTACTCATATGGTTGTTTTCTATTTTTAAGGAAGGAATTTATGTAAGGCTTAGCTAACTCCAGAATATATAATAAAATAGTTTATAAATTAGGTCTGATTCTCATATTTAAAAATGTAACAGGAAATTAAATTTTCAGCTTTTTGTGTATGATTTTAGGATGATATTTTTAATATTTTCACATATTTGTATTTCTTCTTTCCTTTTTTTTTTTCTTCCCTTAATTCATTCTTTCTTTTTTTGTTGTTTTTTGTTTTTGTTTCTGAAGGTCATTTTTATTTCTTTCTTTTGTCTGATAGAACAAAGTAGAAAGGAGGAGGAGAAATAGGGAGAGAGACAATGAGACACCTGTAGCCTTGCATCACTACCCATTAAGCTTCCGTCTGCAGGTGACTGGGGACTTGAACCAGTGACCTTTAGCAAGTTAACATGTGGAATATACCCCATACACCACAACCTGGATTCATCATGTATATCTAATGAAAAGTAATAAACTGCAAGAAATTCAAACATTTTCAGTTGTATGAATCAGATTAAGGAATTTTGAAAGTGACTACAGAAAAGTTTTCAAAGTGAACAAAATGATGATTGTATTAATTTCCTTTAACCTCTACAAATGATGACACATTTCAGAGTTTAAAATATGAATATACACATACATATTCCTGATGTGCTATACAAACAAATTCATAATAATAACTATAAGTAAAGCAACCACAAAATTTGTCTCTATAACTACATACCAGCAGCTCACTTTTCTCAACCCCTTAATCAGGTAGGAAGGGCTATGCTTCTTACTTGTAAGACTTCTCTATACAGAAGGAAACCAGGACTACTTAAAACTCAGCATGAGGTTACATTATGCACCAGGAACCCAAAGTTTAAGTGTCTGATGCAAGAACTGGGGGGGAAATAATCACTGGCAGTAAATCTAAATAAACTATTTATGAAATTTAGGAAGAAAATGAATGACAGGGAAATTTTATTTACTGTTTTTTGTTTGTGACTAATACTTCTTTATAAGATTGTAAATTTACAAAATATAGTTTTACATAGTATCTGCCACCAAAGATCTGTGTCCCCATACTCTTCCCCCCTCCTAGAGATAACCACCATAGTTCACACAGATTCTCAGAAAACAAATAAACCAAAGAAAAAAGAATAAAGAAAAAAAACCCCAAAACCTCGGGTAGTATGTGATCCACCTTTCTTGTTAAAAGCTGCTTTCATGGATATATTCTTTTTCTTTTTAAACTCCTACTCTAACCAAGTCAGCACAGTTCTCATACATCTGTAGAAGGGAAGTTGCAATTTGGAAAGGACTAGTATGTAACACTAGCATTCTGAGTTGGAGAGCAAAAACTTCCAAGGTTTTCATAGATAGCAATACTAATACCATAGTCTAGTTTTACACTTGATAGATGTAGAAGAATTTAATCCCCAAGTATTCTCCCTAGTTCAGATGATTCCCTCCCCCCTGTTCACCACTCAGCTCTGACTTATTGTGCAGTGAAGCAGTGGATTGAACCTGGAATCTCAGAGCCTCTAGCATGGGTGTCTGGGTGTCTATTTTTGCAGAACCAATATGCTATCTGTCTGACCCTCCTTTTTAACATTTCAAGATACAGAGATACAGAGAGAGCAGAGATGAAAGAAGCCACAGCGCTGAAAGGTCCACCATTGCCTGTGAGGGAAGGGAAAGCCATATGCCTGACAGGGTAGGAGCTAGTAAGCTAGTGGCTGAAATAGCTTTTTGTTTGAAGTGTTTCTACTCCACTCCTTCAGAAGAAATAGACCTGACTTATAGTGGCTCACAAAAGGGGTGATGAGCCTTCTGAATACAGTGAATATTCCCATTCAATATGTGGGGTCTTGTCTGCTGTGCTGTGCTGAGAAACAAGGTGCCTTATTGTACCCAATAGTTTAAGGTTTATTCATCATTTATAAAATAAGAAGTTGGAAGATAAACATTTCAGCTCCCTTCAGCACAGCATGCTAAATATCTCTTATCAATATTGCAGAAAAATATGAGGATCAGCCAAAAAGCAATTCCTGCCACAGGATTGCACATTTTTAATATATTTTATTAAATAAAGGTACTACTAGTGTTTGAAAGTAATTGTTGTTAATTTATAGTTTAATTTAACAGAATTAGGAGCCCATAGATTGATCTTAATGTTTTGTCATAATATGAGACTTTGCTCTTGCCTGGGATATGATGAATTGTGTCAAACACTCACAGGCATTCAATAAGAATTCATATCTATTGCTTAAGTTGTAAAATTTTATAATGATTGGTCTGTCAACTTGTTAAATTACATTTATCTAACCGTCCATACACTGTACATCTGCAACTCTTTCAGCTAAGTAATTGACTGTTATTTAATTATGTATATTAACGTGTTTTTTTCTATGTTGTTTGCAAGCTCTATTACAAAGCTTTTATTTTTTCTTTTTTGTTGCCTTGTTGCTTATCGTTGTTGTTGTTATTACTGTTATTAGATGTGACAGAGAGAAATCCAGAGAGGAAGAGAAGACAGAGAGGGGCAAAAAAAGATAGACACCTACAGACCTGCTTCACCAATTGTGAAGTGGTCCCCCTGGAGGCGGTGAGCCAGGAAGCTAGAACCTAGATCCTTGAGCTGGTCCTTGTTGTTTGTGCTATGTGTGCTTAGCCCTGTGCACTACTGCCTGACCCCCTTACACAGCTTTAAATTTTAAGTTGTGACACTTTGCTCTTTTAACATGAAATAAATATTTATAATTTCTATTAATCCATCTTATTTTTTTAGTATTTGTTTATTTCCTTTTGTTCCCCTTGTTGTTTTATTGTTGTTGTAGTCATTGTTGTTATTGATGTCATTGTTAGATAAGACAGAAAGAAATGGAGAGAGGAGGGGAAGACAGAGAGGGGAAGAGAAAGACAGACACCTGCAGACCTGCTTCACATCCTGTGAAGTGACTCTCCTGCAGGTGGGGAGCCAGGGGCTTGAATCGGGATCCTTAAGCTGGTCCTTGCGCTGTGTGCCAGTGTGCTTAACACACTGCGCTACCACCCGACTCCCATTATTCGATCTTCTATAGCTACTGAAAGTCTCTTCTATTAACAGGTTACTGATCTCTCTTTTCTTTATTCCACTAAATTTGGTTAGAAGTACATGGGAAGGGTGAATATGTTTTCAGGTTTCTGATGCACAATAAAAATGTTGTATATGGTGCTTGCATGCTTGTGTTACCTAGCCGTTTATTAATTATTGAATCATTATAGAATCTTCTATTTTATTAATGTTCTGTGAATTAAACCATGTTTTCAGGTAGTGTGTTTATAATATACCACCTGGCCCTTGTAAACTATTTTTCAAAATATATTCTATATATATTTAGAGTTTATCTATAATGTATAATATGAAATTTAAAAATAATAGTCTGACAATATTTATCTATCATTTGACTTTAAATTGTAGGTATATTTGATGCAAATATTAAAATACTTAGGAATCACTCTGTCACCTTATTTTTTTCACATCATAATATATTGTGACAATAACCACTCATTATGGGATATAGCTTCTGAACACTGCATGCATTTTGTAAGGTCTCAACACTATCACTATACAAAGGGAGCTGTCATCGTGGTCTCTGTCAGCTGACTGAATCCTCATCACTTGACATTTTACCACTCTATCTGGATACTTTTATAAGGAGAACAGAGTTGTATATTTATAACATTACTCATTTTTCTCTAAAACTAACATTTTTAACACAGGGTACTGGGTCTTTCTTATATAAAACATGTTTATTTATTTTTATTTTCTTCTTTGATAATAATTATTTTCCTTGTACATTTAAGAACTGAAAGTACCACTTAATTATGACTGCATTTTCTTTTCTGCTAAAATAAATAACTAATTGATAGAATTGAATGTATCAAGTAAATAAGAACATTTTTACTGCAGGGTACAAGTAAAACACTCAATTATATTTGACAATGAGAATAATATTTGAATTCTATGTCTTCCAAAGAAATGTACTTAATCTGTCCTGGTCATTTGGATGGTTTTGAAATACAATAAGGTCCTCCATCTATGTCTAATCAAATTTGACTGAATTCAGAAAGTAAAGCTCGATCGGGCACTATGTATAGAATTTCAAAAACTCCAAGGAAAAAGTTAATGGAAAAAATATGTACTTGCTTCACAGACTTGAACTTTAAGGTATATGCAAAGGATGAATATTTCTAAAATGTAACAAGGAACAGTGAAGCTCCAGACAATTCTTTACAAGTTCCTAAAAGGCAACCCCACTGCCAGAATATTGCTATTCTACTGAAAATTGTACAAAATCTAGAGCATGAGAATTCAAATAACGCACAAAGTTCTATACAAGTGCACTTGCTATTTTTAACCCACAAGGGGGAAGAAAAGATTTGACAAATGATTTATTGGTGACTTTTCTTTTTTATAATCCATAACATAGACATTAGAATAGTGAATCTTACAGGGTTTTTTTTGTTTTTTGCTTACATTTATATCTAAATGCTCATAACTTAAAAAGCAACGCAAAGAAAAAGGTAAAATACAAAGGTACAGAGGGGAAAGAGAAAAGTTCAAATTCTAAAATTAAGAGATAAACACAGTCAATGCCGTAGTTGTGTCCTCTGTGTAGTATATTTAGTATATTTAGATGTATACTGGCTCCTATTGATTCAGTTACTATTATGCATTGAGAACACATGCTAGATATTCTATATGATTCACTGTAGAGAAAAAGAAATGCTAGAGCGAAGATGACCAGAGGTCTCTGAACTCCAATTCCGTCAGGACTCAGAGTGAAAACAGGTGGGAGGAGAAGGATGGACATTTGAAAAAAGCAATAGGTGTAGATGTGACTTAGAAAGGAAAAGTAAGTACCATAAAAAATGTGCAAGTATGTATAGATACATAGCTATTGTTATAGAAATAATAGTCAACCCATATCTGTAATATTAGAAGTACCACAGTTTCCAATAGAAAGAATGGGGACACAGAACTCTGGTGGTGGGAACAGTGTAGAATTATATACCTGTTATCTCATTATTTTGTATATTAATATTAAATCACTAACAATTTTTTAAAAAAAGAAATACATAAAGTGGAAGCTATTTTCAGCTCCACTAGATGGAAAGAAAACACAAAATAATTTGATCACTTTTTTCTGAGTCATTGAAAGATTCATTTTAAAAAAAAGCAAAACAATGAGAATGAAGCAAGAGACAAACAATGCTTAGATTTTTTCCTGTAAATATATAACTCTTCATTTCCATATATCTAATGAGATCTTGTTGCTTGCATTTATTATCTGTTTTATCTCATTCATTACTTATGCTTAAGATATTTATACATTTTTGCTTATTATTATTATGACCATGATTCAGAACACTGCTCAGCTCTGACTTAAGATCATACCAGGGATTGAACCTGGGGCATCAGAACCTCAAGCTTGTGTCTTTTCCATAACAATATGCTAACTTTAGGGCTAAAGCTATGCATCTATGTTTAAATTATGTTAATGTATGCATTGTTACCCTTTGAAATTAGCTACTGAGTCTTTTGTTAGTTTTTCTTTTTTCATTCTATGTTATATCTTAACTTGTAAGTGCTTAATCTTAAGAGTAAGAAGTTACAGGCTCCTGTGAAGATATCTCAGTGCACATGCCTGAACGTACTTGATCCTAGCACTATATATGGCTAACTCATGCTCTAATCTCCCTTCTCTCTCTCTCTCTCCTAAATATTGACTTGTCTTGCTTTTAATTTTTTCCACTGACATTTGTGAGCACTATATATGGCTAACTCATGCTCTAATATCTCTGTCTCTCTCTCTGTCTGTCTCTGTCTCTCTCATAAATCTTGACTTGTCCTGTTCTTAATTTATTCCACTGACATTTGTGAAGCAAACGTGATAAACACTACTCTATAGAAACCGGTGTTCCACTGACATTTGCTATCACAAATAATGTGATTTGGCATGTGTAAGCCACCACACACTCCACCAAAGTTCTATGTCCCCACCTCATAACCACTGTTTATAAAAAATACATTTGTTTTCATCTTCTGTATTCTACATATGAGTGAAACCATCTGGCAGTTGCTCCTTACCATTTTACTTATTTTACTTAGTATAAACACCTGCAATTCCATCAGTTTCATCCAGTCTCACATTTTTAATTTCAGGGTGGTGCTCCTTTACATATATATGCATTTATATATTGATATAGTATATGCTTTTATTGAATATATTTTATATGGATATAAGATGCATTAACATATATATTATATATTATAACTTCTTTATCCTCTTGTCTGTCACTGTCCATTTAGATTATTTACATTATTTTGGCTATCATAATTAATGTAGTTAGGAACATAGATGCATACCTATTGTTGAAATGATGTTCTTATGTCCTTTGTATAGATGTCTATAAGAGTGGTTTTGTTGGATCATGAGGTATCTCCATTTTTATTTGTCTAAGGATTTTCCAAACATCATAGAAAAATATCTTTACATTGACACTTTACTCCTTCCACTTTGCTAGAGAATTCTACATTCCTTTAAAACGTTGCTTAAGGTTTACCATGATCTGTCCACAGTGACTTTTCATTTTGTTCTCTTCCATTTCCCAAGAGGAGTTTCAACCATCTGGTTCTGAGAGAGGGTGCACTATGTTGTCTTCGTAGTGAATAATAAAGTGTAATCTATAAGACATTTTAAAAACTTGTATTTGGCATCACAAATACACATATAAGGAATTTCGGTTCTTTACACTAACATTTTGCAAGTGCAGTCCTTGTTGAAACATGCCATTGGGAAAAACAATCTGTCTTGCTAATGCTTTAAGCTCTTTAGAGGGTAACTTCTGTACTTTATATGCATGGTTTAGTTTATATCTTATCATAGGGGAAGCAAAGAAAAAATCTGTTCCTGTGTATTGTTGAGAATACCGATTTAGAAGAACTGACAGCTGACCTATTTTTACTAATTAGAAAAGACTGTTTTTGAGCAATTTAAGATGGGTGCTGTCATAAATATTGATGAATAATGTGGTTAAAATTAGATTTTTTCAAATGCATGAGACCTATCTTTTCCTTTGACTTTTATATTCTCTCAACATGTGATTTAAACTACTATAATTAGGGTTTTTACCCTTCTAATTTTATGACTACACTTTTTTCTGAATGAACCTATTAGACAATCATTATTGGAATGGGTAATTGCATTTGTTTCACAGGAAAAGATACTAATACTTGTTTATCAATGTTGAAAAAAATCCAGGTGATATTTATAAAGAACATTGTCATATCTATGAACAAAGATACTTTGTTTCAGTTGACAAAGATAATCATTTGTTTTTGGTGTGTAACCACTGTCATTAACTATATTAATGAAAATTAGAAAAAAAGAGGCAAAATTATTTTTTTTGTTTCTCTTTGAAGCCAAAGATTACAAACACATGTTATCATAATGAAATGTAAGGCAATAGCTCCTTAGATCAGGCAGGGATCAAATGCCTGCTATCCTGAATGCATAGCACTCAGTTTGCTTTAATTATTTACCTTAATGGAAAAACTGGTAAGCACGTTTCACAGAACTGCAGAGGTCCTGCAGCCTTGACCAATTTCCAACAGAGGTTTGTCATGTTGTACTTTTTCTCATTCCAAAAGATTCATTATGTTCAGGTCCATTTGATTCTAATACCAATTTGGAGGGTTGCATAGCAGTACAAAATCTCTTATGAAGACCTACACAAAATGCCCCTCCCTCAAAGGCATACTTACAATAAGAAGTAAAAAGGTAAGTTACATACTTACCTAGAGTTCTTCTGCTTCTCTCGAGCATATCAACCAATAAAATTAAATAAACTCCTGTGAATGTTTGTTTCAGAAGCTAATACAGTGTCACTGATTATGCAAAATATACTTGAAATAACTTTCTGCTTGTTCAAATTTTGACACTGATAAATTTGAGGATGACCCAGATGGAAAACACTTGCTTTGGATCTCTAATGTAAGTTTAATTAGTTATAGCCTAAATAAAAGAAGTCATCTAAAGGCCAAGCAAGCCAGATCAAGTCAACCCATTTAGCAAGAACCACAGTGAGAGTGTCTGTGTATGTGTGCATGGGGGTGATGACTTGTGGACTCTGCAGCAAAACACAGTCAAAGTCACAGGACTTCTTCCACTACCATTTCCATTTGAAAGGATCCTTCCATAGCATGGCATGTTATAATCTACTATGTGTGTGTGTGTGTGTGTGTGTGTGTGTGTGTGTGTGTGTGTGTGTGTGTGTGTGTGTGTGTGTGTGATACCTACCATTATTGGTTAATACTAGTGGGAGCCTTCAACACCCTGTTCTCACACATAGACCAACTAAGCAGAGAATCAACAAATAAACACGATAACTAATGGAAGAGATGGATAGACTAGACCTCCTGGACATTTTCAGATTTTTTTACCCCAAGAAACTGGAATACATATTCTTTTCAAATCCACAGAGCACATCCTCAAGATAGACCACATTTTAAGCCACAAAGACAGCATCAACAAATTCAAGAGCATTGAAATCATCCCAAGTATCTTCTCAGAATATAGTGGAGTAAGGTAATATTCAACAACAGACAGAAAATTACTAAAGTCACAGAATTGGAAACTCAACAACATGCCGCTTAAGAACCACTGGGTCAGAGAGACACTCAAACAAGAAATTCAAATGTTCCTGGAAACAAATGAAAATGAAGATAAAAGCTATCAAAATATATAGGACACAACTAAAACGTTACTGAGAGGGAAACTTATAGCCATACAGTCACACATTAGAGAAAAGAAAAAGTGCAAATAAATGTCCTAACTGCATGCCTTAAGGACACAGAGGAAGAGGAACAAAGAAACCTTAAGCAGCCAGAAGGATGTAAATCACTAAAATTAGAGCAGAAATAAACAACACTGAAAATAAGAGAACCATACAAAAGATCAATGAAGCCAAATGGTTCTTTGAAAAATTTAACAAGATTGACACACCCCCTAGCCAGATTCACTTTAAAAAAAGGGAGTAGATCCAAATGTATAGAATTGTAATTGATAGAGGAGATTCCACAACTGACACCACAGATATCCAGAAAATCATGTGAAACTTCTATGAAAAACTATATGCCACCAAGCTAGAGAATCTGGAAGAAATGGAAAAATTCCTAGAAACATATGCCTTGAACCAAGAAGAACTACAAAACCTAAATGCACCAATCAAAGACAAAGAAATTGAAACAACTGTTAAGAATCTTCCCAACAACAAAAGTCCTGGACCAGATGGCTTTACAAATGAATTCTACAAAACTTTCAGGAAACAGTACCTATACTTCTAAAGCTCTTCCACAAGATCAAAGAAACAGAAATACTCCTTTCCACCTTCTATGAAGCCAACATCTCCCTGATACCAAAAGCATATAACAAAAAGGTACATAACAAAAAGGGAAAACTATAGACCAATATATCTGATGAACATAGATGCCAAAATATTGAACAAGATCCTGGCCGAACTGGATTTAACAGTATATCAAAAAGATTGTTCATCTTAACCAACTGAGATTTATCCCAGGAATGCAAGGCTGGTTCAACATATGTAAGTAAACCAATGTCATTCACTACATCAATAACAGCAAAACCATAAACCACATGATTATCTCAATAGATGCAGAGAAAGCCTTTGACAAAATCCAACACCCATTCATACTCAAAAAACTACAAAAAATGTGAATATATGGGAAATTCCTCAAGATAGTGGAATCCATATGTAGCAGACCTACAGCCAACATCATACACAATGGGCAGCAGCTAAAAGCATTCTGCTTCAGCCTGGGAACTAGACAGGGATGTCCATTATCATCATTATTCTATAACATAGTATTGGAAGTTCTTGCCATAGTAATCAGGAAGGAGAAAGACATCAAAGGAATACAGATTGGAAGGGAAGAAGTCAACCTCTCCTCTCACTATTTGCAGATGATATGAGAATATACATAGAAAAACCTAAAGAATCCAGCAGAAAACTATTGGAAGTTATTAGGCAATATAGCAAGGTCTCAGGCTACAAAATCAGTGTACAAAAATCAGTTGCATTTCTTTATGCTAACACTAAATCCAAAGAAGAGGATATCCAGATATTACGAAATAATGCGGTGATAACATTAACTTTCCATGGTCTTTTTGAACCCTAAGACAGCAGGAATCTCACATCTCCACTATAGAGCCTCTACTTCCCCCAGTCCTTGAACCTTTGGATAGGGCCCACTTTCCCGTATGCCTCTCCCAATCCATATCAAATAATATTGCATCTGCCGATCGCAACATAATCAACACAACGATTGCCACCTCAACATGCTTCAGCTCAGACTGTGTCTAGAGACTTCACGTGTGGAATGACAACCCTTCAGCTTCATTACTCAGGTGAGATGTTTCCTTACATAGCATTCTCTAATTACATCCCAGGTGGTTCACTTTCTAACAAAGTCCCAAAACCTAGATATACACCAGTTTCTGTGAGAGAGAGCATATGTGCACACGTATCCATAAACTACTGAAAAATATATATCTGAAAGCAGAAATATACTAGAATTTGCAGTGAGTACCCCCCTAACACTTCCTCTCCACTATTCCAAGCTTTGGGTCCATGATTGCTCAACAATTTGTTTGGCTTTGTATGTTAACTCTCTTTTCAGTCACCAGGTTCCAGATGCCAACAGGATGCTGGCCAGGCTTCCCTGGACTGAAGACCCCTCCAATGTGTCCTGGAGTTCCGCTTCCTCAGAGACCCACCCTACTAGGGAAAGAGAGAGGCAGACTGGGAGTATGGACCTACCAGTCCACGCCCATGTTCAGCAGGGAAGCAATTACAGAAGCCAGACCTTCCACCTTCTGCAACCCACAAGGACCCTGGGTCCATGCTCCCAGAGGGATAGTAATGGGAAAGCTATCAGGGGAGGGGGTGGGATATGGAGATTGGGTGGTGGGAACTGCGTGGAGTTGTATCCCTCCTACCCTATGGATTTGTTAATTTATCCTTTCTTAAATAAAAAATAAATTAAAAAAAGAATAGGAAAGCTATCATGAGAGGGGATAGGATAAGGAGTTCTGGTGGTGGGAATTGTGTGGATTTGTACCCCACTTATCCTAGGGTTTTGTCAGTGTTTCTTTTTTATAAATAAATGAAAAAAATAGTGTGTTGAATTGATTAACACCGATAATTTGTCTGGTCATCAATATTTCAGTAAGGGCTCTACTTCACTGAAAATAAACTTTAAGTGGTTTTGGTCCCCCCACCATTATATAAGTTCATATGGTTTTAATCTGTACTACAGTAGATTAGTAATGTTTTTTCTAAACTAAAATTAATTGTAAACACTATATGGAAGAAATTTTACTTGTTTTCAAGTTCAAAATAAAGAAAAGCAAGGAAATTCAGGAAGCTATAATGAAGGTATTTTAACATTTTTTAAATAAATATACACTTTTTAATTTTTATTAGATATTTAATAATGATTGACAAGATTGTGGTACCAGAGGAGAACAGTTCCATACAATTCTCACCACCAGAGTTCAATATCCCCTGCTCTCCACTGGAAGTTTCCCTTTTCTTTATACCTCTGGGAGTATGAATCATAAATCTTTATAAGGAGCAGAAGGTGGATCGTCTGGCTTCTGTAATTGCTTCTCCACTGGACATGGATATTGACAGTTTGTTCCACACCTCCAACCTGTTTCTATCTTTCCCTATTGGGGCAGGTCTCTGGAGAGGTGGGGTTCTAGGATACATTGGTGAGGTCAACTGCCCAGGGTAGTCCGGTTCGCATCATGGTAGCATGTGCAACTTGGTGATGAAAATCATTAAGATAGAAGCAAAACGATTTGTTCAATAAACAGGGATCTAAGATAAACATATAGGAGATGAAATTTGGGTCTTCATGAAGAAAAGTGGCAAGAAGTCTTTTTAGGTATATTCTAAGGGGCCCATGATTTACACAGTTCAGTGGAACAGAGTTGAAAGCCCAGAAATAACCCCCATACCTATGGACATCTAATTTTTTATAAGTGACTCCAAAATATTAAATGGAAAAAGGAGACCCTCTGGGAAAATTGGGTTAAACTGTAAAGAAGAATTAAACTGAAACATTCTATCTTACCAGAGGCAAAAGTAAACTCCATATGGACAAAGGACCTGGATGTTAGACCAGAAACTATCAAATACTTAGAGGAAAATATTAGTGGTACCCTTTTCCATCTAAATCTCAAGGGCATCTTTGATGATACAAATCCAATTGCAAGGAAGACTATAACAAAAATAAACCAATAGGACTACATCAAACTGAAAAGCATTTGCACAGAAAAAGAGACAATACCCCAAAGAGACTCCTCACAGAATGGGAAAAGATCTTTATATGCCATACATCAGACGAGGACAATAACAAAAATATATAAAGAGCTCACCAAATTTAGCAACAAAAAACAAATGACCTAACCTAAAAATGGGCAGAGGATATGCACAGAATATTCACTAAGAGATACAAAAGGCCAACAGACATGAAAATTTGCTCCAAGTTACTAATCCTGAGAGAAATGCAAATAAAGACAGCAATAAGATACCACCTCACCCTGTGAGAATGCCATAGATCAGAAATGATAGCAACAACAAATGTTGGAGATATTGTGAGGATAAAGGAACCCTCCTGCACTGCTGGTGGGAGTGTAAATTGGTCCAATCCCTGTGGAGAGCAGTCTGTAGAACCCTCACAAGGCTGGAGATAGACCTTCCTTATGACCCAGTAATACCTCCCCTAGAGATAAGTCCTAAGGACTCAGTCATAACCATACAAAAAGATATATGTACACCTATGTCCATAGCAACACAATTTTTAATATACAAAACCTGGAAGCAAAACAGGTGTACAACAGATGAGTGACTGAGAAAGTAGTGGCATATAGACACAATGGAATACTACTTCACTATTTGGAATACTTAATTCACATTCTTCAACCTATAGATAGATAGACCTACAAGGAACCTATAGATAGATAGACCTACAAGGAATTATGTTAAGTGACATTAGCCAGAAAGAGAAAGATGAATATGGGATGATCCTACTCATAAACAGAATTGATAAAGAAGAAAAAAAAAGGAAACTGAAAGCAAATTTTTAAAAAGTTTTTATTTATAAAATGGAAACACTGACAAGACCATAGGATAAGAGGGGTACAATTCCACAAAATTCCCACCACCAGAACTCCATATCTGTTCCCTCCCCTGATAGCTTTCCTATTCTTTAACCCTCTGGAAGTATGGACCCAGGGTCATTATGAGGTGCAGAAGGTGGGAGGTCTGGCTTCTGTAATTGCTTCCCTGCTGAACATGGGTATTGATAGATTGATCCATACACCCAGCCTGTCTCTGTCTTTCCCTAGTGAGGCAGGGATCTGGGGAGGTGGGGCTCCAGAATTTAACTGATTTTGGAGTATTGTACCTACGTAAAAAACACTAGGAGAAGGTAGGGAAGGCTAAGTGTTTGGCTCCATTGTAGGGGATGGGGGGGTAAAAATGGTGTTAAATACTATTCTATAGTCTTATAAATCACTATTTATATGAGGGGAAAATAGACTGAATATCTTGAACATTTTAGTGCATAGACCAGTTCTGAGTATATATTCCTTCAATCCAAGTACTTAAGGTTCCAAATGAGTAAACTGATTGAATTTTAATATTAAATTGTTAATGGATTTATAATAATAACTTTTTTGAAATATTAAATTACCTATAATCTTAGACCAAGGAGACTAGAAATATCAGGTCTTGTCAGTACATAAGATATAGTTATTTGTAAATAGGATAAAATGACACAAATCATGGTAAGGTCTTGTATAGTATAGTAATTCTTTTTAAAAAATATTTATTATTTATTCCCTTTTGTTGCCCTTGTTCTTTTATTGATGTAGTTATTATTGTTATCATCATTGTTGGATAGCAAGAGAGAGGAGAGAGGAGAGAGGAGAGGAAGCAAGAGAGAGGATAGTAAGAGAGAGAGGATAGCAAGAGGAGAGGATAGCAAGAGAGAGGAGAGAGGAGAGGAAGACAGAGGGGGAGAGAAATATAGGCACCTGCAGACCTGCTTCACCACTTGTGAAGAGACTCCCCTGAAGGTGGGGAGCCAGGGGCTTGAACCAGGATCCTTACACCAGTCCTTGGGCTTTGTGCCATGTGTGTTTAATCTGCTGTGCTATTTCCCAACTCCAATTATAGTAATTCTTAACCATAGGAATTTCAAAGTAAATAGTTCCCAAATAACTTGGTTATAATAATAATAATTATCTACTGCCTTCTTAAACCTAAGACAGTAAGGAAATTTCTTCAGCCTTTATAAACCCATCGTCTCTCCATCCTGGAGCCTCTGGGACTTTGTTCATTTGCTTTCATGCATCTCTTGATCCATACCATTTGATACTGCTTCTGCTGTTCTTAACCAAATCAATGCAACTAGTGCCACCTCTACATGTTCCAATTTCAGTCTTCGTCTAGGGATGCCAGGCCTGGGATTTCAACCTTCAAGCTCCAATAGTGGGTGAGATCTTTCTAGCTTATAAGACTCCTTAGTTCCATTTCAGGTTGTGCACTGCCTGATAAAGTTACAGAATCTAAATACAGACCAGAGCCCATGAGACAAGGCACATGTGCACATGTATCCATAAATTAAGGGAAAATATATACTTTAAAATAAAAGTGTGCAATAGTCTACAGTGACTCAATGAATGCAAAAAAGCAAGTAGAAAGACCTAAAAAAAGACACAATAAGGTCATTAATCAAATATTTTCTACTTAGACCTAGATACCCTCCTCCCTATTTCACTGGCCTCAATCACTGCAAGTCCAACCATGTCAGATAAGGTAAGAACTACAAAAGTTGGATAAGAGCAAGAGACTGACACACTTTAATCGTGGCCCTTTTGGTCACTATCAGGCCACCCCATCAACCCAGGCCTTAGTCAGGAAATCTTTGGATTACCATATAGATATGGTGAGCCTAGACTTCTAACAGATCCCTCTCTCCACCATTACTGGTCATCTTCATCAGGAGCAACATCATAAACCCTCCTGTGGGCTTCTACAGGACCTTGACTTCAGTGAAGAGTAACAGTGGTAGAAAATGCTCCACTCTTTGAAGGGAAGATAGTTCAGCATACTCTGCACTGGAGGAAGATTCCTTCTAAAATGATTGCAGCCTAGCAATTTCCAGCCATGACCATGGAATGTGATCTCAGACTGACAGGGATTCAGAGGTTACACAGGCTCCTATGTAAGATATGAATAGACAAGGTCAGATCAATGAAGTTTACAGTTAATGGTATTTATATACTTTCCTCCATATTTGGGAGCTTCTCTCTGCCCTGATCCAGCTTTTTAGTCCTATCCTCAACTCTGACACCATCTTCCCAGATAATATCCCCAGCCCACCTGCATGTTAGCCATTGAGCTCAGAAAAATAAATATTTGTATCCAATTAAAACATGATATGTTTGCCTCAAATCCTATGGCATAACTTCTACAGGAAAGCAATAGTTAGTCTTACTTCTCTATCTGTATACTACAAAGAGAAAAACCCTTCCAAGTTGTTCTCACAACTTTATCTCATTCTAACAGCTCTGCCAAGTGTATTATATCCATTATTTTATATGTGAAGAGTATCCTTCACACATTATATAAGGGTTTATTCCAGACCATAAATGTGTTGTTATGTGTTATATAAATAGGGTAAGAAATAAGATTATACCTTTTTGAGAAGTGTCAATGATAGAATGGAGCATGATAAAATTTGTTTTGGTGGTCTGGGAGGTGGCTTTGGACTCTCAAGTATGAGGTCCTTAGTTCTTGTCCAGCAGCACATGTCCCAGAGTCATGTCTGGTTATTTCTCTCTCCTCCTATTTTTCTCATAAGTAAATAAAATTTTAAATTTTTTTATTGAAATAAATATTAATGAGGACTCTGGAAAGAAAATCTAAATCTGGTGAAGACTTTTCTGAAAAGGATCCAATAACATTAGATATTTCAAATCAGAAAATAGTAATTCACATGTCTGAAATGGTTTCCAATATTTTCTAACAATAGACCTGTCAGAAAATGTAAATTATCATCATCATCATCATCATCATTATTTTGAGGAGCAGCAACTATGTCTCTTAATCAAAAGGGTCATGGTTATAAGGGTTATGTGCCTGGAACTAGATTCATAAGAACAACAGGGTGGACTAAAGTAGCAGGTTTTGATCAGTCCTTACTTCTTTCATCAATTAGAGTGGATTATTTTCTCCAAAAATGATAAACTCGTTCAAAGATGGCAGATGCCAGGTATAGAAGATGATGAGAGAACTGTACTTCACAAAGGATGTTTGATGTTCAGCTCTATTTGTGAATTCATTCATTCAAACTCTCACACATCCAGGGTTCATACAGCAATAAATTGCTCTAATAATAGAGAGATATATGGTGTTGGACTCTGTAAGTAGAAAAAATTATTTAAAACCACAGATTTTTTCTTCCAAGCGGAATGGACAATGGCCTAAATGCATGTGATAAATATTAGTGGAACTATGGAACAACCACCTTTCACAGGAAAATGGATGGAGGCAAACAAAGCTCTCATTTGCTTTATGTGGACAGTTAATAAAGTATATCTCAAGCTCAGGACACAGAAGCATTTTTAATGGATAATTTTGGAAATTCAGAGTATTTTCTGTGTGAATTGATTAATCACCAGGTTTCTTCCTGAGTCTCTTACCCACAAATACTCCCACATTTAAACAATGTGTTTTCATGATATACCAAATGGAATGACCATCCAGAGATTGAGAAAGAAAACAAAAGTGTTTTTCTTGTAAACTCCTGGAAATCAGCCCTGCAAATTCAGCAAAGAGAAATCCCTTCCTAAATTAAGAACCTATCAATATTTTGGCTTCTGTAAGCTCTATTGAATCAAACTTGCTTTCATATATGTTTTGGTAGAGATCAAGCAAGTTGAAAGAATGTTAGAAGAAAGCCTTAGATGTATTAACAAATCTCCACTCAGCCACGTATAAACAGTAGCAAAATGATAATAAGCATTGACTGCACTGAAACATAGTATGAGTATTTATTATAAAATTTATTAAGGGGAGGGGGAAAGGCCTTGGTTTACTTGGTAGAATGCACTTATCATCATTCAAGGACCAGGATTCCAGTCCCTGCTCCCAAATTGTAGGAGAAAACTTCATATGTGATGAAGTAGTACTATGGATGTCTCTCTTTCCTCTTTTCTCCTTTACCTTTAAATTTATCTCTGTTTGTATAAAATAAACAAACATCTAAACATTTTTATCAATAGTTGGAAGTAACCCAATTCTTCATAATATTCATTTTCCCCTTAAATTCAGAAACATTTTTGAAAGTACAGTAGAAGCGTCTTTTTTTTAACCTTTTGATGTATCCTGTTTTTCTTTGTACACATATCTTACTTTATAATTACACTATTATAACTCAAAATTATCAGCTATATTTAGAATTAAATACAGCTATACCTAGCATTTAGAATTAAAATGTTGCTTTGAGTATATAAATTCAATTACAGTCTACATACATTTGTTCATATTAAACAAATACAGAAATTCATAGAAAGAATTTTGTAGGTCTGTTATAAACATCTACACAATTTTACTATTTCTTCTATTTTAAGGCAAATATTGACACAGAAAAGGTACTTCTGTTTTTTTAAGCACTGTTGTACACTCAATGTCTTTGACTTTTTTATCTTAGTATCAGATAATTTAAAGTTGTATGAAAACATATCCAACTATAACTACTTTTTTTCAGTTTTGTAGACCTTAGATAGCAGACGTATTTGCTATGTTATGACTTCTTTTGAGAGTCTGTTTTGATCCTTTCATATTTTACAGCCTATAAGTCTCCCCCCAAAATTGTATCCTTTCCAATCACTTCAAGTTTTGTTCTTGGTCTTCTGCCAACAGGTGATGAATTGTGTAAGTTGCCAGGTCAAGTTGTTGCTCATGGGAAAAAAAAAAATAATTCTGAACACTTGGAGCAATCACACCAAGTTCAATACCCACATTTAAATTACTGTTTAAACAACTGCAGCTCAGTTTTGTGTGCTCAAGTAACAGCTCTGAACAGGAAGCTTGAAATAATAACAATGTTTAGAGCATCAACAAATGAAACCACATTAAAAGAAGTCTTTGGTAATGGGAGCATAAAATTTATGAAATTAAAGGGAAAATGCACTTTAAAACAGAACATTATCTCTGCCATTATTTCTGTTTATCTTATTAAAACTATGTATTTATTTTACCACTGTCATTGTTTCTTTTGAGATACCTTGGTGGTGGCAGTTAAGTGTTAAAAAGAAAAGGAACAATAGAACTAGGAACATAATATCAACTTAAACCATAAGGATCTCCTGACCTTGAGAAAACATTGCAGCTCAGGTCTAGCTTCTAGCTCATCAACTTAAAATTGTGGATGTCAGATACATGATTGCTATTATTCTTTTAATTGCATCTGATTTTCCCCGCACTTCAATTTTTAATTTAATGAATGTCAATGAGTAGTAGGGTATAATGAAATACTGATAAACATTTTTTCAGCTTGCTAGTAATGGTAATCTCTAAACACTTTTCCACTAGTTTAGTGCAAAGTCTAGTTTATGCCACTTTACACTATAAATGTATGTCCACTCTCTCATTTATATTCTTGTTTTACTATCTGTCCACCTACTCATGGTCATTATCATCTAGTTATTATAAAATAAAGGTTTCACAGAATTTCATATTTTATCATAAGCTCTGATGCTCTGTTTTAATTTATTTTAGTTAGGGAGATTTTACATTGTAACTAGATGAACTAATAAAATTATCTTCCAATTTGTGGCAAATTCAGTTTAGAAAACTTTTTCTTGAAGTTTAATATTCCAGTCCATTTGCATGGATATCCATTTTTTATGTGTTAGATACCCAGTTTTATCTGCAGAATCTCTGGCACAGTGCCTCAGTCTCTAGCAAACAATCATACTGCTGCAAAACACACACATTCAAATGCATAATATACACACTCATATGTATTTAATTGCTTTTGTAAAAAAAAAAAAAGATGTTCTACCTGGAATCTTATTTTGTTGCTAGGACACTTTGATAAACAAATTTTCATTAAAGTTTTTTTTCAGTAGTAAAATTTAATAATCTGGAAGAAAACCAGGAAAACTGGTTATAAAGTCTTTAGAAAATATATACTACTTTTCTTTAGAGGAAATTGGTGCTAGGATCTTCTTAAGGTTTGGTAACAACATAATTACAGTTAAGACTTCATATTAAAAATTAATTAATTAATTAATTAATAAAGACTTTGTATTATCAACTGTCACTGTCAGAGGAGTCTTAAGAGAGACTGTTAGATATAATGATGGAATTTTATTTTTAATTAATTTATTTATAAAATGGAAGTGCTGACAAGACCATAAGATAAGAGGGGTACAATTATCACCACCAAAGCTCCATATCCCATCCCCTTCCCTGATAGCTTTCCTATTCTTTAACTTCATGGGAGTATGGACCCAGGGTCATCATGGGGTGCAGAAGGTCTGGCTTCTTTAATTGCTTCCCCGCTGAACATGGGTGTTGACAGGTCGATCCATACTCCCAGCCACCCCCCGTCTCTCTCTCTCTCTCTCTCTCTCTCTCTCTCTCTCTCTCTCTCTCTCTCTCTCCCTCTCTCCCTAGTGTGCCAGGGCTCTGAGGGAGTGGATCTCCAGGACACATTGGTGAGGTCATCTGTCCAGAGAAGTCCGTTTGGCATCATGTTAGCATCTGGAACCTGGTGGCTGAAAAAGAGTTAAAATATAAATGATGGGATTTTTAACTTCACATAATCCCATCCTGTAGAGGACCTATAGCCATTTTCCTAAAGGAATTTTGCTTGTAGTGAGATCTTATTAGAAAAGTGAAAAATGCTTTACTGACATTCAGGATTTTGTCCACACTCTTATAATTTTCTTTATAAAAATCTACTGTCAAAACAATTTCTCTACAGTAGCACTGGCTTTTTATCTATCTATCTGTCTGTCTGTCTGTCTGTCTGTCTGTCTGTTTGTTTATTTATTGGCCTCCAGGGTTATTGCTGGTACCCGGTGCCTGTACTACTACGAATCCACTGCTCCTGGAGGCCATTTTTTTCCCATTTTCGTTGCCCTTGCTATTATTATCGTTGTTGTTGGGTAGGACAGAGAGAAGCCGAGAGAGGAGGGGAAGACAGAGAGAAGGAGACAAAGATAAACACTTGCAGACCCGCTTCACTGCTTGTGAAGCCATCCCCTGCAGGTGGGGAACCTAGGGCTCAAAGGGGGATCTTTATGAGGTCCTTGTCCTTCCCGCCATGTGTGCTTAGCCCACTGCTCTAATGCCTGGCCCAGCACTGATATTTTTATGTATTTATGACTCAGAGAATTAAAACTGGGACCTGAGAGCCTCAGAGATGAGGGTCTTTTTGCAGAACCATTTTTCTGTCTCCCCCACCCTTATAGCATTGACTTATAAGAATTAAACCCTTAACAGCTGGGAGATAGCTTGCCTGATAGAGCACACATTCAGTGGCAGAAGCCAGACACTACTTCTGCTTTTAAAGTTGAGGTTCAAGCTATCAGCTTAACTGCTTATTTAATTATCTACACTACAAAACACAGGTAAGATCAGCCTTGAGAAGCTGCCACTTTCTTCTGTGTGTTATTAGTAGTGCAAGGAGATAGATTAGTGTGTTCTGTCTCCCTGAGATAGGAGAATGTGGCTGTGTTACCATGCTCTTATCTCTCTTTCCTGTTTCTGACCACTTACATTCCCTATGCATTCACTCCTTCACCTCCCTTTGATCCAGGTTTAAAATTAAAAGTTAATAATACCAACATTTTTTGGTTTTAGACTCAGAAACTTTTGACATTTAGACTGTAAGCAACAATGTCATTATGAGCTTACAAATATAAACCAAATAGTGGGGCTGGCTGGTAGCACACCTGGTTAATTTAAGCATTTGTTAAAATGTACAAGGTCCCTGGTTCAAGCCCCTGGTCCCCACCTGCATAGGTAAAGCTTTGCAAGTGGTGAAGCAGGGCTGCAGATGTCTCTCTGCATCTCTCCCTCTCTATCACAGCCTTTCCTCTCAGTTTCTGTCTGTCTCTTACTAATAAATACATAAAGATAATTAAGATACATATATTTATGTAGAGGCCCAGAAGGAGGCACAATGGATAAGCATGAGGTCCTGAGTTTGATCGTTAGCATTGCATATGCCAGAGTGATGCTCTGATTCTATCTCTCTGTCTTTCTCAAAGATAAACCAAATAGTCAATTGTATTCTAGTGAATCAGTCAAAATTTTGGAGAAGAAGTAAGGAAAATGAGATGTAAGACTCCTATCAACCATTCTCACTCGTATATGCTTATTAAAAAAAAATCTCCTTTTGTTGCCCTTGTTGTTTACCATTTTTGTTATTATTGTTGTTGTTATTATTGTTGGATAGAATAGAGAGAAGTCGAGAGGAGGGGAAGACAGAGAGGAAAGACAGACAAGAACCCCTTGCAGGTGGGGAGCAGGAGGCTCGAACCGGGATCCTTACACCAGTCCTTGGGCTTCGCGTCATGAGCGCTTAACTCCTTGTGCTACCGCCTGGCCTTATTATTATTATTATTATTATTATTATTATTATTATTATTATTATTATTATTTTAATAAAAGAGAAAGAACCTACCACCAGTCTGGCACTTGAGATGTTAGAGATCTCACTATGCACCTGATGCTTGAGAGGTCAGCACTCATCCACCCTGCAACTACCCTAGCCACCTATCCACATGCACACAGGTGTGTGTGTGTGTGTGTGTGTGTGTGTGTGTGTGTGTGTGTGTGTGTGTGTGTGAAAGATAGAGATAAAAAGATAAAGAGAATGATATCATTTCTTAACGTAGACTTGAGTGCTTGCTGGACTAGAACTTAAACCCCTCACTGCAGTACCTCAATACCCTGTTGCCAGTTGTACACAAAGGGCCACTGACACTGCACAGCACTAAGTAGAAAGCACAGAAAAAACATTGTTTCAAATCTCATCTGTAACTTAAAAGTTATATTGCCACTGTTTTTCAATTCCTACTTATTTTTAATGCATACAACAAAAGCACAAGTCACCAAGGAAGACAAAATTCTATTTTACAGATGTGTAAAGGGAAGGTCTCCATAATCTCTGGCCTTCAAAAACTGTTAGGGTCAATATAATTACAACACTGTAGAAACAGAGTCATATTATGAATACAGAAATTAGAGAGAATGATCCAAAGCAATTTAAACTCACACATATTATTTAAGTCATTTGTTTTTCCTATTTGTTCCTGTGAATGCTAAATGACACTATTGAAACTTTGTTCCTATAAAAGTTATTACATCCATGAAAAACTATACATTTCACTAAAAAAAAAATTCAAGAACATCTAAATTCTCAAAATTCTATGTTTAAAGACAGTTAATTCGGAATACTTGAGAATGGTTCATTTCTTCATAATGTGAATCTTACTTAGGGTAATAGTGCATAGAATGAATTCAAGATGATTTCTTTTTTCAATGAATATTTTGCCACAATCACAGCTAGTATTATATTTAATGAGCTGGTGTCCCTTGACCAAATATGCCCAAATCCAAAATCTTGAAACCTGGAAATGTTGCCTTATCTGGAATAAGGGTCTTTGTAATTATATAAAATAATTAACTTAAGAATCATTAAAAAAAAAGACAATGATTTCTCTACTAGAGCTCTCAGAGGAACTTAGCCAACTTTTTATGTTTTCTTTTGGGGGATTATTAGGGATTCCTTCACATCTGAATCTGTCCATTGATTCTGGAGGAATTTTCTTTTTCTTTTCTTTTTTTTTTTTTTTTTTTTTTTTTTTACCCAGATAGCAAACAAGACACAGAGAGTGGTAAAGAGAGAGAAGAAAGACAAAACAGCATTTTTCTTATCCCCTATGAAGCTTCCCTTTTGCATGGTGCCTCATGAGGTGGTCAAGTGGACTTGAACTAGGGCTCAAGGTAAAGTAGGTGCTCTAACAGATGAACTGTTTCTCATTCTCAAACATAACTTTGGAATACTAACCTTTACAACTGAATATGTATATTAACTTCGGTTATCCAGAATGATGATTTGCCATAACTTGTTATAAAAGTTCTAGGAGATGGTATAATAGCACTAATGTCAAATATTTTGTATATATATGTTCAACTTGTAATTTCTCTAGAAAGTATTGTATATATCCTATATAAATGTCAAAATACAATTTTTAAAATATATTTTATTTATGTTAATTGTAAAAAGAGAGAGAGAGAAAGACTAGAGCACTGCTCAGTTTTGGTTTATGGTGATGCTAGGGATTGAACCTGGAAATTGAGAGCTTGAGGCAGAAGTCTTTTTACTTAACTATTAGGCTATCTCTTCTACCCCCAAAATACAAAATCTTAAGAATATTAGCCACCTACAAATTTTCTTCACTATTTCCCAGTTGATTTCTGCATGTGTAACATAAGTAAATACACAATTACATCACTACTTTATAGTAAAAATTCTATTTTTAAGTTTTATATATTTTTTATTTTGTGAGAGAAAAACAACACTGCCCAATTCTGGCGAGTGGTTGTGTCTTGGATTAAATCCAGGGTCTCAGGCATGCATGTCTTGTGAACTAATGCTGAACTCTCTCCCTGACCTCTGAAATCTCCATTCTTAACTCTCATGACAAAATGTTTGTTAGAAAAATGTGTCATTCTATCATTTGTGGTTAACTATATTATCTTCTAGAGCAATAAGGCAGACAAAAATAATTCAGTATTCAGATAATGGTACATAATGAATAATGGGATTGTAATAAATTTTAGCATAAGGAAAAGATAATTTAAATAGGAAGATGTCTGCTTTGTCATATGCATGATCTAGATTCAAGATCACACATCACAGTGATACCTTTAAAAAACTGATCCTAGAGTGGTGAAATATATATATTCATTTAGCAAAATGGGAAAACAGGAAAAACTTGAGCTGTGTGGAGTGTTAAGGGAAAGGTTGAGGAGGGGAGAAATATTTTGGTATCTTGATATACAATAATGGGAAAGATCCAAACTGGGGAGACACCTACATGGGGAAAATGAGAAGCTGTACCCGTTGGATGGAACTAGAGGTGATGATGCTTACCAAAATAAGTAAAGAGATGAAAGACAACTACCAGATGTTTTCACTCATGTGTGGAATCTAGAGAGTTGATACACATGAAACTGAAAAAAAAAAAAAAAAGAAGAAGCTGAGAAGAAACTGTTTCTTTTTAATTTTTTGTCATTAGTGATTTAATAATGATCAACAAGATTATAGTATAAGAGAGGTATAATCCCCACAGTTCCTACCACCAGAGTTCTACATTCAAGCTTCACTATTCTTTATTCCTCTGAAAGTATGTACAAAAGATATTTATGGAGTACAGAAGGTAAAAGGTCTGGCTTCTGTAATTGCTACTCTGCTGGAAATAGGCATTGATGGGTCAATCCATACTGTCTCTGACTTGTGATAACTAAGGTGGTTACCTCTGGAAGATGGTGGTTAAGAACACAGAACTCTGGTAGTGGGTATAGTGTGTATCCAACTATTAATCACAAATAAAATAATAAAATAATCAAAAAGAAGCTATATCCCCGTGTTAATAATTGTACTATAAACCACTTACTCTTTCTGTAATAAAATAGAAAAAGTATTTTAAAATCATCAATATATATGTGGAGGGTTATTTCCACAGTGACTTTATAGAGTGAAACTGGGATAGAGAAAAGTTAGCAATAAAATGATAGTAGCCATCTTTTATTTATTGTCCACATGTGATCATTAATGTCTCAAATATTTCATGTATGAAAGGTATTTCTTTCAGTGGACCTATAGGATGTGACTATTTTTTATTTTTAGATCAGAAGATATGAGTTTCCAGTTAATAAAGAATTTTCATAAATTTAAGCAACTTATATGTACATAAGCACAGTCTTTCTGGAACTAAAACATTATACTCAGTCATTTTGATAGTATGCGTTAATTAATTCAACCTCCCAAAAAAAGTCATATATGATGTACTCATATATTCATAGACACTAAGAAAAAATACTGATAAAATATTAACTTGTATGTATGAATTTTATTTGGAAAGTGCAATACAGCATTACTAAAATAAAATATGCAATGACTAACTAGTTTTAGAGCCATAAAATTGAAATAGTAAGTGCTGTGTGTTTAAATGACAGAGAAGCTGACCTAAACTGAAAATCCAGAGCGTTTTCTTGGAAAAGGTGAGATTGACTTGAACTCTGATTGATGAGTAAGCTATACATTAGTGAAAGCAAAAGCAATGCAAATAGCACAAAAGAAAATAGAGGAAATAAATTTGTGTAGAGTGGTTCTCACTAAGGCTCAAACCAGACGTAATTCAAAGGCAAACCTAAGACTTAGGGGCAGTATTGAGCAATGTATATTTAAAAATATGTGTCATCATATTTTCATTGTCAGGGCTCTCTAGAGGCCAGGGAGGTTGTTTAACGTAAAACTTATGCCTTGCATGTGTCATACCCTGGGTTCAATACCCAGAAGTGCATAAAGGAAAAATATAAAAAGATCATTCTCAATGCATTGAGGAGAAAGAATGATGTTAAGAATGAGTGTAAGACAACTTTTCATAAGATCTCTCTCTCTCTCTCTCTGTGTGTGTGTGTGTGTGTGTGTGTGTGTGTGTGTGTGTGTGTGTGTCTCCCTCTCTCTGTAAATCAGAGAATACCATCATGGGTACTTGCATGCTAGAAATAAAAATTTTTAAAAAAAGAAGTGAAACCTTGCACAAATCAAAGTCATGGTTGGGAATGTCAACCACTTTTTTTTGTATATAAAGTATTGTTTATTTTCTAAATAGTTAGTTATAAGAGAAGAAGAAAAAAAGGGGACACTATGAAGTAGTAATAGGTATAGGTGGGACATGAGACTGTAAGTCATAAATTACTGGGAATAGAAATTGAAAAATGTCTTAATTGCCATTATAACTTTATAATTTGAATTATTTATCCTCTTTCTCCTCTCTCCTTCAAATTAAGGAGATAGGGATTATGTGGATGAGAAGACAAATGGATGAAAGATATGCCAAGGTGCTATTTTCAAAAACTGAGAAAGAATACCATCTAAGGATATAAAAAACTGAATGCAAGTTAAGTGTCAATTAAAAACAAGGATATGGGAACATGAGGAAGATGGCGGCCTGAGAAGTTGCTGACAGCGAACGCTCTGACCGCATCGTCGGCAACGGTAGGATTTTCTGCCTTTAGCAGGCCAGTTAATAAGGGGTGACACCAAAGAGTGGGTACAATTTAATTTGGGTTAAGAATTAGAGTAAAGGTGACACGGACTAGCGGGGCGCCAGAATTCCCAGGCTGCGCCGGGCAAGGCGAGTGCGCCGGGCATTGTCCTCCGCCCGCCCGGGAAGGCGGCTCCTCCGCCGGTTGCAGAGCGCGGCGGCGGGCAGAGGACCCGGAGAGAGCACTTTAGCTTGGGGGCTTCCTCTTGGGAGAATCCAGGGTCCACCGCGACCCTGAGAGCAGATCCAAAGACTTCTTGAGTATAGCTCTCATTGGATCAAAGGATTTGGAGCTAGTTTTCATTTTTGAGAAATCCTTTAAAAAAGTCTGGAGGGAGGGGTTTCCCGGAAGATGGTGCACGGAGAAGCAGCTAGCCTTTGAGCTCCGGACACATCTCCTGTAAACAATAGGATTTTCTGCCTTTAGCAGGCCAGCCAATAAGGGGCCACAGCGGTCATACCAAGGTGTCTATAACTTAATTTGGGTTAAGAATTAGAGTAGGGGAAAAAATTCTTTTTTCTTCCTTTTAATTTTCAAGCATACATCCTTCCCGCCGCTCCCCCCGCCCCACCATAAACAGTGCCTGGGACCAGCTACTAGCAGGATACCCCATACCACCAAACAGGGTTTTTTTTTTTTTTTTTTTTAACTCACTGATACACATTTGGGAAGTTCCTCGCACTGCTCTTTAATTACAACCCTTCTTCTTATATTCTCCCTTTTCTCTCTCTTATCTCTCTCTATCTCTTTTTTTATTTTTTTATTATTACTATTTTTTTTTATCCTGTCATACACTTCTTTCTTCTTTGCCTTTCTGAATTTGTGAATTACTTTGGGGAAGAAATCTGACCCAGAGTGGACTTTCTATGTGTGTATCTCGGCTCTAGTTCCCTTTACACTCTTGTTACCCCTAGAATATACACTGGATAGTAGATTTGCATAACTGTCTATTCTTGCTATCCTCTCTTTCTTTTCTCTTTCTTCACTGGGATTTGGTTACTATTTTTTCACGGACTGGAGAAATTTTTTGGCTAACTGGTAATGATTAAACTCCTTCAATACTTACCTCAGTTGCTACTGTAATTCCGGAGGTTGGTGAGTGCAATTGTCATAAAGGTATTTAGTACAGTGCTACTTGTGCTCACAACACAACAACTGAGGAACAACAGAGCATTAAAAAAAAAGAGAGAGAGAGAAACACATAAATAAAAAAAAATATGGGTAGATTAAAAACAAATAAAACTGCTACCCCAGTGAATTAAGACAAGAGCCCAGAAGAAACCATAAATCAATCAGAAGTAACCATAGATAAGAAAAGTATGCAAGCAATAATAAACTTATTAATCACAGAAATGAAAACAACATTGGAGGAAAGGAATGGCAGTATTAGGGAAACAACAGTTGAGACACCCAAGGAAAATACTGATTATCTTGAGACAATTAGAGAACTGAAAGCTGAAATAGCTGTAATGAAGAAAGAAGCTGAGGCAAGGGAAAGCAGACTAACAGAAGCAGAAAACAGAATTAGTCAGACAGAGGATGAGTTAGAGAAAACTAAGAAAGAGGTGAAAGAGCTTAAAAAGAGATTGAGAGACACTGAAAACAACAACAGAGACATATGGGATGATCTAAAAAGAAGTAACATTCGTATAATTGGCCTGCCAGAGGAAGAAAGAGAGGAAGGGGAAGCAAACATTCTAGACGAAATAATACAAGAAAATTTCCCAGACCTGAATAACAGAAAGGATATCAAGGTGCAAGAGGCCCAGAGAGTACCAAACAGAATCAACCCAGACCTGAAAACACCAAGACACATCATAGTCACAATGAGAAGAAGTAAGGATAAAGAAAGGATCCTAAAGGCTGCAAGAGAGAAACAAAAAGTCACATACAGGGGAAAACCCATAAGACTTTCTGCAGATTTCTCAACTCAAACTCTAAAAGCCAGAAGGGAGTGGCAAGATATCTATCGAGCCCTGAATGAAAAAGGGTTTCAACCAAGGATAATATATCCTGTTAGACTTTCATTCAAGCTAGATGGAGGGATCAAAACATTCTTAGACAAACAACAGTTAAAGGAGGCAACTATCACCAAGCCGGCCCTGAAAGAGGTACTAAAAGACCTCTTATAAACAAGAACATCACTATAATACTTGTAATATATCAGAGTAAACAAATCGTTTTTTAGAACAATGGCACTACAATACATTAAATCCACAATATCAATAAATGTCAATGGCTTAAACTCACCCATCAAAAGGCACAGGGTGGGGGGATGGATCAGAAAACATAACCCAACCATATGCTGCTTGCAAGAATCCCATCTGTCACAACAAGATAAACACAGACTTAAAGTGAAAGGATGGAAAACTATCATACAGGCTAACGGTCCACAAAAAAGGGCAGGAACAGCCATTCTCATCTCAGACACGATAGATTTTAAATTAAATAAAGTAATAAAAGATAGGCAAGGACATTACATAATGATTAGAGGATCAATCAGCCAAGAAGACTTAACAATTATTAACATCTATGCACCCAACGAGGGACCATCTAAATACATTAAACACCTACTGAAAGAATTTCAAAAATACATCAATAGTAATACAATAATAGTGGGAGACTTCAATACCCCACTCTCACACTTAGACAGATCAACAAAACAGAGAACCAATAAAGATACAAGAGAATTGAATGAAGAGATTGACAGACTAGACTTCTTGGACATTTTCAGACTCCTCCACCCCAAAAACCTGGAATACACCTTCTTTTCAAATCCACATAACACATACTCAAGGATAGACCACATGTTAGGCCACAAAGACAGCATCAATAAATTCAAGAGCATTGAAATCATCCCAAGTATCTTCTCAGACCACAGTGGAGTAAAACTAACTTTTAACAACAAACGGAAAATTATTAAAAGACATAGAATTTGGAAACTAAACAACATGCTCCTTAAGAACCACTGGGTCAGAGACTCACTCAAAAAGGAAATTCAAATGTTCCTGGAAACTAATGAAAATGAAGACACAACCTATCAAAATATTTGGGACACAGCGAAAGCAGTACTGAGAAGGAAACTTATAGCCATACAATCACATATTAAACACCAAGAAGAAGCCCAAATGAACTACCTTACTACACACCTCAAGGACTTAGAGGAAGAGGAACAAAGGAACCCTAAAGCAACGAGAAGGACAGAAATCACGAAAGTTAGAGCAGAAATAAACAACATCGAAAATAAAAGAACCATACAAAAGATCAATGAAGCCAAATGTTGGTTCTTTGAAAGATTAAACAAAATTGACAAACCCCTAGCCAGACTCACCAAACAAAAAAGAGAGAAGACTCAAATTAATAGAATTGTAAACGATGCAGGAGATATCACAACTGACACCACAGAAATCCAGAGAATTCTGCGAAACTTCTATAAAGAACTATATGCCACCAAGCTAGAGAATCTGGAAGAAATGGAACAATTCCTAGAAACCTATGCACTTCCAAAACTGAACCAAGAAGAACTACAAAATCTAAATGTACCAATCACAGACAAAGAAATTGAAACCGTTATTAAGAATCTCCCCAACAACAAAAGTCCTGGACCAGATGGCTTCACAAATGAATTCTACAAAACTTTCAGGAAACAGTTAATACCCATACTTCTTAAGCTATTCCATAAGATTGAAGAAACAGGAATACTCCCTTCCACCTTTTATGAAGCCAACATCACCCTGATACCAAAAGCTGATAGGGACAGAACAAAAAAGGAAAACTACAGACCAATATCTCTGATGAACATAGATGCCAAAATATTAAACAAGATCTTGGCCAACCTGATACAGCAACACATCAAAAAGATTGTTCATCATGACCAAGTGGGATTCATCCCAGGAATGCAAGGCTGGTTCAACATCCGTAAATCAATCAATGTCATTCATCACATCAATAAAAGCAAAGCCAAAAACCACATGATTATCTCAATAGATGCAGAGAAAGCCTTTGACAAAATCCAACACCCATTCATGCTCAAAACTCTACAGAAAATGGGAATAGATGGGAAATTCCTCAAGATAGTGGAGTCTATATATAGCAAACCTACAGCCAACATCATACTCAATGGAGAGAAACTGAAAGCATTCCCCCTCAGATCGGGGACTAGACAGGGCTGTCCACTGTCACCGTTACTCTTCAACATAGTATTGGAAGTTCTTGCCATAGCAATCAGGCAAGAGAAAGAAATCAAAGGGATACAGATTGGAAGGGAAGAAGTCAAGCTCTCACTATTTGCAGATGATATGATAGTATACATAGAAAGACCTAAAGAATCCAGTAGAAAATTACTGGAAGTTGTTAGGCAATATAGCAAGGTATCAGGCTACAAAATCAATGTACAAAAATCAGTGGCATTTCTTTATGCAAACACTAAATCTGAAGAAGAAGACATCCAGAAATCACTCCCATTTACTGTTTCAGCAAAATCAATCAAATACCTAGGAATAAAGTTGACCAAAGAAGTGAAAGACTTGTATACTGAAAACTATGAGTCGCTACTCAAGGAGATAGAAACTGATACCAAGAAATGGAAAGATATCCCATGCTCATGGATTGGAAGAATAAATATCATCAAAATGAATATTCTCCCCAGAGCCATATACAAATTTAATGCAATACCCATCAAAGTTCCACCAGGCTTCTTTAAGAGAATAGAACAAATGCTACAATCATTTATCTGGAACCTGAAAACACCTAGAATTGCCAAAACCATCTTAAGGAAAAGAAACAGAAATGGAGGCATCACACTCCCAGACCTTAAACTATATTATAAAGCCATCATCATCAAAACAGCATGGTACTGGAACAAAAATAGGCATACAGACCAGTGGAACAGAATTGAAAGCCCAGAAGTAAATCCCAACACCTATGGGCATCTAATCTTTGATAAGGGGGCCCAAAGGATTAAATGGAAAAAGGAGGCTCTCTTCAATAAATGGTGCTGGAAAAACTGGGTTGAAACATGCAGAAGAATGAAATTGAACCACTTTATCTCACCAGAAACAAAAATCAACTCCAAATGGATCAAAGACCTAGATGTCAGACCAGAAACAATCAAATACTTAGAGGAAAACATTGGTAAAACACTTTCCCACATACACCTCAAGGACATCTTTGATGAATCAAACCCAATTGCAAGGAAGACCAAAGCAGAAACAAACCAATGGGACTACATCAAATTGAAAAGCTTCTGCACATCCAAAGAAACTATTAAACAAACAGAGAGACCCCTCACAGAATGGGAGAAGATCTTCACATGCCAGACATCAGACAAGAAACTAATCACCAAAATATATAAAGAGCTCAGCAAACTTAGCCGCAAAAAAGCAAATGACCCCATCCAAAAATGGGCAGAGGAAATGAACAAAACATTCACCACAGAGGAGATCCAAAAGGCTAACAAACATATGAAAAACTGCTCTAGGTCACTGATTATCAGAGAAATGCAAATCAAGACAACACTAAGATACCACCTCACTCCTGTAAGAATGGCATACATCAAAAAGGACAGCAGCAACAAATGCTGGAGAGGATGTGGGGACAGAGGAACCCTTTTACATTGCTGGTGGGAATGTAAATTGGTACAGCCTCTGTGGAGAGCAGTCTGGAAAACTCTCAGAAGGCTAGACATGGACCTTCCATATGACCCAATAATTCCTCTCCTGGGGTTATACCCCAAGGACTCCATAACAGCCAACCAAAAAGAGGTGTGTACTCCTATGTTCATAGCAGCACAATTCATAATAGCTAAAACCTGGAAGCAACCCAGGTGCCCAACAACAGATGAGTGGCTGAGAAAGCTGTGGTATATATACACAATGGAATACTATGCAGCTATCAAGAACAATGAACCCACCTTCTCTGACCCATCTTGGACAGAGCTAGAAGGAATTATGTTAAGTGAACTAAGTCAGAAAGATAAAGATGAGTATGGGATGATCCCACTCATCAATAGAAGCTGACTAAGAAGATCTGAAAGGGAAACTAAAAGCAGGACCTGATCAAATTGTAAGTAGGGCACCAAAGTAAAAACCCAGTGGTGAGGGGTAGGCATGTAGCTTCCTGGGCCAGTGGGGGGTGGGAGTGGGCGGGAGGGATGGGTCACAGTCCTTTGGTGGTGGGAATGGTGTTTATGTACACTCCTAGCAAAATGTAGACATATAAATCAGTAGCTAATTAATATGAGAGGGGGAAATCAATTGTATGTCTCAAAGTTTCTCAAAAGACAAACTGAATCTTTTAAATATATAGGCTATGTATTTGATATGCGGACTCTCTCAAAAGCCTAGACCAAGTAGATTAGAAGCTTCCAATAGCACAGCTATATACAAGATACTGGGTACTGTCCAGGAAACCATAACAAAGGGACTTTTCAACGTTAACCCAATTAACAAATAATGTGATGATAATATTAACTATTGAGTGTCTTTTTGAACCCTAAGACAGCAGGAACCTCACATCTTCACTATAGAGCCCCTACTTCCCCCAGTCCTGGAACCCTTGGATAGGGCCCACTTTCCCGTATGCATCTCCCAATCCAAACCAAATAACATTGCATCTGCCGATCACAACCTAACCAAAGCAACGATTGCTACCTCAACATGCTTCACTTCAGAATGTATCCAGAGACTTCACGTGTGGAATGACAACCCTTCAGCTTCATTACTCGGGTGAGACCTTTCCTTTAATAGTACACTCTAATTTCATCTCAGGTAGTTCACTTTCTAACAAAGTCCCATAACCTAGATATACACCAGTTTCTGTGAGAGAGAGCTTATGTGCACACGTATCCATAAACTACTGCAAAATATATACCTGAAAGCAGTAGTACACTAGAGTTTGCAGTGAGTACCTCCCTAACACTTCCTCTCCACTATTCCAAGCTTGGGATCCATGATTGCTCAACAAATTGTTTGGCTTCATATGTTAACTCTGTTTTCAATCACCAGGTTCCAGATGCCACCAGGATGCTGGCTAGGCTTCCCTGGATTGAAGACCCCACCAATATGTCCTGGAGCTCAGCTTCCCCAGAGTCACACCCTACTAGGGAAAGAGAGAGGCAGACTGGGGGTATGGACCGACCAGTCAACGCCCATGTTCAGCGGGGAAGCAATTACAGAAGCCAGACCTTCTACCTTCTGCATCCCTCAACGACCCTGGGTCCATGCTCCCAGAGGGATAGAGAATGGGAAAGCTATCAGGGGAGGGGGTGGGTTATGGGGATTGGGTGTTGGGAATTGTGTTGAGTTGTACCCCTCCTACCTTATGCTTTTGTTCACTAATCCTTTCTTAAATAAAAAAATTAAAAAAAAAAATTCAAAGAACATAATAATGCATTTAAATACTTAACCATTTATATAATTATCTGCTATATTTACTTACAGTATTTAAGTAAATTAAAAATTCAGTAAACAAAAAAAAAAAACAAGGATATGGAAAACTTCTCTCAAGTTCCTACTTCAATGTATTTTCACATTATAATCAGATATAATTTCCATGCTTACTAAGTCTATAGTACAGGTTTCCATGTTATAAACATGCCATTTTATGACTGGCAAAGATAGTAGGCATAATCTGACAAATACATCCATAGATTTTACTTAGCACAGGTTTATTTATATATTTGGTGTTACTACTCCTCATGATTTTTTAGGCCTCATAATTTCTCTTTGATTCAGAGATGGAATGTATAAAAATAATACATTCTCAACCACCTATGGCCTTCTCCAAACCATTCTTGGTGATGTTCATCATCCAACAGTGAAGAATATGGAGAGAAAAGAATTTGGTCCTTGTGTTGTGGGTATGTATTCCTGTGATTTTTATTCATGTGAACCACTATTAAATCACAACACTTATCTAAGAGTAGCTTCATAATATCAAACAGAGACATATGTTTACTCTTAAAGTCACTTTTCAAATTAGCTATGTGAAAGACAGTGAGAAAGAGAGGAGAAAAAGAGAGGGGAAAGAAAGTGGAGAGAGAGAGGAAGGTAAAACACAGAGTGAAAAAAAAAAACTCTTCTGCAGTTGAAACTCAGTGAAAGCTGGCTACCAGACTTAGAGCCTAACAGTAAATTTAGCAGAGCAACAAAGTGGGGAAAAACCCAGTCAGGAGTGGGGACACAGAATCTGGGTGGTGGATATGGTGTGGAATTATAAACATAACATCTTTTAAACCATTTTTAAGTCCATTATGAAAGGAGGGGGAGGAAACTCCCAACTAAATCACTTCTGCCATTCCAGCACACCCAGCCAGAAAGTAATGGATTCTGACACTAAAAAGAGTATGTAGGATGATATCTCCAAATTCCTTGAGAAAGGAATGCATGAGATCATCCCATATTCATTCTTTTCCTTCTGGCTTGTCTCATGATTCCTTCAAGCTCTGTCCAAGATAAATAGTATTCCATTTTGTATATACTACTTTTTCAGCTTCAGGAGAGAAGAGTATAAAAATACTCACATAAAATGAGTAAAGCCCTCAAACTCTATATTTAGCATTTACTTGCTGGCAACTTACTCCCAGGGTTAATGATAACCACTCTATTCCATGATCTGTCCCCTATTTCCCAAGCACCTGACTGTACTATGTAACACAGTTCTTTTATAAAAAATTTGTATTATCTTTATTTATTTATTGGATAGAGATAGCCAGAAATAGACAAGGAAGGAGGTGATAAAGAGGGAGACAGACAGAAAGACACCTGCAGCAATGCTTCACCATTTGCAAAGCTTCCCCCTCACAGGTGGGGACCAGGGGATCAAACCCAGGTCCTTGCACATTGTGATACATGTGTTCAACCACTGTGCCACCGCCTGGCCCCTGTAATACAATTCTTTTCTATTGTGTGACACCATAATTTATAAGCAGTGAAAATTGAAACTCTTCCACTGTGATCAGACACACTGTGTTCTACCTGTTAGTAGTAGTAGTTTCTTCTTAACTATTAGGGAAGCATCCAGTCCCACTTCAAAATTCCATTTTAGCCTCTCCTTCACAACAGTTTTTGGCACCAGCTGTCATATTTTATTTCCCCTTGGCAGCAAACATCTAGACTGATGTCACCATACAGTTTGCTTATTAAAGACAGTGATTAGGATCAACACCTTAGAAGAAATTGAAGGTGTTGTTAGAGGAGGAATTTGTATCAGGGGCAGCCTTTAACATGACAAGTACTCCCCTGGAGAGCTCTGAACTGACATATCACAGGGGATTGTCTAAGGATGGGCACAAACATCTGGGACATTCATCTCCCATGGTGATCTTATGGGAAAGGAGTAACTGTGAAAGGAATTATGAGCTTGGATTTGTGAATCTCTGAGGATCTGAAAGTCCCAAAGAGAACTGGCACTCAGCAGCTCACTTAGGCACTGAGAAGCCTAATTCCTGAGTGCAGGTCTGAGGCACTAATGTCAGCTTTCTACATAGAATTTTGGCATCATTTAGAGATCGATATACAAGAGTACCTCTTGCAGTGCATGTAGATTCATGCTGTGAATTACCTCTTGTAACATTTTGATTTTGTATTTTCTTTGTTTTATTTTTTATTATTTTTATTTATGATTGGATAGAGACAGTCAGAAATCAAGAGGGAAGGGAGGGATAGAGAGGGTGAGAGGCAGAGAGACACCTACAGCACTGCTTCAACACTTGTGAAGCTTTTCCCCCTGCAGGTAGGGACTGGGGACTTGAACCTAGGTCCTTGCACATTGTAACATGTGCATTCAACCAGGCGCACCACCACCTGTCCCCTAATTTTACATTTTCTGAAACATCAGAGCAGCACAAACTCTCTTTAACGTTGTATTAGTTTCTTTTATGAAGAGCATGGACTGGTTTTAGTAGAATGTGTACAGTAACATAGAACCAAAGTAAAGAGGGTGTCCTGTACTGTTTTAATTTGTATCTTCCAAAATTTCTCTCTCCTGGAGAAAAATGCTATTACTAATTGCATCTTCACAATTGCATTCCATACCATTGGAGAGGAAGGCTGCAAAGGCTGGAGTGAAACAATCCAAGTCCAGTCAATGTGAAAATCAACATTACAAAAGGGAGTCAATCAATTTGGAGAATTATCTATTTATCTAAGTTGCATTTAGAAGTCTTGAATGCACATTTGATTTAAATTTCATACGGACATTAGAGGAATAAGTTACCAGCTCCAAATAAAAATCATTAAATATAGATAAACTGAGTGTCTAATGTACTGTTTATGGGATGCACAGAAAAGCAAAGGCAAGCATAAACATATGACTTGCCTTGGGTCCATACTCCCAGAGGGTTAAAGAATAGGAAAGCTATCAGGGGAGGGGATGGGATATGGAGTTCTGGTAGTGGGTATTGTGTAAAGTTGTACCCCTCTTATCCTATGGTTTAGTCAATGTTCCCCTTTTATACATAAAAAGTTAATATATATATATGACTTGCATTCCTGTTGTATTTTCCCTGTCTTGCTTTAAGCTTCACTATTGCTATGTTTACAAAGAGACAACACTCAATATCAATATCCCCAGCTTCCATCCCTTACGTGAAGGTGGAAAGTTGGTGCTTCAGCACATAGCATTAACATTAACCCAGTTACACATAGTCTCCACACCCTAATGTTGGCAAATAAAACCCTGCTCATAGGAATACCAATGGCAGCTAAGAGCAGAATTTATGTGATTACAAACTTCAGAGAAGAAAAAACAAATCAATCTTACATCATACTTTAAAAGTGAAGAATAGCATAAACACTAGACTTCTACTATGTGTCTCTCATGTCAAACTTCTGCTCAGTTTCTAAGCTTGCTTTCCCTAAAGTTTGTGGAGGGTTATCATTAAGAGTTGAAAACCCAAAATACTAGGGAGTCCAGCGGTAGCGCATCGGTTAAGCACATGTGACACAAAGATCAAGGACCAGAAGGATCTGAATTCGAGCCCCCGGCTTCCCAACTGCAGGGGTGGTCGCTTCACAAGTGGTGAAGCAGGTCTATAGGTGTCTCTTTCTCTCCCCCTCTCTGGCTTCCCCACTCTCTCCATTTCACTCTCTCCTATCCAACAACAATAACTACAACAATAAAACAAGGGCAACAAAAGGGGGAAAATAAATAAATAATGAAAGAATCTTAAAAAAAAAAAAGAAAAGAAAATCCAAAAGGCTATGTTTTTGTTTCATTATTTTTCAGGTAAACTTCAGAGACGTTGACTTTCAAGGAATGTGCAAGGAAAACACAAACAAACTGATACTTAGAACTCATGTTATGTAGTGGCGATTCACTTGCTCATAGTCATTGTCCAGTGAAAAATATCACCTATAAGGTGTCCTGGAAAAACACTCAGGAAACCTCACATTTTATATATTCCAGAAAAAATATTAAGGAGGCTGGACAGTAACACAGTAGGTTAAGCACACCTGGCACAAAGCGAAAGTACAGGTGGAAGGATTCTAGTTCCAGCTCCCAGCTCCCCTCCTGCGGGGGGGGGGGGTGTCACTTCATGAGTGGTGAAGCAGATCTGCAGGTATCTATCTTTCTTTCCCCCTCTCTGTCTTCCCCTCCTCTCTCAATTTCTTTCTGTCTTATCCAACAACAACAACAGCTATAACAATAATAACAAATACAATAATGGCAACAAAATGCAGGGAAAAATGACCTCCAGGACTAGTAGAGTCGTGGTACAGGTACCAAGGCCCAGCAATGACCCTGTAGACATATATATATATATATATATATATATATATATATATATATATATATATATATATATATCAATGCCAGTCAATAGCTTTCTTCCTCAAAATCCTTGTTGGCCTCTTAATACTAAGAGGTTGTGACATGTTCACCTCACAGATATGCTGTGAGCTCTGGCAAGTGAACTCACAGATCAGTCTAGCAAGAAGGATAATGACTTGGGATTTTTAGAACCAAACATTCTTGTGTAGGGAGCCGAGCAGTGGTGCAGTGTGTTAAGAGCATATGGTGGAAAGTGCACTGATAGTCATCAGGATCCCTGTTGAACCCTAGTTCCCCACCTACAGGGCGTTTGTTCCACAGGCTGTGAAGCAGTTCTGCAGGTGTCTGTCTTTCTCTCCCCCTGTCTTCCTCTCCTCTCTCCATTTCTCTCTGTCTTGTCTAACAACAATGACAGCAATAACAATAGGATGATAAACAACAAGGGCAAAAAAGGGAAAAAAATTAAAAAGATCTTGTGTCAAGCACTATTACTGCCACTTCATCTCTTGTTATCAGTTCTCTTAATCTCTGAAATGAAGCCTTAACGGGATTTTTGCATGTATAATATGTGGCAATATTTATAAAGCACTGGAAATATTTATTACTATTACCGTTGAATGTAGTTTCCAATACCCTGCCTTTATAAAATTATTGTAAGACATCATTTATTAGTTCATACATACATTTGGGTTTAAATTCATATTTAATAATGTCCTAAAATTATGGAGGGTATTAACCACTACTAACTAATTAATACCATCTGCTATGTATAGCTGGTCTAGCCCTGTTATTCGATTTTTGTAAGTGACATAACTGTAGGCCAGTTCAAAGTTACTTTAATCAGCCACTAGATTAAAGGGAGATAACTCTGTATAGCAACTGGAAAATAAATTGAATAAGTGATTTATAATAAAATCAATGAAGCCAGAGAAGAGAATAGTGCTTGATAAATGGTGTACATGTTTTTGGAAGTGCAAGTGTCTTGTAGCTTTCTGGTCACTTTGAGTCATATTCTTTTCTTTTATTATTTTATTTTTTATTTAAGAAAGAATTAATTAACAAAACCATAGGGTAGGAGGGGTACAATTCCATACAATTCCCACCACCCAATCTCCATATCCCACCCCCTCCCCCGATAGCTTTCCCAATCTCTGGGAGCATGGACCCAGCATCATTGTGGGTTGCAGAAGGTAGAAGGTCTGGCTTCTGTAATTGCTTCCCCGCTGAACATGGGCATTGACTGGTCATTCCTTACTCCCAGTCTGCCTCTCTCTTTCCCTAGTAGGGTGGGTCTCTGGGGAAGCGGAGCTCCAGGACACATTGGTGGGGTCTTCAGTCTAGGGAAGCCTGGCCGGCATCCTGATGACATCTGGAACCTGGTGACTGAAAAAAGAGTTAACATACAAAGCTAAACAAATTGTTGAGCAATCATGGACCCAAAGCTTGGAATAGTGGAGAGGAAGTGTTAGGGGGGTATTCACTGCAAACTAGTGTACTTCTGCTTTCAGGTATATATTTTGTACTTGTTTATGGATACGTGTGAACATATGCTCTCTCTCACAGAAACTGGTATATATCTAGGTTTGGGGACTTTGTTAGAAAGTGAACCACCTGAGATGGAATATACTATGAAAGGAAAGGTCTCACCCGAGTAATGAAGCTGAAGGGTTGTCATTCCACACGTGAAGTCTCTGGACACAGTCTGAAGTGAAGCATGTTGAGGTGGTCATTTTCAAGAGTAATAATGACTAACTGGAAACAACCTATAGTTAAGTAGTGGAGAATATGGAGAGAGGTAGGTCCCACTTCATTCACAATCACTGAAGAAACTTATATCACTCCACCATCATTTTTGCATTCTACAGTTTGAATCAGCACCCAGGTTAAAGATGTGGTGAGGTGTAGATTGGCTAAATATAGGGTGTCCTCAGGACTCATCCCCACAGTGGGATTTGCTGCTTGGTGAGTTATTGAACACCTATCATTGTAGAAATACTTGGCAGGGCAAGGTAGCCATTTGTCAGGGGTGTTAGACATTTTCTGTGTTGGAATCAACTATATAGCTCTCAGGTCCACTTGAATAAGGTTCTGTGATTCTAAATCTTGCCAAGGTTATGCAGTGATTAAAGACAGGTTATACTTGTGAAATGTGTAACTAGAAAAAAAAAAGAGTTTTGCAATAAAGGCAACATGATTTTTGAAGCTTCCTCAGAGGGATTTTTTTTTTCACAGTACAACTCCTGATATAAGACAAAGGCAGACAAGTGCCAGCTGAGATGAAGGACATCAGGTGGATTCAAGGGCCTAATACAAGGTTCTCAAAATAAACAGTAGAGAAACAGTGGTACAATATGTGTGTGTGGGGGGGAACTTCTTGACTTTTAATTAGGATTACACTCTATACCCTTTGAAAGAAACATTTATAGAGAAAAATGAGACCTGGAACATAATAGAAAATATGACCAATGCAAGGTTCTCTGCATATATAAAATAGTAACACCTCAGATTCAGACCATGTTAAATACAATTCGTACTGTATGACTATCTAAAAAGTAAGCTAAAGTAGATCCTGGTATCTCTGAGTGGAAACAAGATTTCTAAGCCAGTAAGAGACAGAAGAAGAAGGAATACAAAAAAGTCACAAAGGAAGTGTGTGTCATGTACATTAACAGCGAAAATTATTGAAAAGAACAAAAGAAAATGGTGAGTTTTCTGCCTCACTGTCTAGCCCCCACCTCTAGCCCAGTATCCAACTAATTCAGGAAGAATTCTGCATTCCGGAGAACTCCATACAGAGAGGGGGGGAGAGAGAGAGAGAGACAGAGAGAGAGAGAGAAAGAGAGATAGAGAGAGAAGTTGCCTGGTTCTATTCCACAGCAGGCAGTGCTACCCTAGAGGCATAAATTCATCAGAAAATAAATAGAGGGACATTGGACATCCCATGTATGAACTCTCTCAAGTAGACTGTCCCAGGGAGTCAGCCAACAGCTTTCTTTTCCTGGAGAATTCTTGGGGAGGTGACTAGTGAGTAGTTATGAGGTGTGAAGTTCAGGGAACTATTTGTGGCAACCTGAGGCTAGGGGGTTGAACTGGCTTAGAGAGAGCATCTTTTGTCAAACTGACTCCCTGAAACTACCAGGTAGCCACCTTGTCAACATAGACCTGAGCTCCACTCAGTTACCACTACAACAGAGACTTTCAAATATAAGTTCTTCGGTAAATTGGAGAAGCTTCTCCACACCAACATTTTTCCCAATGGTAATAAGGCAATCAGTTTGACACCTAACTAGAAAGTTCTACACACGAGCATCATTACCAGCATCAGGTGTAGTGAGTACATCTATGTGCACTCCTGCTTGCTTGCTTTTTCTTTTCTTTCTACCTATTTTTCTTTTTATTGTGCTTTCATATTTTCTCTTCATCTGTGAGTATGTACATATTCTGTTAGTTTTTAATTTCCTCTGTGTGTACTCCTGTTTGCTGTGGTTGTCTTCTTTTGTTTGCTTGCTTTTTGTTTTTTTGTAGCTAGTCCAATTGTCAAGAGACCCAGCTGCCTTTACAATAGCCACCTCTACTCTTATCTCTCAACTTCCGGAAGAAGTGGTGTCACCATTACACAACTACTCCACCTACTCTTGAGTCATATCACAAGCCAGCTTCAGAAGTCTTGGAACAAACAGACCAGAAGCCATCCTGCATCATTTCTGAATAGGAACATAAGAATCTTAGGCTACTGCCCCTACAGGAGACCACTGTGCATATTCCTGACTTTCCCTGCAATTTCAGGCAGCCAAACACTGGATTACAAAGGGCTTCTTATCAGAAATGTCAGCCATAACTAGTATCAACACCCTAAAGTGACCAAGTTATAGTGAAACCTCATTAACTAGCTTACCTTGAATGTTAGATAAGTACTTTAAATTCATTAGATAATCTTCCAAAAATTTCATGAAATAGATGCTATTATTTTCACCTCTGTAGCCTGGTTGCTGTGGTTTGTTAAGCAATGCTCACAAAATTTGTATGTGAAGATAAGAAAAGTGACAGGCTGAGAGTATGGATAGACCTGTCAATGCCCATCTTCAGTGGAGAAGCAATTACAGAAGCCAAACCTCCCACCTTCTGCACCCCACAATGACTTTGGGTCCATATTCCCAGAGGGTTAAAGAATAGGAAAGCTATCAAAAGAGGAGATGGGATACAGAGTTCTGGTGGTGGGAACTGTGTGAAGTTGTACATCTCTTATCCTATGGTTTTGTCAGTGTTTCCTTTTTATAAATAAAATTTTTAAAAACTCAAAAAAAAAAAAAAAGAAAGAAAAAGAAAAGTAAAATCTGATTGGTTTGATTTGGAAGCCCCTGATCTTGATTATGCTATTGAACTTCTTGGCTAAGAGTGGCCAAGCAAAGTAACAAAAATATGTTTAAACCATTTTTTATTATTTTACACAGCAAAATTTTTCTGTACTATAAGTTCTATTTTCTTTTCTTCCTTCTTTCTATAAATATTCTCTTCTTCCTTCCTCTGAACTAGAGTCAATTTTCATAAAACTTCTTTACAGGGAGTTGGGTAGTAACACAATGGGTTAAGCACAGGTTATTGTTATTACAAAGATAACTTAGTTATTTTGTATCAGTGGTGTTTTTCTTAAGTTTAAAGAAAAGTATGGACATTGTGTTACAAAATTGTAAGTTTTAGGGGTACAGTTTCTTACCTACACAAGTATGTGTAGAACTCATACTACTTGCTAACAGAGTTCCTATGGTCCCTACACTTCCCTTACATTACAGTTTAGTAAAGTTTTTGTAAATCATACACAGATTCAAGTTTCTACATCAAAAATATGATTAAAACTCAGTTGTGCAGAAATATATATATGCATAATAACCCATGGATTCTAATAATATCTCAGTATCATTAGACCCAAAGATCTCAGAGAAAATCTAGTTCCAACATAAGGCTGACCCTAGCAGATATGGTTGATTCCAAGTAAACAGGAAGGAACCTCAACTGTATAATGCTTCTTCTAAGGGATAAGAACAAATCTAGTGGTCAAAGCTTCAATAAAAAAATTCTATTGAAATTTCTCTACTATAACGTTATGGTAGTACCAGTAGAGACCATGTTAAAGATAATTCATAAATACTATCACATTATGGGAGATAGATATTTTGCATATATGGCCATTTTAAAAGATATTTAATTCAAAATATCTAGAACAGACTTATAGCAATCTATTCACCATTAGCATTCTCCAGTGAATATATAGATATTTGGTGGTATAGATCTTTGCTAGTATATGTAAGCATGAGATTAGTTTCTGGGTGTTGGAATAGTAAAAAGCCAGTGGTTATATTCCTTTCTTGTGATATAAAAACTGTCAGATTTTATTTTGGTTTTTATTGTGTAAACAATGACCTCTTGTTGTTGAATTTCCAAATATTTACATAATATTTTATTTTTAAAACAGTTTTCTTGTCTTTATTTATTTATTGGATAGAGATAGCCAGAAATTAAGAGGGAAAAAAACAGAGAGACATCTATAGCACTGTTTAACCACTCGCAAAGCTTTCCTCTGTAGGTGGGGATAGAGGGCTTGAACCTGGTTCTTTGAATATTATAACATGTGCACTCAATCAGGTACACCACCACCCATCACTTCTTTAGAACATTTTAGAAAGGCAATAGTTATGGATTTTTTTCTATTTTTTTTACAAAATGAAGGGAATTATTTTTAATCTAAAATAGTCAACCCACATATAAGTTTTAATTTATTTTCTAAATAAGATGAGAGACAGAGAGGGAAAGAGAAAGAAAGGAGAGACATTACCAGGTTCCAGATGTCATCAGGATGCCGGCCAGGCTTCCCTGGACTGAAGACCCCACCAATGTGTCCTGGAGCTCCGCTTCCCCAGAGACCCACCCTACTAGGGAAAGAGAAAGGCAGACTGGGAGTATGGACTGGCCAGTCAACGCCCATATTCAGTGGGGAAGCAATTACAGAAGCCAGACCTTCCACCTTCTACAACCCACAATGACCCTGGGTCCATGCTCCCAGAGGGATAGAGAGTGGGAAAGCTATCAGGGGAGGGGGTGGGAAATGGAGATTGGGTGGTGGGAATTGTGTGGAGTTGTACCCCTCCTACCCTATGGTTTTGTTAATTAATCCTTTCTTAAATAAAAAAAAAGAAAAAAATAAAGAAAAAGAAAGGAGAGACATCACAGTATTTCTTCATCTTTTTTTTTTTAAATTTTATTTATTCCCTTTTGTTGCCCTTGTTGTTTTATTGTTGTAGTTATTATTGTTGTTGTTGTTGTTGGATAGGACAGAGAGAAATGGAGAGAGGAGGGGAAGACAGAGAGGAGGAGAGAAAGCTAGACACCTGCAGACCTGCTTCACCGCTTGTGAAGCGAATCCCCTGCAGGTGGGGAGCCGGGGTTCGAACCGGGATCCTTATGCCGTTCCTTGTGCTTTGCGCCACCTGTGCTTAACCCGCTGCACTACAGCCCGACTCCCATTCTTTCATGAAGCTTCCCATTTGCATGGTGCTTCCATGTGATGACTAGGGGTTCAAAATTTTGCAATTTTCATACAGTAAAATGTGTATTCTGCCATCTTTAGCTTCTTTTCATCTACTCTTTCTTGTTAAAGTTAAAACTCACTAAGGACTAGGGAGATATTATAATGGTTATGCAAAAGGTCCTCATGCTTAAGGTCTCAAGACTTGAGGTTCAGTCGCCAGCACCACCATAAACGGGAGCTGACAAGGGCTCTCTTATCCATCTACCTATCTATCTATCATCTATCTATCCATCATATGTCTATCTATCAACAATATTTCTATCATCTATCTACCTATCATCTATCATTTTTTAAAGCCACACAATATATCTTGCACTTTTTACTTTAATTGCACTACTACTTAAAATCTAACAGATCTTAACATTAACATTTATTTTATAACTTGCTTCCATTTTCATATTAGAATACATGTACTTAATGGGCTATTGTAATGTTTCAATAAAATTAATGTGTGTGTTCTGTGAATATAACAAGAATATATTCTCTTCATCAGACATGAAGATTAAGAATCGGTAAACTATTACCTCACCTAGGTACTATTCTCCCCACATGGCTGCCCATATTTTTATAATACTCTAGAAAGTCTGTTTGTGACACATTGAATTGTGTGCCCTGGTGAGTAATTTGTCAAAACCTTACACCCAAGGGCACTATTGGAGACAGAGTTTGTAAAAGTTGTACGCTATTTAGTGTGGCAGCCTTAGCAGATTAACAACTCCCTCTTCAAGACTTTATTAAGAAATTGTGTTTTCTTGCTTTTAGTTGAATTTCAATCTTGTTTGTCTAATTATTAGTACTTACCAATGTTATATTTTATTTTTATTTATAAAAAGCAAACACTGACAAAAACCATAGCATAAGAGGGGTACAACTCCACACAATTCCCACCTCCAGAACTCCATATCCCATCACCTCCCCTGATAGCTTTCCTATTCTTTATCCCTCTGGGAGTATGGACCCAGGGTCATTATGGGGTGCAGAAAGTGGAAGGTCTGGCTTTTGTAATTGCTTCCCTGCTGAACATGGGCACTGACAGGTCTATCCTTACTCTCAGACTTTCTCTCTCTTTCCATAGAGGAGAAGGGTCCTGGGTAATCGGAGCTCCAGGACACATTGGTTGTCGTCTGCCTAGGGAATTGTAGTTGACATCATGTTCACATCTGCATCTCAAACCTGATGGCTGAAAGAAGAGTTAACATATAGAGCCAATATTCTAAGTGTCTACCTCCTCTCTTTTTTGTTTATATCAAATATCACAGTATAAGCTTCAATGAACTTCCATTTATAATTAATTAGCAGGGAGAAAGAGAGTGGCAAATATAAGCAGTGATGCCTTCCAGAATTTTCACTCTCCTTTTCTTAGTAGTATAGAAACTTTTCAGTTAAAGAGGACAAAGATTAGTCTCTTGTGTTGCTGTCATCTTCTGGAAAATATCACCACAATTTATCCCAGCTATACTGCTGTTACCAACCACATTCAATCAAACGACTATACTCAATGAGGACACTCAAGTGTATGTCATACAGTACTTTTTAATTTGTCGGCTTACCGTATGATTAATGGGGGGGCAATTTTGTATATGTTTATTTATTTTGGATAGAGAAAAAGTAATTGAGTGGAAAGGGACAAATAGAATTAGAGACACCTACAGCACTGCTTCACCATTTACAAAGCTTTCCCCCTTCAGGTGGGACCTAAGGGCTTGAGCCTGGGAACTTGCATATTGTAACCTGTGCACTCACTGGGTGGGATATGGTGTGGTCCCTAATTTTTTATTTAATTTGATTTATAGAAGGGGAGTTTTATTTTTGTATTCTTAAAAAGACTGAGACCTAGTTAAATAGGCTTTGTTCTGTGTTTAATATTGTTGTATAAGCAAGTTTAAGGATGTCAACATTACAAAGAAAATTGAGATGAGTATAGATGAAGCATTTAAAAAAATGTCTCATTTTAGGGAAGCCCCATTCCCAATAGACAATGGGTATCATCACAAGACTGGGTTTGAAACTGAAGTTTGAAGGACTGATTTACATTAATGTATCTCCTGATTTGTTTGCCCAAATTACACTATCATGGCACAATACTTTACATCCCAGTGACTAGTTTAAATAATAAAGTAAGAAAGTATAACAGAGCAAGTTTCTTTTAAAATTAGAACAGGCTAAGTTAGAGGCACTAAAATTTAAGTATATTTATTTAATCACATCTTTGGATACACTCTACTACTTATCTGTTAGGTTCCAAAAACAAATGCAGTGGCATGAAGCTTAAAAGTAATAGAAAGGTGATAAATAAAATAAAGAGGGGAGATTGGAAGGCGAGGAACAGTGGGTTCAAGACTTCTCTATGTGTGTATTTCTATATGCATTCATTCTGCAGAACCTGAAATAACTATGATCTACTTGTAAATTGACTTGTGATTGACTTTTGTTTATGTTACCCACTAAATTAAATGCAGGTGAAGTCCTGTGGTGTAGAGAATTGTGAAGATATGGGAACCCCCTTGAAAGATGGGTGCCTGAGGGGCATGACCACCCTATCAGTCTCTCTCTACTAAGAGGTTGAGCAAGGAAGGACACTGCCTCCAGGATCTGCCCAGCCTCTTAGTCTCCCTGTCTCACAAAGAACCTGAATTCCCTGACACAATAGCCAGCTCCCTTGTTATCTATATAGCACTGTTTTGCTCTGTCAAATAGTTACTTCAGGCCCCCTCCCTACTTCCCTACCCCCTCTGTTTCTTTGATCATACCTGATCCATCTTCTCTCTGCCCTCAGTTCCCCTCTCTAGCTGCTGGTTATGGATCACCCTGCTTCCCCATCCCTTTAACTGATTCTAACCCTCCCCTGACCTCTTGTCTCTCCGACCACATATGGAATATACATGCTACTTCATCCTATGACCCCTTAAAAAGCCTGCTTTGCTGTTCAGTAAACAGATGGTTCCTAAACATGGTGTCTGGGTCATCTCTTTGTGGCGTCACTTGCAACAGATACTGAGAGAGTCTAGTAAGGCTCTACCCTGGCTGCCAAGGGTCACATTTTCCTAAGCACCCACTCCTGGTGCACAACAGGGTGGACATCCCAGGGAATCTGTGCCTGAGAGAGGGATCCCTACAAAAGCCTGGTACTTTGGGTCTTACACTGAATGTAGCTGCTAACAGGAACATGATATCATTTGAAAAAAAAAAAAGGAAAAAAAAGTGAAAGGACAGCGCACTTCTCTGTACAAGCAGGTTCCACCCACTAAACAAGATACAAGTCCAAACTTAATGATCATAATGGCAAATTCTTCCATATAGAAAAATTCCATAACACTACTGAAACCTGTATGGAGAATGAATCCATTCCATGAGAATGGAGGAATAACGGTAGGACAGCAGAAATTATTTCTTTCTCTTTTTTATTTAAGAAAGGATAAATTAACAAAACCATAGGGTAGGAGGGGTACAACTTCACACAACTCCCACCACCCAATCTCCACATCCCATCCCCTCCCCTGATAGCTTTCCCACTTTCCATCCCTCTGGGAGCATGGACCCAGTGTCACCGTGGGTTGCAGAAGGTGGAAGGTCTGGCTTCTGTAATTGCTTCTCCACTGAACATGGGCGTTGACTGGTCATTCCATACTCCCAGTCTGCCTCCTCTTTCCCTAGTAGGGTGGGTCTCTGGGGAAGCAGAGCTCCAGGACACATTGGTGGGGTCTTCAGTCCAGGGAAGCCTGGCCGGCATCCTGATGACATCTGGAACCTGGTGATTGAAAAGAGAGTTAACATAAAAAGCCAAACAAATTGTTGAGCAATCATGGACCCAAAGCTTGGAATAGTGGAGAGGAAGTGTTAGGGGGGTACTCACTGCAAACTCTAGTGTACTTCTGCTTTCAGGTATATATTTTGTACTTGTTTATGGATACGTGTGAACATATGCTCTCTCTCACAGAAACTGGTGTATATCTAGGTTTGGGGAGTTTGTTAGAAAGTGAACCACCTGAGATGGAATTAGAGTATACTATGAAAGGAAAGGTCTCACCCGAATGATGAAGCTGAAGGGTTGTCATTCCACACGTGAAGTCTCTGGACACAGTCTGAGGTGAAGCATGTTGAGGTGGCAATCTTTGTGTTGATTAGGTTGCGATCGGCAGGTACAATATTATTTGATGTGGATTGGGAGAGGTATACGGGAAAGTGGGCCCTATCCAAGGGTTCCAGGACTGGGGGAAGTAGAGGCTCTGTAGTGGAGACGTGAGGTTCCTCTGTCTTAGGGTTCCAAAAGACAATCGATAGTTAATGTTATCATCACATTATTTGGTAATTGGGTTAACTTTGAAAAGTCCTTTTGTTAGGGTTTGCTGTACAGTACCCAGTATCTTGTATATAGCTATGCTTCTGAGTCCGCATATCAAATACACTCAGTCTGTGTTTTAAAAAACTTTGAGACATACAATTAATTTCCCCCTCTCATATTAATTAACTAGTGATTTATATGACTACATTTTACTAGGAGTGTACATAAACACCATTCCCACCACCAAAAGATTGTGACCCATCCCTCCCACCCACTACCACCCCACACTGGCCCAGGAAGCTGCATGTCTACCCCTCACCACTGGGTTTTTACTTTGGTGCCCTACTTACAATTTGGTCAGGTCCTGCTTTTAGTTTCCCTTTCAGATCTTCTTACTCAACTTCTGTTGATGAGTGGGATCATCCCATACTCATCTTTATCTTTCTGACTTAGCTCAATTAACATAATTCCTTCTAGCTCTGTCCAAGATGGGTCAGAGAAGGTGGGTTCATTGTGATAGCTGCATAGTATTCCATTGTGTATATATACCACATCTTTCTCAGCCACTCATCTGTTGTTGGGCACCTGGGTTGCTTCCAGGTTTTAGCCATTATGAATTGTGCTGCTATGAACATAGGAGTACACACCTCTTTTTGGTTGGGTGTTATGGAGTCCTTGGGGTATAACCCCAGGAGTGGAATTACTGGATCATATGGAAGGTCCATGTCTAGCCTTCTGAGAGTTTTCCAGACTGCTCTCCACAGAGGCTGCACCAATTTACATTCCCACCAGCAATGCAAAAGGGTTCCTCTGTCCCCACAGCCTCTCCAGCATTTGTTGCTGCTGTCCTTTTTGATGTATGTCATTCTTACAGGAGTGAGGTGGTATCTTAGTGTTGTCTTAATTTGCATTTCTCTGACAATCAGTGACCTAGAGCAGTTTTTCATATGTTTGGTAGCCTTTTGGATCTCCTCTGTAGTGAATGTTTTGTTCATATCCTCTGCCCATTTTAGGATGGGGTCATTTGCTTTTTTTGGTGCTAAGTTTGCAGAGCTCTTTATATATTTTGGTGATTAGTTTCTTGTCTGATATATGGCATGTGAAGATCTTCTCCCATTCTGTGAGGGGTCTCTCTGTTTGTTTAATAGTTTCTTTGGATGTGCAGAAGCTTTTCAATTTGATTTAGCCCCATTGGTTTGTTTCTGCTTTAGTCTTCCTTGCAATTGGGTTTGATTCATCAAAGATGTCCTTGAGGTGTATGTGGGAAAGTGTTTTACCAATGTTTTCCTCTAAGTATTTGATTGTTTCTGGTCTGAAATCCAGGTCTTTGATCCATTTGGAGTTGATTTTTGTTTCTAGTGAGATAAAGTGGTTCAATTTCATTCTTCTGCATGTTATAACCCAGTTTCCCCAGCACCATTTATTGAAGAGAGCCTCCTTTTTCCATTTAATCCATTGTGCCGCCTTATCAAAGATTAGATGTCCATAGGTGTGGGGATTTATTTCTGGGCTTTAAATTCTGTTCCACTGCTCTGTGTGCCTATTTTTGTTCGAGTACCATGCTGTTTTGATGATGATGTCTTTATAATATAGTTTAAGGTCTGGGAGTGTGATGCCCCCATTTCTGTTTCTTTTCCTCAAGATGGTTTTGGCAATTCTAGGTGTTTTCAGGTTCCAGATAAATGATTGTAGTGTTTTTTTTTATTCTCTTAAAAAAGCTTGGTGGAACTTTGATAGGTATTGCATTAAATTTGTATATGGCTCTGTATATTAAATTTGTATATGAATTTGTATACTCATTTTGATGATACTTATTCTTCCAATCCATGAGCATGGGATATCTTTCCATTTCTTGGTATCAGTTTCTATTTCCTTGAGTAGTGCCTCATAGTTTTCAGTATGCAAGTTTTTCACTTCTTTAGTCATCTTTATTCCTAGATATTTTACTGATTTTGCTGAAACAGTAAATGGGAGTGATTTCTGGATGTCTTCTTCTTCAGATTTAGTGTTTGCATAAAAAATGTCACTGATTTTTGTACATTGATTTTGTAGCCTGATACCTTGCTACATTGCCTAAAAACTTCCAGTAGTTTTCTGCTGGATATTATTTCTGTGCCAACTGACTTGAAAAATTACACATGAAAATAATTTATTTGGGAGTTGGGCAGTAGTGCAATGTGTTAAGTGCAGTGGCACAAAGTGCAAGGACCCAAGGACCTGGTGTATGAATCCTGGTTCGAGCCCCAGGGTTCCCACCTGCAGGGGGTTCGCTTCACAAGCAGTGAAGCAAATCTGCAGGTGTCTATCTTTCTTTCCCCCTCTATCTTCCCCTCCTCTATCCATTTCTCTCTATCCTATTAAACAACAATGACATCAATAATAATTACAACAATAAAAAAATTATACAAGGGCAACAAAAGGAAATAATTAATTAATTAAATACTTTTTTAAATAATATATTCAGGGATCATCCAAACTCAGTAATGTAACCATGCATTCTTTTTGTTTGTTGGGTCTTCATTAAGGCTGCATTGCTTCCTAGTGACATTTTTCAGATAGTGAAAGATAAAGGGATGGGGGAGGGGAGACACCATAGCACTAAAATGTCTTCCATTGTAGTGGTGGCTGTGCTCAAACAGGGGTCACAGGCATGATAAAGCAAGCATACTATACAGGTGAGCTATTTTGTCAGTCCTCACCATATATACATGCATATGCAGTGAACATGATATATAAAATGAAAAGACATTGACAAATTAAAATAAATCATTAATCATGTCTGCCTTTGTAAGGTATTTTTCTCTGATATTCTGAAGCTATTATAGATTTTAGGTAACCAAATGCTATTCATCATTTGAATCTAAGAAAAACTGTTGAATTTTAGGAATGGAGACACTGTGGTATGTCAAGTTGTACTGCAAATATCAGTGTGAATTTACAATTGAAAATTGTTATATAAAGATACGTGTATGGACATTGACAAAACTATCTCCAGCTGCAGCCCAATGTCAGCAGTGATAAGTAAACCAGAGGTACATAACTCTCAGACAGGAGTGTGCAATACTATTTCCCACCAAATTAAATCACAGCAAAATCACCAACTTGGGAAAAAGAGGGATCTTGGGATAACAGAGCCAAGGTGCTTTCACATTATGGGATTAGAGCAAAAGACTCTAAAGAGAATCAGGTAGAAGGAGCTCTGATTTGCAGTTTGTGGCAATTTGAGTATGAAAGAGATGATGCATAAAACTACATGAATAATGGAACATGCATTTGAAAAGCAAAAGGAAATAATGATAGTTCCCTGAGAAATTCTATTTGGCTTCTAAAGCCGGGATTAGAAGAATCTTTGGGCTACATGTAGTAACACTCACTTAGTATGTCCCATGTGTAATATTTCAGATCTCCTTATTTTTACTCTTAAATAATGCAAAAGGCTATGCCAGGAAAAAAAAAAAGGTGGCAAGGCAGTGGTGATTTGTAGTGCTACTTTTCACCTGTCTGTTTTTGACTGGCCATAGTTCGTTAAGAAACATAAATGATTCTAGTCTGAATTTGTTGTTTTTATTAGAACGGTGAGTCCTCAGCTTATCTGTCTTTTCTTAAATGATAGTTAATATGCCTTTTAAAAAAACAAACTAATAGAATGTGGGTTGAGGGTGGATAGTTTACCTGTGGAGTAGTTACAAACAACTTTAAGTATTTGCAATTCATAAAATAATCTCTCTGACAGGGTGTGTGCATATTAAGAGGATGATCTACATATATCCTGAATGAATGAACATAACCACCAACTACTGGACTTTTGGTTAAATTATTCCAAGAAAGTATCTCATATTTTTTCTTAAATGCCTGCTAGTACCTTATATTAAGATGCAGCAGTAAAAAAGAAAACAGGGACTATAATTCACTAACCTGACATCTATAGATTTTTTTTCAAAACTTAAACTTATATAAAGTTGTGATGTATAGCATTCTTCAAGACACAGAAGAAGACATAGTTAACATCTTTTAATCCTTTGGTGAAAAATTTTCCTCATCCAGAAATGAAAACTAAAATTCAGAAAAATAATTGACAAGTTATTACATTAAAATGTTAAGACATCACTAAAAGAGTAAGGTATCTTAACTAAAAGGATCACTTATAGAGAATAAATTAAACACATATAATCACTTAAGTGTGGGACCAGTTGGTGGGAGACATAGTTGAGCACATATTACAATGTGCAAGGACCTGTTCGAGCTCCCAGTCCACACCTGGATGGGGAAAGCTTTACAACTGGCAGAGCTGTGCTACAGGTGTCTCTATCCTTCTCCTTCTCCCCCTTCCTCTTGATATCTGGTTGTCTCTATCAAATAGCATTAAAAAGTTATTAATCATTTAAGTGTTATTAGTGTCTATATACAGTAAGCTTCTACTAAAAATGATTATGCCTACTCAGTCAATAAGATATAAGGTGAAAGACAACTAAAGAAGACTTCTCTCATATGTACAATAACACAATTACTTCAAGCACAAAAACTTGAACAAAAATTCGTTAAACTCTCAGACTTTGAAAGTACTGCTATGATTGTTAGAAAGAGGAAACACAGAATGTTGGAATGGAGGTGCAGTGTAAATCCATATCCCTGTAATTTACAAACTATTGTTAAAATCCCACCGTGCTACATCAATAATAATCTCAGGTTAATCATAAAACAGTCAAAAGAAGGGCCGGGTGGTAGCTCGTGGATTAAGCGCACATGGAACAAAGCAAAAGGACTGGCTTAAGGATCCCGGTTCGAGCCCCTGGCTCCCCACCTGCAGGGGAGTCGCTTCAAAGGTGGTGAAGCAGGTCTGCAGGTGTCTATCTTTCTCTCCTCCTCTATGTCTTCCCGAAATCTCTCCATTTCTCTCTGTCCTATCCAACAATGAATGACATCAACAACAACAATAGTCACAACTAGGCTACAACAACATGGACAACAAAAGGGGATTAAAAAAAAAAAAAGGACTCCAGGAGCAGTGGATTCATGGTGCAGGCACCAAGCCCCAGCAATAACCCAGGAGGCAAAAAAAGAAAGAAAAATAGTCATAAGATTGAAAAAAAAATGATAAACTATTGAGATACAAGGTTTGCAAACATTCCTATTGAATAAAAAATGATGTTTTTCATACTAAAATATGGAATGTGTTTTTTCACATGTCCAATAGTTCTAGTGCAATTGTCTAAATTAGAATGCCACTGAGTCAAGATCACAAGGATTTAGCTCTACAATAAACACTCAGCAGTAACCTTTTTTCATAACATATATTTTAAATAGCACAAGTTTATTTTTGAATCACATATTTTCAGGAAAAATTCAACCAGAAGATTTTTTTTAATGCATCAGTTTTTTAATGTACTTGTCAACTCATGGTGCATATAAATACAGAAGATAATTTGTTACAAGCACACATATTCAACCAAGATTTACAAATATATATGGTCAACTTCAACCAATTTAATTTCCACCCCACAAAATCTTAGAGTTCTGAAAAAGCCCACTTCTTGTCAAGAGGAATCATCTACTAGTGCACACATTGACCTTTCATAGGAACTCAATTCATTTTGTTTCCTCCCAGGAACAATGGAGGAAAGTAATAAGGCTCACATAGAAATAAGCTGGTATCACTGACACACAGGGTTAAATTTTGAAGTTTCAAGAAGGTTCTGTCTTCTTTGCAGTCTGCAATGGCTGTGGGGGCAGGGGAAAAGGCCTGCCAGGTTCCTTCATTTCCAGTTCACGAAAGGCATCTAACAGTAAATGATTCACTGACATTGTTCACTTGTATTTGTCTTTGTATACAAAAATAAGTAAATAAAAAATCAAATACCTGTTCCTTTAGACTGCAGGTGTCTATCTTTCTCTCCCATTCTCTGTCTTCCCCTCCTCTCTCTATTTCTCTCATGTCCTATCCAACAACAAACGGCATCAACAATAACAATAATCACTACAATTCTATGTACTTCCAGAAGTGAACTGTCATCTTCAAACTCAATGAAGCCATTTCCACACTGTTTCTTGGTGAAATGGACACAACCACACTCAATTAACCCCCTTTAAGATCACACTAGGCCCACTGACAGATTTGACAAGATTAAAGTATATATTCAACTTTTGGCCAAGCAACTTGTTTCCTCAGTAATTATTGAAGATGGTGTAACATTATATCTTTAGTATGTATATTTTAAGTTCTCAATTATTTTCATATTTAATTTCATATAGACCTAAATTTAGGGCCTATAAATATAGTTAAAACAGAGGAAGATGATTTTTCTGTTATAATTTGCTTAAAGATCTGGAGATAAAAGTAAAGTATTATAATTTTGTAAAGTAGGGTCAACTATGAATACAAAAGAAGACCACTTGGGACCACAACAAAGCAGGAATATAACGACTTCAGGAACCCAGCAAAACACCAGTGAGTGCAAAAAAATGTGGCTCCTGGACAAAAAGGATCCTAAGGAGAGATTGAGTGGTTGGTAACAGTCCATCAGTTTACCAGTTAAGGCACCAACTCCAGTTTGTATTACTAACAAAAAGACTGCTAAAGGGAGGAGAGGACTCCCCTAAGAGTCATCAAATGCAACTGTTAGTCTCCATTGCTACAGCTACCAGAGGCTAGAGCAGCAGTGGGAGGCTCTGTGCTAACATCTGGGAACAGAGAACTGATGATGGAGCCTAGCAGTGGGGCTGTAGAGTGGCTGTAGAGTGGGAGAATATGGTGAATAATTGCCTCATAACATACAGACTATAAATGGGAATTGTTTAGAAATCCACAGGGCTCAGCAGTGCTTCCTAGCTTGGCAGATAACCTGAACTTTACCTGGAGTTTTGGATCCTTGGGGTGTGAGAGACTCTTTGTGTAATCACTGTGCTACCTCTCCACTCCCTGATTTATCTCTTGGTCAGGAGTCAGTGATTAAGCTAAAAAGCCTACTAACAGTTTAAAAGCCCTCAGGGTCCCATAGCCTACAGGAAAGAAAAAGATCAAAAAAATTTTTAACAGCCTCTGTGCTCCAACTAAGTGATTGAAATAACTTTTAATTTTCACAACTATGAACTCTAAGTACCTTACTTAGAACAAGTCAATCCAGGCAAGAGTGATCAGTAATTTGAAAAGTACTGAGACAGGGACCTCATAACATACTATATAGAATGGTTAAACCAACAAGAAGAAATATTGGGGAATTGAAAGAGGACAGGAGTCCAGCTAAATGCCCCACAAAGGTTGAACCACCAAATATTGAGGTCAACATACCAGTGCTTGTTAAGGAAATAGTTACAGGAGTGAGTAAGTAAATTGAAAGAATTGACACTAGAAATGCAGAAACAACAAATGAGACCCTGGAAGAAAACACTAATTATCTCAAGGTTATTAGAGAGTTGAAAGCTGAAATAGCTGAGTTAAGAATACAACTAGCTGAACAAGCTAAAACAGTATCAGCACAGGGTAACAAAATAGGCAAACTACAGAAAACAACACAGGGGAGAGAGAATAGAATAAATGTGGCTGAAGACAGAACAAGGGAGATCAAGGATGAATTAGAGACAACTAAAAAAGAAGTAAGAGATCTCAAAAGAGATTAAGAGATACTGAAAAAAAGAGACTCGTGGGATGATTTCAAAATAAATAATATATGCATTATTGGCTTACCAGAGGAAGAAAGAGAGGGAGGAGAAAAAGGCATTCTTCAGGGCATAATAGGTGAGAACTCCTCTAATCAAGACAACATAAAAGAAATAAAAGTTCAAGAAGCCAGAGGGTCAAAGGATAATTAACCCAGACATAAAGACACATCATATTTAGAATATAAAGGAATAAGGATAAGGAAAGTATCCTGAAGGCTGCCAGAGAAAAACAGAGTCACCTAGAGAGGAAAACCCATAAGATTAGAAGCAGACTTCCCCATACAAACACAAAAGGCCAGAAGAAAATGGCAAGATATCTATCAAGGACTCAGTGAGAAAGGCTTTCAACCAAGACTACTGTATCTTGCTAGACATTCATTCAGACTAGATGGAGGCATAAAAACCTTCTCAGACATGCAACAGTTGAAAGGATCAACTATCACCAAGCCTGCCTGAAAGTAGTTCTGAAAGGTCTCCTATAAACAGTCAGACCACCATAAATATGCCATATGTCAGAACACCCTAAAAATTTACAGTTACAATAATGGCATTAAAATATCTTCAATCTTTGATTTCAATAAATGTCAATGGCCTGGATTCACCTATTAAAAGGCACAGAGTAGGTAGATGGAACAGAAAACACAACCCAACAATATGCTGTCTCCAGGAAAGCAAACTAATTCAACAAGACAAACACAGACTCAAAGTGAAAGCATAGAAAAAGCAATATACAAGCCAAAGTCCCACAAAAAAAAAGAGCTAGGAAAGCTATTTTCATATCTGACACAATAGATTTTAAAATAAATAAAATTAAAATGATAGGGATTAATATTACTTAATTCTCAAAGGATCAGTCAATCAAGAGGACTTAAAAACATTAACATGTATGCACCCAATGAGAAGCCATCTAAATACATCAAACATCTATTATAAGAGTTACAGCAATATATTAACAGCAACACCATCATAGTAAAGGACTTCAACACACCACTCTCTCAACTTGATAGATCATTCAGGCAGAAAATCAATAAAGACATGAGGGAGCTAAATGAGGAGATGGATAAACTAGGACTGTTGAATATTTTATGAATCATTCACCCCTAGGAACTGGAATGCACATGCTACTCAAGTTCACATGGGTCATTCTCAAGAATAGACCACATGTTAGACCACAAAGACAGCATCAGCCAATTCAAGAGCATTGAAATCATCTCAAGCATCTCTCAGACCATAGTTAAATAAAACTAACACTTAACAATAAACAAAAAAGTAGCAATAGTCCCAAAATGGGGAAAATCAACTGTATACTACCTAACAACTACTGAATCAAAGACGAAATAAATGAAGAAATCAAAATGTTTCAAAAGTTGAATGAAAATGAAGACACAAGCTATCAAAAATATTCGAGACACAGCTAAGGTAGTACTGAGAGGGAAGTTCATAGCCATACAAGCACACAATAGGAAACAAGAAAAAGCACAAATAAACATCCTGTCTTCACAACTTAAAGACCTAGATGAATAAGTACAAAGGAACTCTAATGGAACCAGAAGGACAGAAATAACTAAAGTTAGGGCAGAAATGAGTAACATTGAAAATAAAAGAACCATACAAAAGATCAATGAAGTAAATGTTGGTTCTTTGAAAGAGTGAACAAAATCAACAAACCTTTAGCCAGACTCACAAAACAAAAAAGGGAGAAGACTCAAATAAATAGTATCATAAATGAAAAAGTAGATATCACAACAGACAGCATGGAAATTCAGCATTTCATGGGAAGCTTCTATGTACAACTATATGCCACCAGATAGAGAACCTGGAAGAAATGGACAATTTCCTAGCTGTTTAGGCACTTCCAAACTTAAATAAAGAGGAAGTATATAATATGAACAGGCCCATCACAGCCAACGAAATTGAAACAGTTATCAAAAACCTTCCCAAGTATAAAAGTCCTGGACCAGATGCTTTTACATATGCATCCTACAAAACCTTCAAAGAAGAACTAATACCTCTACATTTAAAAGTCTTCCAAGAGATTTAAGACAAAGAAATACTCCCTTCCAGCTTCTATGAAGCCACTATCACTCTGATACCAAAAGGAAACAGGGACACAACCAAAAAAAAACCAAAAAACTACAGACCAATATTCTGATGAACATAGATACTAAAATATTGAACAAAATTCTAGCCAATGAGATATAGTGGTATATTAAAAAGATTGTTCATCATGACCAAGTGGGGTTTATCCCAGGGATGCAGGATTGGTTTAATATACATAAATCAATCAATGTGATAAACCACATCAATAAAAGCAAGATCAAAAACCACTTGGTCTTATCAATAGATGCAGAGAAATCCCTTGACAAAATACAATATCCCTTCATGATCAAAACACTACAAAAATGGGCATAAATGGGAAATTCCTCAAGATAGTGGAGTCTGTATATAGCAAACCTACAACCAACATCATACTCAATGGTCAAAAACTGGAAGCATTTCCCCTCAGATTAGGTACTAGAAAGGGCTGTCCACTATCACCATTACTATTCAACATAGTGTTGGAAGTTCTTGCCATAGCAGTCAAGCAGGAGCAAGAAATTAAAGGGATACAGATTAATAGAGAAGTCAAACTGTCCCTATATTCAAATGACATGATAGTATACATAGAAAAAACTAAGGAATCCAGCAAGAAGCTTTTGGAAATCATTAGTTAATACAGTAAGGTGTCAGGTTAAAAATTAACATACAAAAGTCAATGACATTTCTCTATGCAAACACTAAGTTAGAAGAACATGAAATCCAGAAATAAATTATTTTTACTATAGCAACAAAAACAATAAAATATCTGGGAATAAACCTAATAAAGAAATGAAAGACTTGTATATTGAAAATTATGAGTCACTACTCAAGGTAATTGAAAAAGACACAAAGAAGTGGAAAGATATTTCATGTTTATGGGTTGGAATAATTAACCTCATCAAAATGAATATATGTCCTAGAGCCACATACAAGTTAAATATTATCGCCATCAAGATCCCAACCACATTTTTTACGAGAATAGTACAAATGCTACAAATGTGTATCTGGAACCAGAAAAAACCTAGAATTGCCAAAACAATCTTGAGAAGAAAGAACAGAACTGGAGGCACCACACTCCCAGATCTCAAATTGTATTATAGCATCATTGTCATCAAAACTGCTTGGTACTGGAACATGAATATACACACTGATCAATGGAATAGAACTGAGAGCCTAGAAGTAAGCGGCCACACTTATGGACATCTAATATTTCACAAAGATGCCCAGACTATTAAATAGGGAAAGCAGAGTCTCTTCAATAAATGGTGTTGGAAAAATGGGTTGTAACATGCAGAAGAATGAAACTGAACCACTACATTTAACCAAACACAAAAGTAAATTCCATGTATAAACCTATGGGTCTACATCAAATTCAAAAGCTTCTGCACAGTAAAAGAAATCACTACCCAAACCAAGAGACCCTTCACAGAATGGGAGAAGATCTTTACATGCCATATATCAGACAAGAGTTTAATAATTAAAATATATAAAGAGCTTGCCAAACTCAAGAACAAGAAAACAAATAACCCCATCCAAAAATGGGGAGAGGACATGTACAGAATATTCACCACAGAAGAGATCCAAAAGGCTGAGAAACACATGGAAAAAAATGCTCCAAGTCTTTGTCAGAGAAATGCAAATAAAAACAATAATGAGATACCACTTCACTCCTGTGAGAATGGCATACATCAGAAAAGGCAGAAGCATCAAATGCTGGAGAGTTTGTGGGGTCAAAGGAATCCTCCTTCACTGCTGGTGGGAATGTAAATTGTATTACATTTACATTGAACCTCTGGGAGAGCAGTCTGGAGAACTCTCAGTAGGCTAGAAATGTACCTACCATTTGATGCTAAAATTCCTCTCCTGGGGTTATAGCCTAAGGAACCCAACACACCCATCCGAAATTATTTATGTATACCTATGTTCTTATCAGCACAATTTGTAATAGCCAAATATTGTAATCCACCCAGGTGTCCAACAACAGATGAGGAGGTGAACAATTTGTGGTATATATACACGGTGGAACACTACTCAGCTATCAAAAATGATGACTTCAGTTTTTAGCCCATCTTGGATGAAACTTGAATAAATCATTATTAAGTGAAATAAGTCAGTACCAGAAGGATGAATATGGGATGATCTTACTCTCAGGCAGAATTTGGAAAAAAAAATATCAGAAGAGAAAACGCACGTAGAACCTGAACTGGAGTTGTTATATTGCACCAAAGTAAAAGACTTTGAGGGGAGGATACAGGTCCAAAAATGATGATAAAGGACTTAGTGCAGGGTTGTATTTCTATGTGGAAAACTGAGAAATGTTATGTACAATTCATTGTATTTATTGTATTATTTAAAACATTAATCCCCTGATAAGTAAATCTAAAAAATATTTGCAAATGAATGAGTGTATGAATAAAGGATGTTTGGGAAAAGCAATGTGTTTGTGTGTATGTGTGTGGAGGGTATCTCCATGAAGAATATTAAGTTTAAATTCAGTAAGACTGGGTTGGTAAAAGAGTGTTTTGGCTATGTAAAAGACTTTCCTGTTTGATACTCTTAGGTACCAGGTTTAATCCCTAGCACCAACACCTACCACCAACATAAGCCAGAGCTGAGCAGTGTGCTGGACATTTTATATCAGTCTCTTTCCTTCTCTCTAATTAAAATAAAATATAAAAACATTTAGTAAGAACGTATTTCTAAATGTTTGAGATGAAGTGTCGTTCTGTGCCACAGAGAAAAGAGAGAGGAGGTCTGGAGCGAAGAGGGAACACAAATCTTTATTTGCACTCACACCTCAGAGTTGGGTGCGAGAGAAGCAGGTTGGGCCACATGGAGGTAGCTAAAATGGCCTCACGCAGTAACCTTTCCTGCATCTAAAAACCGAAGTAAAGTGCCGGCAAGGAGAGAGGTGCAGAAGAAGAAGGACTTTTATAGGAGTAGCTTTCGCAAGAATGGGAAGCGGGAGGAGTAACAATAGCACTCCAGGATAGGATAATAACTCTCGTGAGAATGGGAGGGGGGAGGAGTAACTAAAGTGCTCCAAATATCACATTTTGATGTTTGGAAGACTTTATTTTGTGGCAGGGTGGACTTTGCCTGTCTTAGGTTGGGGATCAGCCTTCCGTCTTACCCATCATTGGAACCCCTGGTCATTTTTGCCCAGTAGTACCAGGTGCCCTGTCTTAGGTTGACTGGATAGTGCTAGTTTCCCCTTTACCCGTCATTGGCCAGCCAGCCCTCTACATAGTGGACGTTCTGATGGAGGGGGGCAAATCCTCCACAGCAACTCCATATTTTACCATGTCCAGCCTATGATAGTGAGCTTGTATAGGTTGCATCTATATGGCATCAATCTGTTGTTGCAAAAAAGGCCATGAGCTTTTTAAGAATTATAGGACCTACTGTGAGCAGAAGAAGTAAAACAAGCAAGGGTCCCACAACTAAGGGAAGACAGGCAAGGAAGGGGGAATGTATCCATTGGTATGAAGAGGTGGGATCATATCTCAAATCTAAGGGAAGCAGTCAGTGGATGTGATGTCCAGGGGAACAGCCATTTGTCTTTGGGGGTAGTAAGGGATGTCTGTGGCATGGCTGATGTTATAAAGAGAAACATCTTTAAATTGTTGGCTGACAAAGGCAGGCCTATGGTGGCAAGACAAGATACACCAGTTAAGTGTACAAGAATATGTGAATGTTGTTAATTCACATAGGTTGAATATGGAGGAACATCTTATAGTTTAATACCTTACCATATGAACAGATGATTCTTCATATGAAGGCTTGATAGCTGTAATCACTTACTTGTGAAAAAAAATAAAACTTGTAACAAGTTAGAGGTTTACTGTAATTGATACCTCGATGATTATAATTGGTTTAAATATCTTTATGATTTTGTTTGAAGGTCATCTAATGTTACCTCTCGTAGCAGTCTCTACAGCAGGATCTTTAGACCAATTTTGGTTAAATATATATTTTGATTTTTTTTAACCATTTTTACTTTGTACTATAAACAGACTCAGTTTACTTAGAGAGTTAACACATGTTAGTGACAATGGTTTTAACATTTAGAGTACTCTGAGCACATGGGTCATACAAAAAATTTTGGTCATTCAACGTACTCACTCACAAAACACAACTGGCTAGTCATAAAATAAGACATTCAGGGAAAGGGTAGGAGAGAGGGCTCTGTGAGCCAGATTTTCTAGTTTCTGCCATGTCATATTATGGATCCTGGGATTTATCCTGCATCTAGTCCTCTTGTATTTCTTGTTCTTCAGGGATAGCAGTGCCATCATGAGGGTATTGTCGGACATGGCAGGCAGGAACCCAGACAGGTTTAGAGTAATTATGTGGGCAAATGTATGCAAAACCTCTTCTCATGGTCAATAGAGGGTCAGGCCCTTTCCAAATTTTATCGACTGGGTCTTTCCATTTGACCTTAATAGATGGGAGAGTAGATGGTGTTTTCCAGTGAAGAATAATAGGAGGTAGGTCTGAATTACTGTAAATATTAAAGAGATTTAATAGAGTTAAGGCTTTTGCTAGCTGGATATTGGGGGGGTACATTCCTCCTTTGTCTTTATTTAATTGAGCCTTAAGGGTTTGATGAGCCCTCTCGACAGTGCCTTGTCCCTGTGGATTATAGGGAATGCCTGTAGTATGAGTAATGTTCCAGAGGGAACAACAATCTTTAAATTGTTTGCTGGTAAAAGTAGTCCCATTGTCAGTTTTCAGTTGAAGATGTAAGCCCATCACAACAAAACAGGAGAGCATATGGCTTAGAAGCTTTTTAGAGCTTTCTCCCATCTGAGCTGTTGTCCATATAAATTTAGAAACGGTATCAATTGAGACAAACACATATTTTTGTTTGCCAAAGTTTGGTATGTGGGTGAAATCGATTTGCCAAAGAGCATTAGCTTTTAAGCCTTGGGGGTTAACCCCAAGAGTCTGAATAGCAGGTGTTTTTATGAGACTTTCACAGGAAGAGCATGTAGCAAGGATATGTTTCAACTGTGGTAAAGGAACATCAGGAAATCGAGCTCGAAGGCCTTTAAGATTAACATGGGTTAGGGAATGAAAGTCAGCAGGATCAGAGACAGAGACTAGGAGAGTTCCTGTGGAGGCAAGGTGGTCAGCTGCAGCATTCCCTTCAGACAGGGAACCAGGAAGAGGGATGTGGGAATGAAGGTGTTGAATATACAGTGGTTGGGTTCGAGAACAGAGCGCAGAGATGATTTGAATCAAGAGAGGGGAAAGTGGGTTGTCATCAATTTTCACATAAGAACGAGCAAGCCATGGAAGTAAGTTAACAGTATACACACTGTCAGAAAAAAGGTTAAAGGATTCTGGTACAGCTTTTAATGCAAGGAAAACAGCATAAAGTTCTTTGTACTGAGGGGAATTATCAGGAAGCTCAGTAATTAGAGGTTTAGGGGATTGTTTGTCTGGGTAATATATAAGAGCAGTAGCTCCCTTTTTTCCACCATCAGTGAAGACTGTAGGAGCAGAGGGAATGGGATCCCGAGAGAAAAATTTAGGTACTAGTAGAGGCAAAAGAGGTAAAGAAGCTATCAATTTATTAGAATGAAAATGGTTATCTATTTGTCCTGGCAACCCCATGAAGCTTATGGCAAAGCAGGAATGATGGCGTATGAGCCACTCTGTATCTGTGAGAGAAAAGGGAAGAATAATTAAATCTGGTTCTTTCCCTAAGACCTGCACAGACCTATTTCTTCCTTGGCAAACCATGAATGCTAAGAAGCAGCCGAACATATGTCTGCAGGGGCAATGGGGGGAGGGGTCAAAGAAGCGGCCTAACACGTGTCTGCGGGGGCAGAAGTTTTGTGGCTGACTAAAAATCGCTTAGGACGTTTAAGTCTTAAGCACATACCCTTTAACTCTGGTATCTCAGCCTCAAGGTCACTTAACCTTTTGGCAGAATGCCTTGTACATATCCTGAAAGTAGTAAATATAGCCATGAGAACCCACAGTGTAACGAAAATTAAAGCGTCTCTGAGATCGAGAGCCTGTCCCAGGAGATAAGGATATAATGTCTGGTTCACCTCTTCATAAAATGGAAAAAATCCCATGGTGGGGGGAAAAGCGGGGCGGCAGAGTCAGGCGGCTGCCACTTACCTGTGTCTGGTCGGCTTTTCTGGACCTCAGGCTGAGCATAAGTGAGGGACACTTCGGGCGCCAGGTGTCGTTATGCACTGTGGAGAAGAGAGAGAGGAGGTTCGGAGCGAAGAGGGAACACAAATCTTTATTTGTGCTGGCACCTCAGAGTTGGGTGTGAGAGAAGCAGGTTGGGCCATGTGGAAGTAGCAAAAATGGCCGCCTCATGCAGTAACCTTTCCTGCATCTAAACACCGAAGTAAAGCGCCAGCAAGAGAGAGAGGTGCGGAAGAAGAAGGGATTTTATAGGAGTAGCTTTCGCGAGAATGGGAAGGGGGAGAAGTAACCATAGCACTCCAGGATAGGATAATAACTCTCGTGAGAATGGGAGGGGGAGGAGTAACCAAAGCACTCCAAATATCACGGGGAACCAGACAATGCTCTGAGGGCACAACATGGCGGAACAGGCACTCCGAGAATGTCCCAACTCTCGTGGGAACTAGCAGTAGCCTGAGGGGACAACATGGCAGATGTGACTGCATCTGCACAATTTCCCAGCAATGAAGTAGTTGCATAATGCTAAATTCATGGAGACTGCTTTGGAAGCTGTAACATTGTTTCCTGAAGAATAAAGGGAGGTGCTAAACTGAATGGTTATTCTAAAGAAACAAAGTCATCACACCAATGTGTCTTGGCATTGGAAGAAAATTACTTCTCACATTCAAATTTATTTTACATATGAAAGTACATTTATCTATGTAAAAATGTTTGTTTTCTCTAAGCCACCGATCTTATTATACTATATACTTGCCAGAAATGTTCTTCTTAACCATACTACTTTTTAAGGAACATAATTGCTTTACTTTTAGAGAAAGATTCTTATATGCTTTACAGTAAACAGGGGAATGTTGAGCTATGTGCAGGTTAATACTAGATAAAAATATTTTCAGCAAGCATTAAATGATAAGAAATATAAAGACATATGAAGATGCTGAAAGTATTGTGTATATAATATTTCTATGTGCCATGCCTAGAACTCAACTGAAAAACAACAAAGCATATTAGAAGGCAAGACTTAGGATATAGCATATAAAACAGAAAAAATAGATTATTTTAAAGCAATGTTATCTGTGCCTAGCCCTGCACCCTGGTCTTCTATGCTCAAAGCACTAAAATGGTTTCAAATGTTTCTAAGGCATCACCATGGAAACTCTGAGTCATTGAGAACAATATGTTCAGACCACTTTTCTTCAGTGAAGCTCAGAGCCACCATAGATCAAATCTAGAAACTTGCTTTATCTCAATACTCATCTGAATTTTAAAAATAAATTTGTATTTATATATCTGTGTCTCTCTTCACCTTATAATTAATCAGATTAAAATATGATATTTTCACCCTTAATCAATATTAAAATCTATTCTGAACACATAATTCTGGAAATATTATTTAAAATAGCACCATAAATTAGAGGGCACTACTGAAATATACACCTATTAGATGTTATCTATTACTAGAGAGTCTTCTAAAACTTCAAGTATATATTTAAACATAGCAATAACTTATTTTCATGCTCATCTTATTTTAAATGTCCTTCTTAATATGTTTGTATGAATTGTATACATTACCATAAATTTAGGTGTTTTGTACATACCATAAAGCCTACTTCCTAGTTCCTAGAAATAAGATTATTTTATTCCCATCATAACTGAAATAAAGTATAGTACTTTCACCTGTAAAAACCCTCATGAACTCCCTTTGATATCAACTAATTTTGATATATTAGACTAGAAACATCAATGAGCACACAGAGAAATTATGAGTTATTTCATTAGACATTTATAAGCATTTACCTTTCAGTTAAACACTAAAAGATTAATTGCATGTCCTTAGGATGTTTTACTGCAAAAATAAATAACTTGGTCAAATTTACACAGTGACTAAGTGTCAGAGCTAATGATAAAACACAGGATTCTAAATCCACTTTATTACATTTTGGAAGCATCTGACTGGAAACCAGGACACACATAAAATTTTAAATAATTTTTAGCTCAGAACCCAGAATAATTCAGTATAATGTCAAGGAGATAGTCTGAAAGAATAGCATGAGACTATTGTTTAATTTATTACCAGCCATACACAGAGTAAAAACCCGGACACATTTGCACTGAAACTGCTCCTTATAAATGGTCAGTGGGTTGTGCTTTCCTCATTAGGTACTATGTTGCTTTCTCCTGTCATTTGTATATGGCCTCTGGCTACTCTGCCTCTTTTATTCCTTTTCTAATCAGCTTGGTAATGATATCTGTGAGGACACACTACCCTGACAAATAATCTCCACTTTTTTTTGTTTGTTTTTTTCTCTTTCTCATAAGAATTTGAAAGAATTCTTGAAAAACTTTCCTTGGAGTTCACAATAAGGAAACTCACCTCAAAGACTCAAAACACTGCCTGATAATGATGGTAGTTTGATGACAGATATGATTTACCTTTCAGTTAAAAAAAAAAAAGTAATATAGTAAGCAAAAACAAACAAACTAAAGCACAAGAAAATGTTTTAAACATAAAGTCCTGACAAAAGAATGAAACAATTTTGTTATAGTAATAGTGTAAAAGGGAGGAGGGAGAAGCTGAGGCCATTCCCCAGTCCCCTGCCCATGTGATTCTAGACTGATTCCTACATGGAAGAATCACAAGACATCTGGTCTTGTTTCAGGGACCTGGTCTGCCCAGCTTTATAGACACTTCTGAGGAAAGTCCTGGGGGTGGCGGGAGGGGGGTGGGAGGCTTAAGGGATGTTCTTCAGCCTTTGTCTCCAGGTTCTCACATCTGCCTCCATCTGCTTGTTATTGCCTCTTCAGTAAGGTGAGGAGGGAGTGCTGGGGCAGGTTACATAGACACCCTGTTTCTGGTCCTGCCTCTGGGCCTTCTCCTGGCTTCCTGCAGGCAGCAGCAGGGAAGGTGTTGCTTTCCCTAAGTTGCCTTCCAACTATACTGTAGAATACAATAATGAAAATAAAAAAATTAAAAAAAACTATGACTCAGTTGATTAAAATAGATTAAAGAATTGATCAAAAGAAGCTAGAAGCTAGACCATTCAAAATATATTTACTCTGATTCTATGAATATCATATATTAAAGTGGGAAAGATTGAACAGAACTATCTGTGAAGCAGTGATTTCTGTGTGAGGACAAATAAACAGTCAAATAGACAGAAAGAATAAGGAGCCCCATGGGAGTCTAGTGTAATTGGGCTGTTCAACTGGGTGTTGCTTATATGAGTTTACAGCTTTGTTGTTGTTGTTGTTTTTATAATACACATATATAAAATATGTAGTACTTCATTTTTTAACAAAATTGCTATTTGATAAATCTACTGAAGTAATAATATGTTATTATTGTTTTGACTTCAGAAAAAATTTTAAATGTCTATACAACAAGTAAAAATTATTTTTTAATTTCTTTATAGGGGAATTAATGTTTTACATTCGACAGTAAATACAATAGTTTGTACATGCATAACATTTCCCGGTTTTCCATATAACAATACAACACCCACTAGGTCCTCTGTCTTCCTTTTTGGACCTGTATCCCCTCACCCCCACCCCAACCACCCCAGAGTCATTTACTTTGATGCAATACGCCAATTCCAGTTCAGGTTCTACAACAAGTAAAAATTCCAAGAGAAAAAAAAATGCATTTCTCAAGTATCAGACAAAGACAAAATACACTTAATGCTATGGCAATTTATTTATTTACTTTTGATTTTACTATATATATATATTTGGTAATCTCTGGGGCTTTGGCACTCCAGATAGAAAAAGACAGAGGCAGAAAGAGGAGAGAAGAAAACACAGCATGGAAACTCCTTTCAATATCATGGTGTCTGGGTCTGGCCTTGGGTGGTACATATGGCAAAGTCATGCACTGTACAAATGAGTGATTTTGTTCAACTGTCAAACATTTTTAAGAGGGGTATATTTCATTCTCTTGGCCTATCCTCTTGCATCAGATTCAGCACATTAAATACTATAAATGCCAAACATTTAGAATATAGCAGAGACAGATTTCTAATGATGACATTATATGAAATGATGGGAAATACCAGATACATTAAGAAAAACAAGGAGATGGAAAAGACTATGACATGTTTGGTTATAAACACTAAAGAAGAAATATATGAATATAACAGAGAAAAAGCTCAAACATCACCCAAACCATATATATATATATATATATATATATATATATATATATATATATATATTTGAAAGGATAAATTAGTGTCATATAAAATTCAATTTTCCCAAAGTTAATATAAACATTGAATTTTATGCAAAAAAAAAAAACACCAAAAAGTGTATTTTGTGGTTTAGGAAAGATAGTAGTAAAGTTTACATTTACAAAGCAAGTATAAAGCTAGTGCAATTGGAATTCCAAAAACTCTAAGTGTATTCTAGCACTCCAAATTAAACAACAAATAAATACAAGTACATACTTTTAAATAAATAGAACATTACAATGAACACTAAGTGTCCATCACCTATGTGCACTGTCAATTTGCTTCCTTCTACTTTGCTTTAGACCATTTAATTTCTAAAGTTACTTTTTATAGAAAACCACTGTCTCATAGGAAGCATTGTATTAGAAAGTTCCCTTTTCCCCTCAATGTGTTTCTTTATTTGTTTTTTATATCTACCTTATCCCATCACTCCCAAAGGATCATTTTTTCTTCCTATTGATATCTAGAGAGACAGAGACAGACCAGACAGATATACAAACTGGCCAACTGACAGGGGTGGGGGGTGAGGAAGAAGAGACCTCAGAGCACTGACCAAGTGCTCATGAAGCTTCTCCTGCCAGGTGCACCTTTTGGGTGCTCGGGGTTGAAGACTGGGTCCTCATGTCTGGTCAAAAATGTGTGCTTTGCTGAAAGTTATTTTCTGACTTGGAATATGACTTATCTGTCATGTATAATATGACATAAGAATGGGTGATGAAGCAGTGGGGTGAAAATATTTTATCACCAGGTAGGCATCACATAATCTTAGTCAACATACTACTCCTTAATAACAAAAGAAAAAGAAAAAAAAAAATCTCTGATATTCCATAGATCTAACAGGCAGCACATAATCTAATACACACCCACAATTGTGGTGTTGTAATTTCTTACCAGAAATGATTATCAAGGATCTAGATTCCCCTGTCTATAATAATGATAATGATAATAATAATTAATAATAATAATAATATCCAAACACTGGAATGTTTTACAGCAAAAGCACTCTAATTTATTGCAGTTCTGAACTATGAGAAGAAAAAATTTTAAAAAAGAAGAAGAAGGAATGTGAATGTGAATATGAATGGTTAAGCTCTACATATCTGCTTTCTATTTCTCACTGATTAGGATGATGTACACAGTGGACTTTGAACTAATACCAGTCAGCTGTGGGATTTTTCTGTCACTTGATGAGTTCACACAAAACCATTCAAGGACAGGCTCAATGGGGTATTTATTTTAATAATCCTTTTTGACTAATGGGTGAGTCCTTAACCAAGTCAGATACAGAATCTTGCCAACAAGATGCTAGTCCCAAAATATCCAATCAGCTGGCACTTCCCTGAATGTATTAGTGGATGGCATTGAAGAACATGTAAGCTCAGATTTGCATCACTCAACATCCTTGGAATGTGAAGGATAAATGATGTCTGTTCAGTCATAAGCACTTTTATTTCATGGCACATTCTAAAATAGATTCTCCCCTCCCTGCCAGTTTTTGATGATTAGAATGCAATTTTATTTTGCCTTTGGATTCCTGAGGAATACAGCAAACTCAGGGGACAGGTTTTCTATTTTCATAATTTACCCCTTAAAAAAAATAAAGTCCTAGATGAGTCTAAAATAGAACTCTATTTTCCTTAGAGCACATCATTTCTGAAATGTATTTGGCTGTAGGTGCTAAGAGTAATAAAACTGTTACTGTTTTGCCCTAATCACATCATAACTAGTTAGTACTTCTACATAGCAAACAGATGTACACAATAAACATACACTTTGTTTATTTGTTTGTTGCAGATTCACTATTTTAGTTTAATAATAGTAAATTATATAGCTTACCAAGATGAGGCAGATATATAATTTAAAGTATGATCACAATTTTGCAATAAAATAATCTTTATATGAATATACCTAAAAACATTACAAAGTGAATCTAAATGCTACCATTAAAAAATAGATTGGTAGAATTGTCTACAGCCCCCCTTTTTCAATATTTGCCTGTTATCTCAGCAGCATTTTTTTTTTGTGACAAGGAATATTGTTGATATCTAAGTGAGATTTTCAGTAACATAGATATGTAAAAAAAAGAAAGAAAGAAAAAGAAAGAAAGAAGAAATAAAGAGAGAGAGAAAGGAAGTAAGGGAGAAAGAAAGAAAAAGAAAGAAAGGGAGAAAGAAAGAAAAAATGTGGTGCAGAATCATAACAGCACACCTTCTGAATGATTCTATCCTCCAATTGACTTGGAGTCCTACCACTCAGTCCAGTGCAATGGGGACACATGGAAGCTGACTACACCCACTGGAAAAAACACTAGGAACTGCAAAACTTCTCATTTGGAAACTTGTATTTGACAATGCCAGGCATGTGGAAGACATTCTTGTGCCAATCTGAATATAGAACCTCACTGTTGTAATTTTAGAAGTCTCAGTCTCCTTACCTATCACCATAATCCTGTTCCTATTGACTGTTTCTGTCACTATAATATTACACAAATCAAATTTTCTAGTAAGAGAAACTACTGGTTTGTCTGTAAACCATTCTTTCTCACTCAGGTCCTGAGGGTATTATTTCCTGTCTATATATGTTTTCTCTTTTTGAACTTATATTAATGCAACACATTTAAGACACAAATAAGAACATAGGCATGAACCATGACAGTTCAGCATTGCTTAGAATTATTATGGTTTGAATTATTGTGCATTGTACATTATTACTCTTCAAATATTTTCACGTACAAACTATCATCTTTCTGTGTTTGTTATGAATTTCTCTTAATGACTGTGATGCTGGAGGGCACATTTTAGTATCAGCCAATGTGGTATGAAGGTAGAGCTGTGGTTTACTCTGATAAGCTTCTGGAGAAACTTTCCCTCAAACTGAAATTGAATTCCACTCGATTCTGCTCTGTAAGGGAAATCAGAGTCAGCACTTGAAGAAATGCAGCCACACTTTTGGAGAAATTGCTCTATTCCCAGAGAGGTCTTCATATATTTGATTATTTTAATGTCCTATATGTCTACTCTGCCAATATTCTCCTTACCTGAACTTCTGTTGTTCTTTTAAAAACAAGATCTCCCTGTCAGCAGGTACCATTTTAGACACTGCTCTAAAGAAAGGATGTTGAGTGCTTTCCCATAGATGTCTCATGGATATATTGGATTGTTAGAAAAATCATGACACATTTTTTGAATAGTTAAAAAAAAAGAAACATACATCATGGATTTTCCAAAAACCTGATAGTAAGAATTGATGGGACTATGTAAACCATATATACAAGAAACACACAGATTAATATGAAAGTAAGGAATGAATAATTGTGGAATCAGTGCAGAGTAGTGTGGCATCAACATGATTGTCCATCTCCTCTGTAGTAAGGAAGTCAAACACAGTTTTCTCTAAGAAGTCTAAATATAAATAAATCATTATTTTAATTATGAGCTTGATTGAATATCCTTTGTATTATTCATGTTTGGAGTGAAATTCTCCTTTCATTGAGTCTACTAAATTTCTAAACGAGCACACACACACATACATACCACACACACGCATACACACACATTTATTACATGTAATAAAATAATAATTACTATTATTAGTAGTATTTTGGTTTGTTTCTTTGTACTTGGCTTGGTTGCATTATTATATTTTCACTATTCCACCACTAGGTGTCCATTTTAATGACAGCCTACCTAATGTGTTAGAATGAACAAGACCTCATATGAGTTAGCTCCAGAATTATTCTGAAAGCATTTCTAACTCCATAGTTCACCACATTTAGTAATTTAGTACATGAACTTCTGAGAAAATTAGAATGACAAGCAACATATGTCCAAATGATATCATTTACATTTGAAGTGAAATGTTCAAACAACGACATTCTGCATGAGGAAATGTGACAAGCGGGGCAGTGGGGTGGCACAATTAGTCTAGTGTGCATGACACTATGCAGAAAGGCTAGGGTTCAAGCCCCTGTTCCCTACCTGCAGGGGTGAAGCTTTACAAGTAGTGAAACTAAGCTGCCTATGTCTCTCTCATTTTTAAAAAAGTTTAATTTATTTATGATTGGACAGAGACAGAGAGAAATTGAAAAGGGGGGAGATAGTGAGTGAAAGAGACAGAAAATATACCTGTAGCCCTGCTTCACTACTCATGAAGCTTCCCCACTTCAGGTGGGAACTTGGGGCTTGAACCTGGGTCCTTGCACAATGTAATGTGTGCACTTAACCAGGTGTGCCACTCCCCAGCCCCTAATCTGGTGTCTGTCCTTATAAACCTCTTTCATCTCAGTTTCTCTCCGTTTCTATCCAATAATAATAATAATAATAATAATAATAACTACTAAAACTGGCATTCCCTGTCAGCTGTCAACTCTAATGGTTAACGCTTGCTTACTTAGTTTTCAGTACTTCAGTCACTCTCATAAGACTGACATTCTACAAATTGTTTGTTTAACTTTCCCAAGCAAAGCTAAAAGAAGTCTATTCTCGTTTGGACATATTTCAGAAGAAAAATTAAGGTATAGATTTAAGATTAGGAAATATATTCCTAGAGGTCATGATTGTGTTGTTCACCTGGTAACACACACACTTTATAGACCTGGTTTCAAGCTCCTAGTCCCCACCTTGGGAGGGGTTAGGTGTCTCTCTTTTTCTCTCCCTCTCGGTGTCCCTTCCCTCTACTTTTCTCTCTGTCTCTATTCAAAATAAATCCAGAAAAATTAAAAAAAAAACTTGTTACTTTTAAATATAAAACATCAAGCTAGTTTGTTAGTGCCCTACCTATTTTGCAATTGCAGTAGAACTGCCCAGAAAGTTCAGGGTTTAGGAAATGCCCCATCTCACTTCAAAAGAAACTTGATTTATCTGCTTAATTCAAAGAAGACAATGTTAAATGTAAAGATAGTTCACCCAGTGTATTTTTGCCACACTTGCATCCAAGGCCATGTCCTGACCTCACATGGGAATGCCTTGGTTCCAAGGGGAAGTTCCAGAAAGATGGTTCTTCCTCTTCCTCCTCCTTTTCTTGTCTTTCTTGCTCTCTCTTCTCCTCCTCCTGCTGCTACTGTTTTCCCCTTCCTTTTTTTTTTTTTCTTTCCTCCTTATCCTTTTTTTTTCATTCTATTTAAAATAATGGGAATTAAATCTAGGAATGGTAAAATTTCATAGGCACAACATTCTGCTACCACATACAAATATTAACAAAGTGGTTAGAAAGTAGAAAACGTTGATTAGAAGTATTGTTTAAAAGATTAATAGGGTTTAACATAAGTATGAGTTTTTTTTAGTGAATTGTGATGTTAGAATCTCAACCTTAACATATGAGGAAAATATGCCCTTTATAGAGAAATAACCAAACTTATCTGCCAGTTTGAATTTCTCTGTGCCTATATATTGGAAGTATACCTATATCACATTATTCTTGTGAAAAAGACATTGAATCACACTATAAAATAAAATAAGAAGGATTTGTCAAAGATAAAATTTTCTCTTTGCATATGGCTACGGAGACTAACTTGGGAGAGACTGATGCTGGATCCTGTGGGGTGACATTTCATCTCAGACATTGTCATCATCCAAATAATCCAGTAAATTCACATGGCTTTTGTTGTATTCTGCACTAATCAAGACACAAATACATTGTCTGACCTAATTTTCAGTTTGGTACAATTTGTTTGCCTTAATAGCCCTGATTAGTAATAGACACACTGATCAGTCCAAGGCAGTACCATATAACCTTGACACTAAGAGCCTAATTATCTTTGTTTATTCATCTTCTTAACATTCTAACTACAGTGTTTTTAAAACGTTAATGAAAATTAAAATTTGACAAAAAATGAATAGATCTTCCCTTTTCAGAAATATTTATTTTCCTGACTTTTCACTGAAAATACCTTATAGAGTGAGGAGGTAGAGGTTAAAATACAGCAAACTGACTAACTTGCTTCAGCTCTAAATGATATTCAGCAAGATGTGTGGTGGTTGTGAGGACTAATTTAGCTGAAAAGACTCAAAAGACTTATTGCAAGAATAATTAAATATTGCAACAGTAGTAAGAATTAAATTTAAAAAATTTAAAATACCACCCAATAAAAAATAAAATATTAAAAAAAAGAATGTGGATAATAATGGCCTCACATTTCTGAGAAAAATTTGCCCTTCCCATAAAAATAAACAAAGGGAGGCATGTAGCATCATTTCTCTATGAATACTAACATTACAACTAAGCTACACAAATGGCTTCTCTCTGTTTTTAAACATCAAAATTTAGCAACTTTGAGTAATGTTCTACACCAAAGTTTAAATTGTATTGTGAAATTTAACTTATGTTGTTGGTCTTTCAAGAAAGTTATCCCTTTCATCATAACACAACTTAAAAGTGTCACAGCAAAGCTGAGATGTGGAAGCAATAGGAAATGCTTGCTGCTATGAGGAGTCTATAAGGAAGTGGCTTAGAGCGAATAATCAATTGCAAGTGGCTTCCTCAGCAGCTGATGGCCCTCCGGCTTTGAACAGACATCTCTCTGGTCCTTGAAAAGCTCATTGATGAAATGTCAAGTGTCCTCATCAGTGCAGGAGAGTGGTCAGGATTAGTGCATCATTTGCATGGTCCCAAAGTGTGTGCTTCAGGGTGAGTTTATCAGAAATGCCATGTTTTGCAAATGAAGTTCCAAGGGTTTTTAAAATGTGAGAATTTTCTGCAAACTTGAGAAGCCCAAAGGCTATGATGATTCAAAAGTAAGTAAGGATTCATGTGCATTACAACAAATTTTGCTGCATTTTGGTTAACTGAAAACACTACATTTCAGGTCTTGATATGTAACTAATTGTTTTACTACTGGTGGCATAGTAGTAAATGGTCAATGACAAATGTTCTTATTACTTGAAAAGACATAGCACATAGCTTGCTATTAAGTGGCTTGTAATAATGCATATTTCAATATTTTAAACTAAAACAAAACTTTTTAAATGGTTTAATATATTTTAGATCACTTTATACAATTTTGAGAAGTGTTATATAGTAGACTTTTTGTCAAACACAAGTTATTTTTCTTTTAATAGAAAGTTAGATTTTATTGAAATCATATACATTTGAATTCTAAGTACAATTATCCATTTACAAGAAGCAAGCTGATATATTTCCTGCCACACAAACCAGGTTATTATAATAAATTTAATTGTAATTTTAAATGTTTACATGGTGTAACAAGTACAGGTTTTATTTGTAATAGAAATTTTATAATAATCTTACACCAACAGTGATTCTTTTGTATTTGATATCAGGCTATATGACTGTCAATATTATTGCCAATTCAGCTGAAAAAATTGAGTATATAATTTACATTTTATAGACCATGATAGCAACAAGGGAAACTGCTCCTTTTTTTTTCTGGATGAAATAGTGATTTTGCTAATAAGCATCATCTATTCACTGCATGGAAACACCACAAGAGAAATGCAAAACAAGAACAAAAAATGTTAATAATTACTTAGGTCTCCCCTGAGATAAACTGAAATTTTAATTCAGTTGTGGGATCTAGAATTCTGTATTATAAATTCTTGGAGCTTCCAATTCACGGACCAAGAGCCACTGTTCTTGATTGAGCATTTTTTGTATGGATCACCTCACTTATCTTTAAGTCATTATATATCACCTCTACTCAACAAGTTAGGAAAGAGGTTTTTTGAGTATTTAAGTTGTCTTGCTCAAGTTCTTGTAACTGCAGATATATGAATTCTTAAGTCAGATAAAAAAATTAAGCTGAAGTATTGAGAAGTACTTTAGTAAGATAAATGTGTCCTGGAGAACTGTACCCCTATTTTAATTTTTTTATTTATAAAATGAAAATATTTACAAGACCATAGGGTAAGAGAGTTACAATTCCACACAATTCCCATCACCAAAACTCCATATCCCATTCCCTACCTTGAAAGCTTTCCTATTCTTTATCCCTCTGAGATCTTGGACCCAGGATCATTATGGGGTATAGGAGGTGGGAGGTCTGGTTTCTGTAATGGCTTCCCACTGAACTTGGGCAATACCAGGTCAATCCATACTCCCAGCCTGTCTCTCTCTTTCCCTAGTGGGGCAGCAGTCTGGGGAACTGTACCCCTCTTATCTTATGGTCTTGTCAATATTTCCGTTTTATAAATAAATTTTTAAAAAGAACTGAAAGAGTTGATACCATGTGTACCATTTTTTTGGTAAATTTAATTTTATGATAGATAGGAAATATATAAGAATGCATGTCTACATTTATAAGTGATACAAACATGCATGCATAAACACTTGAATTCAAGTTTGATACCTACCTGCAAACAGGCAAGCTGATTACACATATAAACTGGAGAAGAGAGATGGACTCTTCTCTTTTAAAACCATGGAGATTCACTGACCAGTTTGCCATATTACAATTATCTACCATCGATTTTTCATTGAAAATTCGATTTTTAAGTCAACATTTTTATATAGTCTAAAAATTCACTAATCAACTTTATTTTTGTTACGCTTTCCAAAATAATCACTAGGTTAAAAGAAAAATGATTAAGTAGTCTATTTCTGATTCTGTACTAAAGTGCTACAGTTTTTTCTTTTAATTTATAAAAAGGAAACATTGACTAAACCATAGGATAAGAGGGGTACAACTCCACACAATTCCCTCCATCAGAACTCTGCATCCCATCCCCTCCGCCGATAGCTTTCCTATTATTTAACCCTCTGGAAGTATGGACCCAAGGTCATTGTGGGAGACAAAGGGTTGAATGCCTGGCTTCTGTAATTGCTTCCCCACTGAACATGCGTGTTGACAGGTCGATCCATACTCCCAGCCTTTCTCTCCCTTTCCCTAGTGGGGAAGGGCTCTGAGGAAGCGGAGCTCCAGGCAATATTGTTGGGGTTGTCTGTCCAGGGAAGTCTGGTCACCATCATGCTAACATCTCTAACCCCAGCAATGAGGGTGAAGGGTTGGCATTCCATGCCTGACATCTCTGGACACAGTCTGAAGTGAAGCATGCTAACATGGTATTCATTGTGTTGATTAGGTTGGGGTCAGTGAATGCAATATCATTTGGTATGAACTGAGAGAAGCATGCAGGAAAGTGAGCCCCACCCTAGATGTTCCAGGACTGGGGGAAATATAGGCTTTATAGAGGAAGCGGGAAGTTCCTGCTGTCTTAGGGTTTAAGAAAACAATAGATAGTTATTGCTATAATCACATTATTGGGCAATTGGGTTAACTTTGAAAAATCCCTTTGTTAGGATTTGCTGTATCATATACAACATCACCATAATTTGTCTTTTGATATTATTTGTATATAGTGCCACCGGTTTCTTCTGTTCTCCCTGATCTAAGCTTTTAAGAGAGTCAACATATCAAAGACTCAGCCTATGTATTAAAAAGACTCAGTCTGTGCTTTACAAAGTTCGAGACGTTCAATCATTTTTTTCTTTTAGACATCAAGTTCACTAAGAAATTATTGAGATAATTGAGGGCATTGTATTATAATCAAATCTTTTAGGAGATTATATTCAAATCAGTCCATCCACTAAAACTGAATTACTGATTTAAAAATAAATTGTTGTGACCCAATAAAGTGACTTACAAATGTAAATTTTACCTTTGTTTTGAACTGTACCCTTTTGGAGTAAGTGCTATTCTACTCATACGGTTTTCTTACCTCCTTTTTGGCAAGTGCCCTTGGGTATAATTTTCTGTCTTTTTAAATTAGAGTTTTGTATGATTTTGTCCTTGAATATGCTTCCAATGTGCAAGTAAAGGATTATTTAGTTACCAGAATTTATATTCATTTCAACTTATTAAAGTTACAAATTTGGAAATATAGGCACCACCAGCCTTTAAGCATTAGCTTTTGGAGATGCTATACAGTTTTATTCTAGGGGATAAAAAAAAATCACCTTTACTTATGCAGGAAGTAAGGTTCAATTAACCTACATTGAGCAGAATAAATTTCCTTTAAAACATTTTAACATACAGTTAATTAAGTACCCTTTCATACATTAAATTGTATTTATGAAGTTAGGCATTCTTATTAGAGATTTCATATGTCTGACAAGGAAAAATTGCATACTTAATGACATCTTTAAAGTCACTCAAACAACACTTTAAAGTAGAATATATTGAAGTGATAAATACAGTAAACAACATTATGTCGAATACAACAGTACAAGACTGCACTTAATAAAATTGTCTAACACTTTCTTGTTTAATATTAACCTGACTTCTACTTTTATATTTTTTATGTGTTTTGGAGCATTACTTAAAGTAATATGTTCCAATTGTAAGAACTCATTAATTAATTTTGATAAACATATCTGTATGTAAAGTACATTTGAAATAAAATTGTGAAATGTTTTGTTATTTTATTTTATTTTTACCAGAGTGCTGATCAATTCTGGCTTATGATAGTGTGGGGATTGAACCTAGGACTTTGGAGCCTCAGGCACGAGAATCCCTACATAACTGTTATGCTATCTACCCCAGTGGAACATTTTAGAATCACCTTCTATTCAGCAGAACAAGACAAACTGCTCTGCCACAACTCTTCACTGTACTGCTGGGCCCCAGTATTCTCAAACCACATATCAGCTGAATTCCAGAAAATTTCTAGAAGTTGAAGTTTGTTAACAAAATGTCAACTAGGGTTAGATTTTAGCATGTGCCTCCAAAGTCACCTAGACATAGTTTTTACTATTTTTTCTAATCATTATTCAAGCTTAGTCTTCTTTTGATCACTCATTCAAACAATGTGAAAGCTTCCAGTGACTAACCAGACTTTTACTTGGATGCAATTTATTATCATTTTGTAGCATTTATACACTCAGTGGGCTGATCCCCAAATCTTAATTTTGTGAGGGTTTCTCTGTATTATCCATCTATATGTATTTTACAGATGTGTCCTAATTTAGTCTTCACAGAAAAGTAATAATGTAGAAGCTGGTTAGTTTTATTTCCAGGCAAGGGGCTTTGAAATAAAATAAGTCATCTTGCTCTTTATCTAATGACACTTTATAATAAAGCAGATGTCCAAGAGCTATGTTAAAGAGCTATTCTCTTTAATACCACTTTGGAGACCTAAATAGTGGAAAAGGTATTTGTTGGGCCACAGAAATCATGGAACCCTGAGCTACTAAGGAAAAAAATTATTGGGCTATTTGATTCCCTATGCTGAGGTTTGGGTATGGTATCTAGAGATAAATGTGGTACAGGTTGTCTTACTAGATCTCCATTAAATTCTGCTATGCAAAAAGACAGACCAAAGACTACTTCTCTACAAATATAATCTCTTCAAGTATACATGAGATTAAAGTAATAAACATACAAACTAGACTACCTGTTTCTCCAGAGATAGTATTGAATATAACAGGTGTTACTGCAATAGTGTGGATCCATGTCCACACTCACCTCCCTAAGCAAATTACTGCCTCTACTGCCCTTAAATGTAGGCATATTTTATTGCAATTCCTTATGTATTATTAGTCATTATTGTTACAAATTTCTGTGGATGAGGTAGGGGTCATAAACTTACCAGTAACTACAGGCATCGATTCTGATAGAGTGGTTATATGTGTGTGTGTGTGTGTGTGTGTGTGTGTGTGTGTGTGTGTGTGTGTGTGTTATAAAATGGAATATTGGCAAAACTATAGGAAAAGAGGGGTACAATTCCCACCACTAGAACTCCTTCTTCTATCCTCTCCCTTGGAAGCTTTCTTATTCTTTATCCATCTGGGAGCATGCTTCCCTACTGAACATGGGCATTAGCAGGTCAGTCCATAATAATGGGGCAGGGCTCTGGGGAGGCGAGAGGACATATTGGAGAGGACATATTGGTGGGGTCATCTGTCCAAGGAAGTCAGGTTGGCATCATGGTAGTATTTGCAACTTGGTGGCTGAATAAGCATTAAGATATAAAGCAGAAAAAATGATCCTTTATTAACAAAATTACATAAAATGGCCAAAATCTGGTAAACAAATTAACTGCTTGCTCCATGAGAACAATTTGTTTCTCTGACTATTCTGGAGGACATTGACTTTCTACAAACACACATTCTAAAAACATTTTGCAAACAACAAGAATTGTTACAAACTTCTGTGAGTACTAAATTCATTGCTAAACAAAATATTTCATCTTTTAGAAACTATTATAATCTCTGTGATATTTCAGTTTAAGTGTCAATTATTTTTAGTTTATGTGTATTTAAGGATCATGGGCATCAGAGACAAAATTCTACAAATTCTTCTTACACCTTCTGAAAATCATATATTTTTTCTTTCTTTCACAAACAGCTTTCTCAGTGTTATCTTTAAACCAGTTATAGGTTTTATCCAAAATAAAAAAAAAATTGAGTTAATTTTGTTTACCATAGATTAAAGCCATAGGTAACAGTATTGATTTTCAACTATGATTCCTATTATATTATTTCACAGACATCTTAAAATTAACAAAAGAATTAACACTAGATCTTAACAGCCATTTTTGTAACAATGACACATGCCAAAAGACTTATATCTGCATTTTTATAGAGCAGCAGGTATAGAAATGGAAATATCTTGTTTTCGTTTCATCAGACAAATGACAATGTCTCATACTAATGGGGTCAAATTAGAATGAATGACTGTCCTTTGAGAAAACTATAATCTGTATTGAAAACCACTGCCAGCTGTACTGTCCTTGCAAGATGAGGGTTAGATCAGCACCAATAGTAAAATACAACAGTTTTCAAGGTCACATATTCTTCAGTGATCTCGGCAGCAATAGAATCTTAGAAAATCACAACAGAAAGACTGATTATTATTTTTGTCATTTGGCCAACTGTTGATTAATTAGTTCCTTTAGCAAGTCATCATTTGCCTTTTAACTTTCTTATTTGTATTTTTGATTTTGAATCACTGGATAGTTCATGTTAATTTATAATTTTCCATTTTGTCACTTGATTCACCTAGGGGGTTGTGAAACTCTAGTCTGTGAACCCTGGGTGGCAATAATGCATTTGTATATGTTCAACCAGGTATGATTGTCTGGAGTGGTAAACACTCCAGTGATGATAATGGCCCTGGCTTCAATCAGATCATTTTAAAGAAAACCCTGAAAGTTCTCTTAGATTGAAAGCATTATTATTTTTGTAGATAGTTTAGCAGGTATACAGAATACTTTCATGACTGAGGTTCTGAGGTCCCAGGTTCAACCCACTCCACACTCCTCAACACACACCCCATATTAAATCAAATATGTGCAGAGGTTTGGGAAGAAAGAAAGAGGGTAGAGTGGGGTAGATAGCATAATGGTTATACAAACAGACTCTCATGCCTGAGGCTCCATATTTCCAGGTTCAATTCTCTGAACTATCATATGCCAGAGCTGAGTAGTGCTCTAGTTAAAAAAAAAAAAAAAAAAAAAAAAGGAAGAAATAAAGAAAGTCATTTTATATCCTTCCAAAAATCCATTGCTAAACAGAGCTGGGAAGACAACATAATGTTTATGCAAAGGATTACAAGCCTGAGGTTCTGAGTTCCCAGGTTCAACCCCCATAAGTCAGAATTGAGCAGTTCTCTGGAAAAACAACATGGAAAAAAGAGAAAACAAAACTGAAAGAAAAATTAGTTTACATCATGCACTGAATGTATGTGCCCCACCTCAAATCATAAATTGAAGACCTAACCCATTTCTAGATGATTTTATTTAAAAATGGGGTCTCTAAGAAAGTAACTAAGATTAAATTAAATGTTAAAAATTGGAATTCTCTCTCTCTCCATATATGTGTATATATAATCACCACCAGGGAACTTGTTTGTTCTTTCCTTATGTAGAGGAAAGATAATTTGATAACAAAGTCTTATCTTGACAGTCCCGCAAGAGACACTGGATATAAACCCTACTAGCATTTTTAGCACCCAGAACTGCAGAAAATGCTTTTATCTAGTTCAAGCTACTCTCTCTGTGGTATTTAGTTGTGATGACCCAGCAAACATGTACAGTTTATGATGAAATAATGATAAGTCTGATCTTATACACAGGTCATAAAAGTGGTCATTTGCATACAATGCTAATAAATAAAGATAAAAAGAAATCTATACTGCCAAGGGTCTTGTGTAATTTAGTGCCATAAAAAATTAAATTCTGCAATGTGGAATTGTCTCCTTTTGCCTTGTTTTCTTCCATCCTGACAACAAAACATTTTAAAGATAAAGTCAGATTTCCTGGAAGTGACATTTCTGGAAAGGTGTTGTCAAGAGTGTAGGGGAACAGAGATTCTGGCTGAGACTTATGGAAGACACCTCTCACCTGTTTCAGTGTTTGTCTTCTCTTACCCTGGAAATGCCATCCTGAAAAATTAAGATCCCAAGTATCTCTTTATCTTCTATTTACCATTAGAGTGTGACACACTCTATTGGCAACAGTTTGAATGTGACATAGCTGTGTTCTGAAGTGATAACTCAAGTTGGCCTTCAGTATTGCAATTACGTAGTCACTTGTCAACAAAGATGAATACACTGCTGCACTCCCAATGCAAATGCAGGCGGCCTCTCCACGTATACACACACAGCAACTCCATCTTTATACACCTTCTTGTAAACTGTATTTCTGCCTCCCTGAGAAAAATAAGAATCCTACAATTCTTTAGATATAAACAGGGTTGATAAAACAATTATAGAATTATAAGCATGTTTTATAGTTTGCTATTATCTTATTTACTTTTTTTTTTTTAGAAAACAGTCTGGTTAGAACAAATTAAATTTGGTTTGGAAAAAAATGAGATAATCTAATTCAGCACTTCACTGACAATGCAACAACACCTCTTTAGAGGAGCTTGTACTTCATAAGCAAAGATGACACATTATGATTGCTATCAAAAGTAAAGGCATGGGTCCCTTGGAATATACATAAAATGAACCTACAATCTTTTTCCAAAACCAAGACCCCAAGTCTTCATCTGCAATATTCTAGCCTTTAGGTTCATGATTAGTCAACTATTTGTTCTGCTTGATATCTTAACTCTTTCAGCCACCAGGTTCCAGATGCTACCATGATGTCAATCAGACTTCAAGTCCTTCTATGTGTTACTATTTCCTTTACATGGTGGAAGAACAAGAAGAGGATGAAAATGAATAAATAAGATATGCTTCTGGAATCAGTTATAGATTTAAAACTTGAGTTTGAAAACTGATACCTAATAAAGTTAATTAATTTCTACTATAAGTGCAATTCTCTCATGCTAAGTCCAAGATGTTCTAAGTTTTATGTCTATATTATTAAGTAAGGCTATACAAATATACATAAAACTTGCATATCCAAATCTACTACGTTAGTAGATTCTCAGTCAATATCAATTATTATTTCTTTCATTTAAATTTGAAATGCATGTCATAATTTTAAATGCAGGTTTAAATTGGGTTCTGCTTGATTTTAGTTTGAATATTGCTACACAAGCAAAGTAGCAATACTGAAAACCATATAACACAGATAAACAATACCTGATATGTAGAATGGTCTCAGTCATCTTAATCACATACACATCATCTGTAATCTGATTTCAGTTTAGCCAAGTTCTCTGACACTGAGCCTATCAAAGAAAGGAAGAGTGAAATCCTAGAAGAAAGGTCTTCACACACATTTCAGTGAGTATCTTTGCTCATGGAAAGCCTTTAGAGAAAAGTGAAAGGGAATTTGTTTCAGTACTTGAGTAGTACTCTTATTTTATACAACTCACTATGAAGGTAAACTGGTTTGAGGTGAAGATATGCAGGATTCAATGTTAGTAGTGATTTGAGTTAATTCACTGAAGGAGTTACAGTGAGGAAGATTAGAAATGGGGGGGGGGGGCAGTTGTCCAAGGATGTGAATCTGTGAGAATTACAAACATTTTGAAGATCTCAGCAACTCATATCAGCAACCACCAGAAATCATCCGTGCAGAGAAGTTCATGAGCTGTTATTGCACTGGATGTTTGAAGAGAAAGTGATCTGATTTCTCTCTACATATAAACTCAACAACACTGACTTTTCATCATCATACCGTGGCTGATGTAACTACTGCATATGCTGAACATCAAACATTAATCCAACATTAATGTTGAGTTCTTGTTCTCCCTCTCTCTCTCTCCATATATATATATATATATATATATATATATATATATATATATATATATATATATATATGTATCTTTATATTTCAAGGTGGCTAAAAGTGGTTCATGAGATGTAGATTTCATGAGGAAAGTACTTAAAATTCATTCTGTTGCAGTAAGGACAAATTCAAACTAAAACCAAGCAGAATCCAATTTAAACCTGCATATTATGACTTATGCATTTCAAATTTAAATGAAAGAAATAATAATTGATATTGATTGAGAATCTACTAACATATTAGATTTGGATATGCATATTTTATGTATACTTGTATAGCCTTAAATAATAATGTAGACATAAAACTTAGAACATCTTGGACTTAGCATGAGGGAATTGCACTTATAGTAGAAATTCATTAACTAACTTTATAAAGTATCAGTTTTCAAACTCAAGTTTTACATCAATAAATGATTCCAGAGGCATATCTTATTTATTCATTTTCATCCTCTTCTTGTTCTTCCACCATTTAATGGAAATAGTAACACATAGAAGGACTTGAAGTCTGGTTGGCATCATGGTAGCATCTGGAACCTGGCGGCTGAAAGAGTTAAGATATCAAACAGAACAAATAGTTGACTAATCATGAACCTAAAGGCTGGAATATTGCAGATGAAGACTTGGGATCTTGGTTTTGGAAAAAAAAACTTGTAGGTTCATTTTAGGTATATTTCAAGGGACTCATGACTTTACTAGTTTTTGCCTGAGCCTGACATGATTTGCAGGTGGACCCAAGTTACTGTCTGGGGAGATGATGCCATGGCTGGAAAAAGGACTAGATGCCAACTGGACCTCCCAGAGCAGAGGACCTCACCAGTGTGTCCTGGATCCCCATTTCCCCAGAGGTCTGTTCCACTAGGGAAAGAGAGAGACAGGCTGGTACTATGGATCAACCTGTAAATGCCCATGTTCATCTGGTAAGCAATTACAGAAGCCAGATCTTCCACCTTCTGCACCCCATAGTGACCCTGGGTCCCTCCATACTCCCAGAGGGATAAAGAATAGGAAAAGTATCAGAGGATGGGATGGGATATCTAGTGGTGGGAATTGTGTAGAATTGTACTCCTCTTACCCTATGATCTTGTCAGTGTTTCCATTTTATAAATAAAATTATAAAAATAAATTTAAAAAGAAGTACATGAAGTGTCATTAACAATTAAATGCCTGTTTGTGTTTCAAAAAATGCCTTTTGTTCTCAGAAATGCTCAGATTCCAACCCATCCAATTGACAAAAAAGCTGTAGATGTAGTTACATAATGATGGTCTCATAATTTTAAAGTTCATATTTGTTTTTCAATCCCACAAAGTCTTCATATTCTTAGATTATGATGTGCAATGTTCTAGTTACAAGAGATGGTACTGAATATACTTTAAAAGTAAGTTACTTTTATAATACAAAGTTATTGAATACAGTATTTTCTTCTATTTCTAAACAACAACAAAAATGGAAACAACAGTTAGATGCCTGCCATATAATATAAAGATTACCTAATAAAAGAAGAAAGGATTAGATTTTAAATCTATTTAACACAATTGTATGTCAGAATTGTATATATCCTTGAATTTCTTGGAATAGTGTTAAAATATCTGAACTATTATTTAAAAGTGTGTGACTTGTTATATATATATATATATATATATATATGTATATGTGTGTGTATGTATTATAGAGACATCATATATATAAATATATATAAATATATATATATAATTTTATTTTAAACATATGCTCTAAAATCAGCTAAAAATTCCAGTTTGTGTTTTCAAAAGTATTTTGCTTTGCTTCACTTTAGTGCATATATTGCTACTAAATGGCAACTTTATTCTCCTTTGATGTCAAACTTCAAAGCTGTTATCAGTTATGCTTTTACCTTTGTACTTTTCATTCTGAAGCTCCCAAGTGTTATCAGAGTCTATCAGAATTGCAGTGTGAATTAAATTAAATCACATTTTAGTCCTTCAATATCCATGATCTATTAATTCCTGTCTTCCCTAATCTCTCTACCTCATTTGGAGGATTATGAAGAGTAGATTTAAGCATGACATTGCTTTTCAGTTATTGGACTGGATATCAGACTCACACTAAAGAGACTCTTCTTTCATTTGTAAAAGGTTATGCTACAACTGATAATTTAAAATCAGGTACTTGTGACTTCATTGGATTAGCAAATAAGTGAATCAAAAATAAATTGATGGCATATTCATTAAACTGCTTGTGTGCAAAATGGCAAGATGGTGGTAAATTTTAAATCTCTTTAGACAGCCTAAATGGGAAAACAGCAACAGATCCAAAGACAGGGTGTGGCCAGGTGAAATAGCTCACTTGGACAGTTTGCCCTGTCTAGGATTGATTGATGAAAACTTCAGTATTGTGGTCTCTTCTGTTCTCTCTTTTGATCTTTATCTAAAACAAACAAACAAACAGACAGAGAAAAGAAAAAAAAGCCAAAGATAAGCTCACCTTAAATATGTGAGAGGTGAAGAAATAGAAGAAAAAGAATTTGTGAGTATTCGTTTGACATGTCCATTTGAAACAGCCTTCATTAACCAAACTTAAAATGTGTTCAGGAGTGATTTTCTTTTCATTTCATAATTTTCCCTACATTCTCAAAACATTCACTCATTCGGACTGATGTTTGCCAGCATCACTTTTCTCCCGCTACCCCATGATCTTTCTCAGATACAGTGATACTAACTAGAGCATTGTTTCCACCTAGCAGCACAGTGTCCAGAGCCAGTGAGGGGACTACCTCTGCAGTGTCTCTACCCTTTACTTTGTGTGTGGAATGCAGCTGCTATATCAGCTCTTCTAAAGGCAAGGATTGCCTTTATTTCTCTATATCTCTCTCTCCCTCTCTCTCTCTCTCTCTCTCCTTCTTTATGTTATTTATAAAAAAAGAAACACTGACAAAACCACAGGATAAGAGGGGTACAACTTCACACAATTCCCACCACCAGAACTCCATATCCCATGCCCTTTCCTGATAGCTGCCCTATTTTTAACCCTCTGTGAGTATGAACCCAAGATCACTGTGGGATGCAGAAGGTGGAAAGTCTGGCCTCTGTAATTGCTTCCCTGCTGAACAGAGGCATTGACAGGTTGATCCATACTCCCAGCCTGCCTCTCTATCCCTAGTGGGGCAGGGTTCTGGGGAATCAGAGCTACAGGACACATTGGTGGGGTCGTCTGTCCAGGGAAGTCTGGTTGGCATCATGCTAACATCTGGAACCTAGTGCCTGAAAAGAGAGTTAACATATAAAGCCAAAGCAATTGTTGACTTATCATGAACATGAAGGCAGGAATATTTCAGATGAAGAGTTGGGGGTGGGGGGTCTCTGTTTTGTAGATAACTAGTAGGAATATTTTAGTTATATTCCAAAGGACCTGTAGCTATAGTAGGTTTTTTTTTTTTTCCCTGAGCCTGAAATCTGATATGTAGGTAGATCCAAGTTAATGTCTGGGGAGATGATGTCATGGCTAGAAAAAGGACCAGAAAACTGGATCAGGGAAGAGAGTAGCTCCCAAATATGGGAAAGATGTATAAATATTGTTGACTGTAAATTCCATTGATTTGATGTGATCTGGGGCCCCCATACAGCTTAGGAGCCTATGTGACCTCTGCATCCCTAGAGATCTGAGCTCACATTCTGTGGTCATGAGTAGGAACGTTCTAACTGCCCCAATATCAGGACCCATCTTCCTCAGGTGTAGCATAGAGTATGCTATGCAGCCTCCCTTTGGGCAATGGAATGTTCTCTAACTTTGTTGATCCAAGTTGAGGGCAAGGCCCTATGGAGGCCCACAAAGGGGTCTGTTGTGTTGTTCTTGATAGAGATGGCTTGTAACAATGGAGAGAGGGATTGATTCGAGGTCTAGGCCCATCTGTCTGCTTGGGAATCGCAGAACTCCCTGACTCCCAGATGATAGGGTTTCCTGATAGTGACTAAAGAGTCATCATTAAAGTATGCCAGTCTCTTGCCCTTATTCAGTTTTTGCAGTCCTTGCTTTGATAAAATTAGCTTCGGAGTGAATGAGGGAAGTATAATAGGAAATAGGTGAGGAGGGTATCTAAGTCTAAGTAGACACTATTTCATTATGAACTTTATACTGACTCACTGCAGACTATTGTGCACTTTTTCTTTCAGGTACATACTTTGCCCTAATTTATGGATACATGTGAACATATGTCCTATCTCATGGGACATATAGGTCTATATGGGACAGATAGGTCTATATCTAGGATTTGGGACTTTGTTGGGAAGTGAACCACCTGTAATGGAATTAGAGAATCCTATGAAAGGAAAGGTCTCACCCAAGTAATGCGGCTGAAGGGTTGACTGACATTCAATGTCTGATGTCTCTGGACACAGTCTGAAGTGAAGCATGCCAACGTGGTACTCATTACCTTGATTAGGTTGTGATTGGCAGATGCAATATCATTTGGTATGAATTGAGAGAAGCATACAGGAAAGTGAGCCCCATTCTAGAGATTCCAGGACTGGGGGAAATATAGGCTCTAAAGAGGAAGCAAAAGGTTCCTCTGTCTATGGGTTTAAGAAGGCAATTATAGTTACTGATATAATCACACTATTTGGCAACTGGGTTAACTTTGAAATATACCTTTGTTAGGATTTGCTGTATCAGAAACAACATCACCATAATTTATGTCTTTGACATTATTTGAATATAGCTGTGCCACAGGTCACTTCTGTTCTCCCTGGTCTAGGCTTTAAGAGAGTCAATATATCAGAGAGTCAGCCTATGGTCTGCGCATTGAAAATTTTGAGACATTCAATCAGTTTTCCCCTCTCATATTGATTAAATAATGATTTATATGACTGAAAATTAATGGGAGTGTATATAAACACCATTTCCACCACCAAAGACTGTGCCCCATCTCTTCCTCCATGCCCCTCCCCCCATGAAGCTGCACATCCACCCTCACCTTCATCCCAGGTTTTTATTTTGGTGCCCTACTCCAGATTTTTAGTCAATATTGCTTTCAGTTTCCATTTCTGTTATTCTTCCTCAACTTCTGTTTTTGAGTAAGATAATCCCATACTCATCTTTATCTTTCTTATTTAGCTCTCTTAACATAATTCTTTCTAGCTCCATCCAAGATGAATCAGAGAACGTGGGTTCATTGTTTTTCAAAGCTGCATAGTATTCCATTGTGTATATATACTATGGCTTTCTCAGCCACTCATCTGTTGTAGGACCCCTGGATTTTGTCCAGGTTTATATGTTACGAATTGTGCTGCTATAAAAATATGTGTACACATATCTTTTTGGCTGGGTTTTATGGAGGCCTTGGGTTATATCCCTAGGAGAGGAATTACTGGGTCATATGGAAGGTCCATCCATGTCTAGCCTTCTGAAAGTTCTCCAGACTGTTCTCCACAAATGTTGGACCAATTTACATTCCCACCAGCAGTGAAGGATTCCTTTGTCCCCACAGCCTCTCCAGCATTTTTTTGCTGCTGTCCTTTTTGCTTTATCACACTGTTTTTTTTTTTGCTAAGTTTGCTGAGCTCTTTGTATATTTTGGTGATTAGTCTCTTGTCTGATGCATGGCATGTGAAAATCTTCTCATTCCGTGAGGTGTCTCTTTGTGTGACAGTTTCTTTGGCTGTGCAGAAGCTTTTCAATTTGATGTAGTCCCATTGGTTTCTTTCTGCTTTAGTTTTCCTTGCAATTGGGGTGTTTCATCAAAGATCTCCTTGAGGTTTGGGTGGGAAAGTGTTCCACCAATGCTTTCCTCCAAGTATTTGATAGTTTATGGTCTAACATCAAGGTCCTTGATCCATTTGGAGTTAATTTTTGTTTAGTGAGATAAATTGTTTCAGTTTCATTCTTCAGCATGTTTCAACCCAGTTTTCCCAGCACTACTTTTATCAAAGAAAGCTTCTTTTCTACATTTAATACTTTTGTCCTCCTTGTCAAAGATTAGATGTCCATTATTGTGGGGGTTTAGTTCTTTGATTTCAATTCTGTTCCAGTGGTCTGTGTACCTATTTTTGTTCTACTACCAAACTGTTTTGATGACAATGGCCTTATAATATAGTTTAAGATCTCAGTGTGTGATGCCTCCATTTCTGTTTCTTTTTCTCAAGATTATTTTGGTGATCTAAAACCTATTCATGCTCAAAACACTACAAAAATGGTAATAGATGGGAAATTCCTCAAGACAGTGGAGTCCATATATATAGCAGACCTGCAGCCAAGATAATACTCAACAGACAGAAGCTGATAGCATCCCCCTCAGATCAGGAACTAGACAGGACTGCCCATTATCACCATTCTTCTTAAATAATATTAGAAGTTCTTGCTATAACAATCAGGCAAGAGAAAGAAATCAAAGGAATACGGACTGGAAGGGAAGAAGTCAAGTTCTCACTATTTGCAGATGATATGATAGTATACATAGAAAAACCTAAAGAATCCATCAGAAAACTACTGGAAATTACTAGGCAATATAGCAAGGTGTCAGGCAACAAAATCAATGTACAAAAATTAGTGGTATTTCTCTATGCAAACACTAAATCCGAAGAGGATATCCAGAAATCACTCCCATTCACTGTGGAGCAAAATCAATAAAATACCTAAGAATAAAGCTGAGCAAAGAATTGAAAGACTTGTGTACTGAAAACTGGGAGTCACTATTTAAGGAAATAGAAATGGATACCAAGAAATGGAAATACATACCATGCTCATGAATTGGAAGAATAAATATCATCAAAATGAATATTCTCCCCAGAGCCATATACAAATTTAATGTAGTACTCTTCAAAGTTCCACCAAGCTTCTTTAAAAAAATAAAAAAAGAAAAACACTACATTCATTTATCTGTAATGACAAGTATTTTCTATGTCAATCTTCCTGACAAAACATTTGCATTTCTTGAGACAATGGGGATGGAGAACAGTGGAAAACTAAGCATAATCAGGGGAGATCATATTCATGAAGTTCTTTGTATCAGTGTCACTAAAAGATAAAATCAGGTGAAAAATGGGAGACTAAGCTAATAGGGAGTGCCTAGATTCTAAAGAAAAGTATAAGAATGAATGAAGTTGTATGAGAAGAGGCAAGAACAATAAATAAATAAATAAATAAAGGAAGACACATAGAATTTGTGAAAGGTCTTGGTATCAGCAAACTTAAATGTCAGATCACAAGACTGTGGGTGTGTCTATTTAAGTAAGAGGGCTATTGAGCTGGCAAAACAGCTCATCTGGATTTTTCACCTGTTTTGTCTAGTGTGGGGTCCAGAATCAATCCTGGTCCCCACCAAATCAGTTGAAGCTTCAGTGCTGTAGCACCTTCCTCTGTCTTTCTCTGAAAATGTTGACCTAGTGTGTGAAGATCCTTGACAACAATAAAGAAACAAATAATAAACACAGAATGAAGGCTCCCTGTAGTTTTATCATCCTCTTTAGTAGTCCTGCTTGAGATTAGGGGGATTAGATTAGGAGAGTTCTATTAGAAATTTTCTACTCATATGGTCTGCAAGTGCATAATTTGTAGACAAAGTAGATTGTCAAATGAAGATCACTGCCAGACAATCCTCTTGGCAGAAATAAGGAAGCTTGCAAGGCCATATCTAGAAATATCTAGCTCCTTTCTAGGGTTATAAGCACTGACTGATGTATCATTTTGGATTATTTAACTCCCTAACCCCTCAATTCTCCATGAGAATAGTTCAATAGTTGTGATGCCTCCAGCTTTATGATTTATGTATCTTAATCTGAACAGGTTGGAAGCAAATTTACAAAGTCTGCAAAGTGTTCAGCATCGCAAGTATGTGAAATTTCTTTGGCCTCTGCTCCAAGAAAAGCACAATATTAACCTGTTTGTGGAATGTGAATAGTCATGAATATTTTAGAACCCAGTGTCCCTATATAAATAAATGTTCATTGAATTGCACTGAAACAGCACTAATAAATGTGAGAGAGAATGTAATGTTTACAGAGTTCTAAACGTAGCCTATGAATTAAACAAAACCTTTCTCATCTATCCATGCAGAGCATTGCCAGCAGAATCAGAAGAGAAATTGTTAAATAAGCTCAGCAGAAACCTATACATGACAGGTAGATTTTCTTCCTTTGAAGAATTGAAGTAGTCTGTGAAAGAATATTGTTTCCATCCCAAGGATTTCATAAACATCAAGTGCTTAGGATGGAGAGGGGTGATAGTTAGGACACCAGACCACCTCACTGCTACAGCATACCTTTCCCCTTCCATTAAAGCATACCTGAGTGATGTGGACATCAAGGGACTTTCACAAAGGCATGCTGGTTTGCAAGAATCAAGTGGGTCACCAAGATTATCATTGTATAGAGATAGCCTAGTTACTCTGTATAGGAAGAAGATGCATTTGCAGTCTTAAGTGACACTTGCATTTGGCATCATCTAGAAACTCTGTAACCTCATGCTTTATTTGCAACAGCTAGTACTGGACCCTCCCCTCACAGCTGCTCTGCATCATTATACTGTTTGTTCAGGGAAAGAAACTTGATGAAAAGCAACACAAGACTGTACCGTTACCTGGGCTCAGCTATGAGGAGGGTCACCAATAAACAGAAGTGCTTGAGAGTGACCCAACTTTTCAAAACCTCTGCCCTGGATGGGTATACTCCTGTTCTCTGGACTTGCATGCTTCTTCCTGTGTATGGATAGTCTGTATTTAATGATCCTGAAAGCCAGTTAGTAAACACATTTGTCAACAGAGGAGGAGTCATTATATCTTGTACTGCAAGTGTACTTGTCAACCATCTTTAGATACTTTAATGTCACTGTTGCATCACTTACAATGTTTTAAATGCATTTTCAAATATTTAATCAGTAATGTGTTGTATATTGTACTGCAAAAGTACAGTATACAAAAGTAGACAAAACAAAGACAAAAGAAGAGAAAATAAATTGATTCATGGGTGCACAATAAAGTACAAACATATAGACAAAAATGCTGGTATAGTTTACACGACCAACTAAGAGCAAGGATGAGACTTAATCTGAAAGAAATGATGTGAGATGAGGTGCTTGAAGCTGAGTTTCTGGATTGCCATTTATTTTCTTTTTTTATTGAGGGGGTTTATGCTTTACAAACCATGCCTCCAAAGTTTTCTTCCTTCCTTCTCTCCCACCCCCACCCTCTTTCCTGCAGTCTCTTACTTTGGTGCAGTACATCATGTCCAGTCTAAATTTTACTTTGTGTTCTCCTTCCCAGTCTTTATTGATTAAGTCTGGCTAATAAGTGAGATCATTTGGTATTTGTACTTCTTCTTTTTTTTTTTTTTTTGGTTTATCTCACTCAACATATCTTCAAATTCCATCCAAGAAGATGCAAAGGAGATAACTTCATTATTTTAGACAACTGAATATTATTCCATATGTATATATGTGTTTTTTTTTTTAATCCACTTATCTGACATTGGACTCCTGGTTGCTTTTAAGTTATGGTGATTACAAACTGTGATGCTCTCTTCTGATAGGTGTTGTTGTTTCCTTTGGGTAAAACTCCTGGAGAGAAATTGCTGGGTCTTCTGGCAAGTTCATATTTAGTGTTCTGATAATTCTCCAGACTACTTTCCACATGATTGCCTTATTTTACACTTCCAGCAGCAGTGCAGAAGTGTTCTGTTTTTGCCCACTTTCCCTCAAAAATTATTGTTTCTGTCCTTCCTGAGGTATAATATTGTCAAAGGTGGAAAGTTATCCCTTTTTTGTATTTTTTCTTTTTTTAACACTCTTAATTTTTCTTATTTTTTAATTATCTTTATTTATTGGACAGAGATAGCCAGAGATCAAGAGGGGTGGGGGAGATAAAGAGGTAGAGAGACAGAGAGACATCTGCAGACCTGCTTCAGTGCTCATGAAGCTCTCCCCCTGCAGGTGGGGACCAGATGCTCAAGCCTGGGTCCTTGCACACTGTATGTGTGCTCTTAACCAGGGGAGCCACTAACTGACCCCGTAAAATTGTCTTTTTAAAATTTCTTTATTGGGGAATTGATGTCTTACATTTGACAGTAAATACAATAGTTTGTACATGCATAATATTTCTCAGTTTTCCATGTAACAATACAACTCCCACTAGGTCTTCTGTCATCTTTCTTGGACATGAGTCTTTCACTGTGGTGCAATACTCAAATTCCAGGTCAGGTTCTACTTATCTTTTCTCTGATCTTGTTTTTCAACTTCTGCCTAAGAGTGAGATCATCCCATATTCATCCTTCTGTTTCTGACTTATTTCACTTATGAATTCTTCAAGGTCCATTCAAGATCAGCTGAAAATGGTGAGGTCACCATTTTTTTATAGCTGAGTAGTATTCCCTTGTGTATATATACCAGAAATTGCTCAGCCATTCATCTGTTGTTGGACACCTGGGTTGCTTCCAGGTTTTGACTATTACAAATTGTGAGCTAAGAACATATGTGTACACAGCTTTTTTTGCATGAGTGTGTTGGGTTCCTTAGGATATATCCCCAGGAGAGAAATTGCAGGATCATAGTGTAGGACCATTTATAGCCTTCTGAGAGGTCTCTAGACTGTTCTCCATAGAGGTTGGACCAATTTACATTCCCACCAGCAGTGCAGGAGGGTTCCTTTGACCCCACACACTCTCCAGCATTTGCTCCTTTTCTCATGTATGACATTTTCACAGGAATGAAATTCTAGATATTTTCTGGTTCCAGATAAACATTTGTAGCATTTGTTCTATTCTCCTAAAAATGTCGTTGGGATCTTCATGGGAACAGCATTAATTTGTAAATGGCTCTGGCGTGTATATTCATTTTTATGATATTAATTCTTTCAACCCATGAGCATGGAATATCTTTCCACTTCTTTGTGTCTTTTTCAATTTCATTGAGTAGTGACTTTTAATTTTCAGTATACAAGTCTTTCACTTATTTGGTTAGGTTTACTCCTAGATATCTTATTGTTTTGTTGCTATAGTCAAAGGAATCGATTCCTGGATTTCAACTACTTCTAACTTAGTGTTTGCATAGAGGAATGCCACTGACTTTTGAATGTTAATTTTGTAGCCTGATAACTTACTGTATTGCCTGATGATATCCACAAGATAATTGTTAGATTCCTTGGATTTTTCTATGTATATTATCATGTCATCTGCAAATAGGGAGAGTTGGACTTCTTCTCTTCTAATGTGTATGCCTTTAATTCCTTGCTCCTGCCTAATTGCTATGGAAAGAACTTCCAACACTATATTAAATAATAATGGCGATAGTGGGCAGCCCTGTCTAGTACCTGATCTGAGGGGAAATGCTTCCAGTTTTTCACCATTGAATATGATATTGGCTGTATGTTTGCTATATATAGACTCCATTACCTTCAGGATTTTCCATCTATTCCCATTTTTATAGTGTTTTGATCATAGAGAGATGCTATATTTTCCAAATGCTTTCTCTGCATCTATTGATATGGTTTTTGATTTCGCTTTTGATGATGTGGTGGATCATTTGATTTATTTACATATATTAAATGAAATTTGCATGCCTAGGATAAAACGCACTTGTTCATGATGGACAATCTTTTTAATAGAGTGCTGTATCAGTTGGCTACAATTTTGTTCAATATTTTAGCATTTATGTTCATCAGAAATATTGGTCTATAGTTTTCTTTTCTGGTTGTACCCCTGTCTGCTTTTGGTATCAAAGTGATGTTGGCTTCATAGAAGCTGGGAAGGAGTATTCTAGTATCTTCAATCTTCTGGATAACTTTTAAAAGTAGATGTATTAGTTCTTCTTTGAAGGTTTTGTAGAATTAATTGGTAAAACCATCTGGTCCAGAAATTTTATTTTGGGGGAGGTTTTTGATTACTGTTTCAATTTCACTAGTTGTGATGGACCTGTTCATGTTATCTAGTTCCTCTTTACTTAATTTGAAGTTGGTAGCTGTCTAGGAACTTGTCCATTTCTTCCAGGTTCTCTAGCTTGGTGGCATTTAGGTGTTCATAGAAGCCTTACATAATATGTTGAATTTCTGTGGTGTTTGTTGTGTTATCTCCTCTTTCATTTATGATCCAATTTATTTGGGTCTTCTCCTTTTTTTGTTTTGTGAGTCTGGTTAAAGGTTTTGTAAATTTTGTTCACTCTTTCAAAGAACCAACATTTACTTTCTTTGATCTTTTGTATGGTTTTCTTATTCCCAGAGTTATTTATTTCTGCCCCAACTTTAGTTACTTCTGTCCTTCTGGTTGCTGTAGGGTTCCTTTGTACTTCTTCTTCTAGGTCTTTAAGATGGTCCATCAGGTTGTTTATTCGTGGTTTTTCTTGATTACTAATGTTTGCTTGTATGGCTCTGAACTTCCCTCTCTGTACTGTCTTAGCTGTGTCCCAAATATTATGGTAGCTTGTGAGTTCATTTTCATTGAACTCTCAAATTACTTTGTTCTCTTCCATTATTTTCTTTTTGACCCAGTAGTTGTTAAGTAGTGTACTCTTGAGCTTCTATATTTTGGGACTATTACTAATCTTTTGTTGATTGTTAAGTGTTAGTTTAATTCCACTGTGGTCTGAGAAGATGCTTGGGATGATTTCAATGCTCTTGAATTTGCTGATGCTGTCTTTGTGGCCTAACATATGATCTACCCTTGAGAATGACCCATGTGGACTTGAGTAAAATGTGTATTCCAGTTTCTTGGGATGAATGACTCTGAAAGTTCAATAGTTCTATTTTATCTATCTCCTCACTTAGCTCTCTCATGTCTATTGATTTTCTGCCTGGATGATCTGTCAAGTTAAGAGAGTCGGGTGTTGAAGTCCCCAACTATTACTGTGTTGCTGTTAATATATTGCTGTAGCTCTTTCATTAGATGTTTGATGTATTTAGGTGGCTTCTCATGGGGTGCATGGACATTAGTAATTGTTAAATCCTCCTGATTGACTGATCCACTGAGCATTAAGTAGTGTCCATCCCTATCTTTTAAAATTTTATTTATTTTAAATTCTATCATGTCAGATACAATAGGTGTTCCTGCCCTTTTTTGTGGGCTTTAGGCTTGTATGATAGTTTTCCATCCTTTCACTTTGAGTCTATGTTTGTCTTATTGAGTTAGGTGGCTTTCTCATAGACAACATATTATTGAGTTGTGTTTTCTGATCCATCCTCCTACTCTGTGCCTTTTAATAAGTGAATCCAGGCCATAGATATTTATTGATATCAAAGTTTGAAGATATTTTAATGTCATTCTCATAGAGTTTTAGAGTATTCAGATACATGGTATATTCATGGTTGTCTGACTGTCTATAGTAGATCTTTGAAAACTTCTTTCAGGGCAGGCTTGGTGCTAGTTGATTCTTTCAACTGTTGCTTGTCTGAGAAGGTTTTTATGCCTTCATCTAGTCTGAATGACCGTCTAGCAGGATACAGTATTCTTGGTTGAAAGCCTTTCTCTTTGAGCCCTCAGTAGATATCTTGCCATTCTCTTCTGGTCTGTAGTGTTTGTATGGAGAAGTCTGCTGCTAATCTGTAGTACTGTTACCAGCCACTTAATCTCTCCTTAGACTCCTCTCTGTCCATAAGCCACACTTGGTGGGTTCCTGAAGTCATTCTAGTCCTGTCTTGTTGCAGTCCCATGTGGTCTCCTTTGCTATTCCTAGTTGACCCTAGAAAAGAGAGGAGAGAAACACAGCTACTGCTGCTCCATAGCCCCACTTCTGGAAGTCTGTAAAGTTGTCTTTACTTGCATTTCTCTCTTTAACAGTGTATTTGAGCATCTTTTCATATATCTGTTGGCCTTGTGGATGTCTTCCTTGATGAAATTAGTCTATGTCCTTGCCCCATTTTGTAATAGGGTTGCTTGCATTTTTGGTGCTACATTTACTGTTTAGTTTGGTTATTAGCCCTTTGCCTTGGTGTGTTGTGTAAAGAGCTTCTCCCATTTGTTGGTTCTTTCTGTTTGGGTGGTGTTTGCTATGCAGAGCTTTTCATTTTGAAATAGCTCCGCTGAATTAGTTTTTCTTTTAATTTCTTTGCTACTAGATTTGAATTCTTGAAGACTTTAGAAAAACCTGGGCTGCCATTTTCTTCTCTTTCTTTCTTTCTTTCTTTCTCCTCCTTCCTCTTTTCCTCCTCCCCTTCTTCCTCTTGCCCTTCCTCATCCCCTCCCCCCTCCTGCTCCTCCTCCTCATCCCCCTTCCTCTCCTCATCCTCCTCACATCAGTGACAACACTATGAATCCACTGCTCTGTAGCCATTATTTGATTTTTTTTTGATAGGACAAAGAGAAATTGAGAAAGGAGGGGAAGATAGAGAGGGAGTGAGAAGGCTCAGCTGCTATCTCTAAAAATATTAAAATATGTTTAAAACAAATTTTGGATGCTTCATAGCCTAAATAACTTAAATCAATTGCAGGAGAGTCTGAGTTATCTAGAGTATTCTAGGTGGAGAGATGTCTCCACATTTCTGCTATACTTTGGCATTGTAATATATATATATATATATATATATATATATATATATATATATATAGTAGATATATAAGTCTGAGTTCTTGCTCTATGGTCATTATTAACACCCCCATTTGGGGCAAATATTTAACTCAGCACCAATTTGTTCAAGTGCAATATGCATAATTATCAATAATGTTATTAATACTATTAAAACAAAAATAGAATTGAAGCACTTGCTGTTTCCCTGTCCTTGTTCTATACAATGAACACTAAACTATTTCCCCTACTCTGTATTCTTACCCCCCTCTCTTTTTGGTACTTTCTTCTTTTGTGACTTCTAAAAGCTCTAATATAAAATAATATATCATAAGAAAAATGCATATATAGAGTGACAGTGGCTGTGTTCATAGGTAAAATTGTTTTAGCAGTCATTAAAATTGACAACAATCTGTAACTAGAATACAACACTCTGAGGAATAACAACTACCTGCTTTTCTGTCTTCTCTCAATATACTACTTTATCATTTTTTTAAATATCAGATCACTGCTCAGCCCTGGCTTATACTAATGTCAGTTATTAAATCTAAAACTTAACTGTCTCATGTGAAATTATTTTGCATAACCATTATGACATTTCCTTGGCCCTTCTTAATATCTTCAATTATTTCAATATTTCTTTTTTTAATTTAATAAAGAAAACAAATTTTGCTTAATCAAATATGCAATTTTATTTTGTTTTTATTTTTTAATTTAATAGTGATTTATTAAAGTAACAAATTTGTAAGATAATAGGGGTACAATTCCTAGCACCAGAATTCTATGTTCCATCTTATCCACTGGAAGCTTTCTTTTTATTTTATTTTTTTATTTATTTAAGAAAGGAGACATTAACAAAACCATAGGATAGGAGGGGTACAACTCCACACAGTTCCCACCACCGAATCTCCATATCCCATCCCCTCTGGGAGTATGGACCGAGCATCTTTGTGGGTTGCAGAAGGTGTAAGTCCTGGCTTCTGTAATTGCTTTCCTGCTGAACATGGGCATTGACTGCTCGATCCATACTCCCAGCATGCCTCTCTCTGTTTCCCTAGTAGGGTGGGTTTCTGTGGAAGCAGAGCTCCAGGACACATTGGTGGGGTCTTCAGTCCAGGGATGCCTGGCCGGCATCATGCTGGCACCCAGAGCCTGGTGGCTAAAAAGAGAGTTAACATACAAAGCCATGCAAATTATTGAACAATCATGGACCTAAAGGCTGGAATAGTGCAGATGAAGTGTTGGGGGGAGGTACTTTCTGCAGACTTTTGTGTATTTCTGCTTTCAGGTATATATTTTTCTCTGACTTATGCACATGTGTGAACATATGCTCTATCTCAGAGGACCTGGCCTATATCTAGGTTTTGGGACTTTATTGGGAGTGGACCACACGGAATGGAATTATAGAATACTATGAAAGGAAATGTCTCACCCGAGTGATGAAGCTGAAGGGTAGTCATTTTACAACTGAAGTCTTGGGATACAGTCTGAAGTGAAGCATGTTGGGGTGGCATTTGTTGTGTTGATTAGGTTGCAATCAGCGGATACAATATTATTTGATATGAACTGAGAGCAGCATGCAGGAAAGTGGGCCCCACCCTTAGGTTCCAGGACTGGGGGAAATACAGGCTCTATAGTGTAAATGTGATATTCCTGCTGTCTTAGGGTTCAAGAAGACAATGGATAGTTATTGTTAACATCACATTATTTGGTAATTGGGTTAACTTTGAAAAGTCCCTTTGTTAGGGTTTGCTGTATAATACCCAGCAACTTGTATGTAGCGGTGCCACCGGTTGCTTCTGTTCTCCCTGGTCTAGGCTTTTGAGAGAGTCAATATATAACAGACTCAGCCTTTGTATTAAAAAGACTCAGTATGTGTTTTAAAAAGTTCTAGACATATGATCAATTTTTCCCTTCTCATATTAATTGAATAGTGGTTTATATGACTACACTTTAATAGGAGTGTACATAAACACCATTGGCAGGTTTCATATTCTTTTTAAGAATCTATTTATTTATTCATGAGAAAGATAGCAGGAAAGAAGAGAGAATAGAGAGTGAGAAGAGAGAGAAAGCACCAGACATTACTCTGGTACATTACTGCTATGGATTTAACGTGGTTGAGAATCCAAAGCTTCGTCTACTGACCACCTCCTGGACCACAGCTTCCCTATTTTTTAACCCTCTGGGACTACAGATCTAGGGTCATTAAGAGGTGCAGAAGGTGGAAGGTCTGGCTTCTGTAATTGCTTCTTTGCTAGACATGGGTGTTGCAGCTTGATCCAGACTCCCAGCCTGCTTCTATATTTCCCTAGTTGGTAGGGCTCTGGAGAGGTGACGCTTCAGTACACACTGGTGAGGTGATCTGCCCAGGGAAGTCTGGATGGCATCACAGTAGTATCTGCAACTTTGTCACTAAAAGGCATTAAGGTATAAAGCAGGGCATAATGTATAATAAACTGGAACTCAAAGGTAGGCATAAAGTTGATGAAACAAAGGGTCTTCATCTGGGAAGAAACTAGGAATTCTGTTTTAGGTATGATCTAAGGGGCCTGTGACATCAGTAATTTTTCACAGAGCCTGATATCTAAGATGAAGGTGATCTAAAAGTATTGTCTCGGAAGAAGGTGTCAGAGTTGAGAATAGGACAAGAAAGTTGGATTAAGGCAAACAGTAGCTCCCAAATATTGGGAAAGTATATAAATAGCACTAACTATAAATCCCATAAATCTGACTTATACCCATCTATATTTATATTTAGCACAGGAGCATATGTAACCATTGAGTCCCTGTCAGATTGATTTCAAAATCCAGTGTCACAGATGGGAATATTCTCAGATGCACTCATTTAGGGACCAGTCTTCCTCGAGTGGCAGAATTGGTTGACCCAGCCACTCGTCAGAGAGTGTGGCAGTCCCTACCATCGCTGCTCTACAGTGAGAGCAAGGTCCTGAAGAAGCCCATTAGAGGGAATATGATAATATTCCTGATTGAAAAGGAAAGTATCTTTAAGTATCTTTAAGTTTCTTCATTTCTTATCAAATTTCCACAGCATTCAAAAATGTTTTCTTCTAGTTTGTCTTCTATATGAATATATCTGAATGCTGCTGTTTTATTCTAAGTAAGTCACAGGAATATTTTCTCAGAGAGGGAGGGATGGAGGAAGAGAGAGAGAGAGAGAGAGAGAGATGACAATACACATGTTCCCTATAACATAGTGAGGACCAGGGGTGAAATTGGTTCAAGCACATACTAAAGTAGCATACTACCCAAGTAAACTATTTTGCTGTCCTCTCAAGAAGATTTCTTTATCCTGACTTCCAGACAACTGTGACTTTACCAAGTTATGTGGCAAAAGGGAGAGTAAGGTTATACATGTAATTAAAACTTCTTGGCATCTGACCTCCAAAAAGAGGAAATTATCAGTGTGAGTCCAAAACCAAAATAATCACAAATCTTCTGGAAGACAAAACAAACAAACAAACAAACAAAAATAAATCTCAGGAGTCTGGCAGTTGATCATCTGAGGATTAAGCGCACTTGGCATCAAGCACAAGGACCTGCTTCTTCTTCTAGTGTTTGCCCTTCTTCCGTAGCCAGTCAACAGCATCAGGTTGAGCCTGATGTAAAGTTTCAAGACCTCCTTTGAATCTGGAGAGGTAGCAGTCGTTGACTATGTGGGTCATAGTTTGTCTGAAGGATCTGGATTCAAACATCCCCTCCCCCCATACCCTCTACCCCTCACCCCCACACCTGCAGGGGGGTCGCTTCAAAAGTGGTAAAGTAGGTCTGCAGATGTCTTCTTTCTCTCCCCTCTCTGTCTTCCTCTCCTTTCTCTATTTATCTCTGCCCTATCTAAAGAAAGAAAGAAAAAATAAAGCTCATTCATAATACGGGACCAAATATATGGCAGGTAGAAAAAATGGTGTTGACTGAGAGGAGAGGAAATGGGAGTAAAATCTAAGAGATATCATCACCTCTTCAGGTTTCAAAGAGAAAAGCAACAGATACTTGACAATATTCCCTGGGAGATATATTCTTTTACAACAGTTGTTTTTGTTGTTTCTGTTTGTTTATTTGTTTATTTGTGTATTCTTGAAGGCCAGTTAGGACTTCTGATGCACAGAACTGCAAGAAATAGATTTTCACTGTTTTGTGCCACTAATGTTGTAGTAGTTTGTAACAGAAGCAATGTATCACTAAGGAAGTACAAAAATTTTGGTAATATAATTTCAAAAATTGGTATTATTATAACTACTATAGGCTCAGATATTTAGGTCACCTGAGGAAGGACTAACTTCACTGTGTGCATGACAACACAGAGGTCAGCTCTTGAGTAAGGAGCAGCTCTCTCTCTTGACATCATACTTAAGATTTTCCTTAACAGTATATTACCAACTGTAATAAAACTTTTTCTTAGTTATTATTGTAGTTATCATTACAGTGAATTTCCATGGTGATTGAAAAGTTGAGCAGAATTATATATTATGTAATAATTATAACCTGTACTTTTGTATACATATATATTTTATAATTGTTGATAATAATTGCACAGTATGTGTGAGTTATATGCAGCATTTTATTTAACTGTAATATTTAAACATATAAATTAGATAATTCAAATTATATTGTATGATGTTTAAAAAATTATAGAGGCCACATTTCTTTAGTTTAAAGGAAAAAGCTAAAACTACCTCACAAGCAAGAGGAATCACTTGAATCTCACACTTGTCTTGGGGTATGCACAACCCAGGTTTGAGATTTGTCTCCACTGCACTGCTGTCTTTCTATCTCTGTCTTTCCATTTGATAAAAGCTGTCCACTGACAATAAATAAGTCTACATAACAACCAAGAAGACCCCATTTTATAGATAATAATTACTACAAGAGTTTAATATATTTCTTTCTGCTTGGTATGTTTTCAGAATATTTTACTAAAATGATACCTTTCCACTCTTTAAGATACTTGCGGAGAGGACCAGTCAAATAGCTCACCTACATATTCCACAAAGTTTGCCGTGAATGTGGCCCATGTTCGATTCTGGTCAAACTGCATTGAAGGAAACTTCAGTTATGAGTTATCTCTCTCTTTCCTTCCTTCCTTCCTTCCTTCCTTCCTTCCTTCCTTCCTTCCTTCCTTCCTTCCTTCCTTCCCCTCTCTCTCTCTTTCTTTCTTTCTTTCTTTCTTTCTTTCTTTCTTTTTTCCCCTTTCTTCCTTTCTTTTAATATTCTTTTTTGGGGTGATTAATGGTTTACAGTAAACAGTAAAATATAATAGTTTTCACGTGTGTAACATTTCCCACTTTCCTACATAACTTAACCCCACTAGGTCCTCCTCTGACACCATGTTCTAGGACCTGAACCCTCCCCTCCACCCCAGAGTCTTTTACTTTGGTGCAGTACACCAACTGTAGTCCAAGTTCTGCTTTATGTCTCTGATCTTATTTTTCTCTTTCTATCTGTTTCAGTCTTATTCTTTTAATATAATGTAGCAAACTATTCCCTACTTACAGTATTTTCCTGACTGATAATGGCAATTAAACAAGTTGGAAGTACTGATAAGAAACTTGACTTGTTGGGAGTTGGGCGGTACCACAGTGGGTTAAGTGCAAGTGGCACGAAGTGCAAGGACCAGCATAAGGATCCAGGTTTAAGCCCCCAGCTCCCATCCTGCAATCCTGCAGGTGAGTCGTCTGAAGGGTGTCTATCTTTCTCTCCCCTTCTCTGTCTTCCCCTCCTCTCTCCATTTTTCTCTGTCCTATCCAACAACAATGACATCAATAACAACAGTAACTACAACAAAAATAAAACAAGGACAACAAAAAGGTAATAAATAACTAAATACATTTAAAAAATTAAAAAAAGAAACTTGACTTGCAATCCAAATATAATTATTAGGCCAACTGCAAATAACATAAGAGCTCAAAAAAGATACTCAGACTCTCTATGTGTCTTTGTTATTGGCATTCTCATAGCTTTGGACTACCTCCTTGTAGTGGACAGTTGGAAATGCACTGTTCTCAATGTTTTATGTTAGGTTGGAGCTAATATTTTATCATGGAATAAGAAAATTCTACACACTTATAGTTTAATTAATATATAAAAGTTTCTAGTCATTTTATTTACTCTTCCCATTTGGTCAATTTTAACATCTATGCTGTCATTTTTAACTGGTTGTCCTCAGTAATTGGGACAAATTTGTGAGTCAAATTGAAAAATGTTTCTTCATTATTCTGAAACAGTTTCACAAATAGAAAATAATGATATTTGTATTGTTTTATATTGCTAAAAATGCTTACTCTCTATATATTTAAGATCTGAACAATCTAGAATTATGTTAGTTTTAAATACTGGGCATTGAAAATATTAGTTTGGTCTGTTAAATTTCAAGTCTTCTCTGTTTTATTGAACCTATCTGGAAAATAGTTGGTAACAGAAGGATGCGTTCATAAGTAGTGAAGCAGGTCTGCAGGAGTGTCTCTGTCTGGCCCCCTTTCTATCACCTCTCCTCTCTCAACTTCTCTCTGTCGTATCCAATAAAATAGAAAAAAAAAAAATGGCCTCCAGGAGCTGTGGATTCGTGGTGCAGGCATCAAACCTCAGTGATAAACCTGGAGACAAAAGAAAACAAAGAAAAAAACTGAGAATTGTTACACATGTACTAACTACTGTATTTTTCTATGGACTTTAAACCATTAATCCCCCCCCCCCAACAAGGGAAAAAAAATGTGTGATAGCTCTAGTGCTGTAATAGGTGTGTTAGAGCTAATGTTTATTCTGGACTTTAGAACTTTAATTTGGGTATTTCAGACCCAAGAAAATTTTGAGCTTAAGACCAAGTAACCAGATGGGAAACACACTCATAGGAAATACAAAGGTGGGTTAAACCACAAAGTGGTTTGATTTATTATGTAAATAAGATTATTCACAGTGTTGGAGGAGTATTAACCTTTTGTCTTTTTTTAATATTTATTTATTCCCTTTTGTTGCCCTAGTTTTTTTATTTCTTTATTGGGGTATTAATATTTTACATACCACAGTAAATACAATAGTTTTTGCATACACAACATTTCCCAGTTTTCCATATAACAATACAACCCCCAGTAGGTCCTTTGTCATCCTTTTTGGACCTGTATTCTCCACCCCACCCACCATCTTTTTTTTTTTTCTTGCCTTCAGGATTTTCTCTCAGTTTTTGTGCCTAAAGGATCCCAAAATTACAGGTGATCTCCCACCTCCCCAAACACCACCACCACCATTATTTATTTATTTATTTATTTATTTAGTGATAAAAAGAGACAGGTGGAAAGACAGGAGAGAGAACACAACACAGTTTATTGTGTCATCATTTATGAACTGACATACCTTGTTAATGACATGTCCAGACGATGTCAAACCCAGTCATCAGGCACGATAAAGTGTGTGCCCCAGCAGATGCCTTTTTAACCCTGGGTGGACCTTGGTTTGCTGGTTTCATTTTATTTGATTTTTATTTCAGCAGTGAAAGTTTCTCAGCATGTCATAGGCCTGAGAATTCTTGGAGCCCAATCTTCAATAGCCTCCTTACTATATTTCTTATTCAGATTATTTTTTACATATCAATTTTATTTATTTATGATGTTGTCTTTTGGATCCTTGTGTTCTTCCTTGTCAATATTTCTTACAGTATGCAAATATTTCTTCTTCAAGATTGATTCTGTTATATCACTGTCAAGAAGAGAAAAAATAAATGTGTACATACAAATTTAAGCAAGTTGGTATATTTGAAATACTGATAATTGACTACATAATATTTATTTCTATTGACTTAATATATTCAATCCTTTCCGGGACCTAGAATTTTTAAAAATAATTTATCTATTTACTTACTAAATTTACTAGGTACTTCTCCATTGGAACTTATGGTGGTGTAGAGGATTGAACCTGGGATATGGAAGCTTCAGGCATTAAATTCTTTTGCATAAACCATTATGATATCTAAGAAGTCTTCTTAAAGGAAAAAAAACAGCAAGATAGTAAATATTTTTAGGAATGTTTCTTTATAACACATGGTAGGGCCTCATCATGAATAGAAAAGGTGAAGAGGTATCTTGGGACAAAGATTGTTTAAGAAACAGTGAACTCTGGTATTGCATTTCCTGGAGCTTTTCTCCTCTATCACTGTGGCTTGGCATCCCGGCTCACAGGGGCAGAATGGGGGCCTTTACTTCTTCCTCATTTGTACTTTCTCGTGTTCTGTGCCCCTCAGGGTCTGATCCTAGCCCATCAGGTTACTTCAAGGCTCATTTCCTTCAAGAGATTAGTCTTTCTATATGACTCAATACTTGTTCTCTATTCTGTTTTAGAACTAGAAATATACTTGAAATGGGACAAAAATAACTACTTTATCAGCATGAACATTTTCAAGTATACAAATGGAAGAAGAGTGATTTTAATAAGACAACTTTGTACAGTAACTTTGTAAGCAGTGAAGCAGTAACACATCAGGAAATTGTCCATATATACGTATTTTTTTCCTAGATAAATATAGTCCCCTTGTAGTTACCATGGTCATACAGACTAATTTTTATGAAAAAATGTATGTATTATGTACTTCCTTAAAGGGTCTTTGTCAAATGTAAAATCAACATTTTCTATACATTATAAGTTGTTGGTTTTAAGAATCCACTCTGGTAAATTTTTGGTTCTTTTAAAAAATATCCATTGTGGTATTAGTGACCAAGAATAAGATCCCAGATCATAGGGTGGGGTCAAGCAGCAGAGCAGTGGGTTAAGCGCACATGGCGCTAAGCTCAAGGACCAAAGTAAGGCTGGAGTAAGGATCCCGGTTAGAGACCCCGGTCCCTGCCTGCAGGGGCGTCGCTTCGAAGCAGTGAAGCAGGTTTGCAGGTGTCTATCTTTCTCTTCCCTTCTTTGTTTCCCCTTCTCTCTCAATTTATTTCTGTCCTATCTCACAATATCAATGGCAACAAGAGCAACAGAATGGGAAAAATGGCCTCCAGGAGCAGTGATTTGTGGTGCAGACACTGAGTCCCAGCCATAGCTCTGGAGGCAAAAGAAAAAAAAAATGTGTCTGCAGTGTGTCTGTGGGGGGTCGTTAGTAGTTCATTTCTATTGATATACATAGCTCCATCTTGGGTCTAAAATCTCCATCACCAGCACAGAATAAAATACAGACTGGAGTTTCATTGCTTAGGCAAAATATTAGAAGAAGTCTTTTTAGGTAAATTAGATAAACTCTCTTTAAATATATATTTACTTCTTTAAGATAGAGAAACTTGAGCACCATTTTGCCATGCAGTGTTGGGGACCTTATTCATGTAACATATGTATTCTACTTACTGCAGAAATGAACACATTCTAATGATCTGATGGAACCAGCTGGAGTTGAGAACATAACAGTGTAGTGGGAATAAAAAAATGATGGCGAGGAGGCTAGTGAATGTAGTGAGAGACAGGAATTTTATTCCAGTCTCTTAAAAATAAAGAAAATTCTCTGTGTATTGGCCACCGCTTTCTGAGGTGATGGCTAGCCATGTGAGCAGCACAGTGTGTAGTTTATATTCCATTTAGTTCCATCTGTCTAGGAGTAAAGGTAGAGCCAATGTTCTGCCATTAAGATAACCGGCAAGCTATTTTTTTGCATTTTATTTTTCAAATTTCTCTTTTTTATGGCCTGTTTTATTTTGAATTTGGAAGGGGGTATTATGAAAGGCTGCTAGCCAGCCATCGTTGTGTACTAAATTATTTTGACCGGTCTGTGTTAGCCCAGAGTGCAGGTCATTCCAAAGATGGCTCTTGTTGTGAAATAATAAAACTCAAGAAATGATGTTTACTATTTACTACTAGAACATAAAAAGATGGTTTGATGAGTAATGAGATATTCACATATATTCTTCCTACTTTTGTGATATTTTACTATATTCTGTAGCTACTAAGGCTACACATTATTTGCATTTTATTTCTGCTTTCAGTTTTTCAAACATAAAAATAGCCATGCCTAAGCATCTACTGAAAGAATTTCAAAATACATCAATAGTAACACAATAATACTGGGAGACTTCAATACCCCACTCTCACACTTAGACAGATCAACAAAGCAGAGAACCAATAAAGATACAAGAGAATTGAATGAAGAGATTGACAGACTAGACCTCTTGGACATTATCAGACTCCTCCACCCCAAAAAACTGGAATACACCTTCTTTTCAAATCCACATAACACATACTCAAGGATAGACCCCATGTTAGGCCACAAAGACAGCATCAATAAATTCAAGAGCATCGAAATCATCCCAAGTATGTTTTCAGACCACAGTGGAGTAAAACTAACTTTTAACAACAAACGGAAAATTATTAAAAGACATAGAATTTGGAAACTAAACAACATGCTCCTTAAGAACCACTGGGTCAGAGACTCACTCAAACAGGAAATTCAAATGTTCCTGGAAACTAATGAAAATGAAGACACAACCTATCAAAATATTTGGGACAGGGCGAAAGCAGTACTGAGAGGGAAACTTATAGCCATACAATCACATATTAAACACCAAGAAGAAGCCCAAATGAACGACCTTCCTCAAGGACTTAGAGGAAGAGGAACAAAGGAACCCTAAAGCAACCAGAAGGACAGAAATCACTAAAGTTAGAGCAGAATTAAACAACATCGAAAATAAAAGAACCATACAAAAGATCAATGAAGCCAAATGTTGGTTCTTTGAAAGATTAAACAAAATTGACAAACCCCTAGCAAGACTCACCAAACAAAAAAGAGAGAAGACTCAAATTAATAGAATTGTAAACGATACAGGAGATATCACAACTGACACCACAGAAATCCAGAGAATTCTGCGAAACTTCTATAAAGAACTATATGCCACCAAGCTAGAGAATCTGGAAGAAATGGAACAATTCCTAGAAACCTATGCACTTCCAAAACTAAACCAAGAAGAACTACAAAATCTAAATGCACCAATCACAGACAAAGAAATTGAAACTGTTATTAAGAATCTCCCCAACAACAAAAGTCCTGTACCAGATGGCTTCACAAACGAATTCTACAAAACTTTCAGGAAACAGTTAATACCCATACTTCTTAAGCTATTCCATAAGATTGAAGAAACAGGAATACGCCCTTCCACCTTTTATGAAGCCAACATCTCCCTGATACCAAAAGCTGATAGGGACAGAACAAAAAAGGAAAACTACAGACCAATATCTCTGATGAACATAGATGCCAAAATATTAAACAAGATCTTGGCCAACCGGATACAGCAACACATCAAAAAGATTGTTCATCATGACCAAGTGGGATTCATCCCAGGAATGCAAGGCTGGTTCAACATCCGTAAATCAATCAATGTCATTCATCACATCAATAAAAGCAAAGCCAAAAACCACATGATTATCTCAATAGATGCAGAGAAAGCCTTTGACAAAATCCAACACCCATTCATGCTCAAAACTCTACAAAAAATGGGAATAGATGGGAAATTCCTCAAGATAGTGGAGTCTATATATAGCAAACCTACAGCCAACATCATACTCAATGGACAGAAGCTGAAAGCATTCCCCCTCAGATCAGGGACTAGACAGGGCTGTCCACTGTCACCGTTACTCTTCAACATAGTATTGAAAGTTCTTGCCATAGCAATCAGACAAGAGAAAGAAATCAAAGGGATACAGATTGGAAGGGAAGAAGTCAAGCTCTCACTATTTGCAGATGATATGATAGTATATATAGAAAGACCTAAAGAATCCAGTAGAAAATTACTGGAAGTTGTTAGGCAATATAGCAAGGTATCAGGCTGCAAAATCAATGTACAAAAATCAGTGGCATTTCTTTATGCAAACACTAAATCTGAAGAAGAAGACATCCAGAAATCACTCCCATTTACTGTTTCAGCAAAATCAATCAAATACCTAGGAATAAAGTTGACCAAAGAAGTGAGACTTGTATACTGAAAACTATGAGTCGCTACTCAAGGAGATAGAAACTGATACCAAGAAATGGAAAGATATCCCATGCTCATGGATTGGAAGAATAAATATCATCAAAATGAATATTCTCCCCAGAGCCATATACAAATTTAATGCAATACCCATCAAAGTTCCACCAGGCTTCTTTAAGAGAATAGAACAAACACTACAATCATTTATCTGGAACCTGAAAACACCTAGAATTGCCAAAACTATCTTAAGGAAAAGAAACAGAAATGGAGGCATCACACTCCCAGACCTTAAACTATATTATAAAGCCATCATCATCAAAACAGCATGGTACTGGAACAAAAATAGGCACACAGAGCAGTGGAACAGAATTGAAAGCCCAGAAGTAAATCCCAACACCTATGGGCATCTAATCTTTGATAAGGGTGCCCAAAGTATTAAATGGAAAAAGGAGGCTCTCTTCAATAAATGGTGCTGGGAAAACTTTGTTGAAACATGCAGAAGAATGAAATTGAACCACTTTATCTCACCAGAAACAAAAATCAACTCCAAATGGATCAAAGACCTAGATGTCAGACCAGAAACAATCAAATACTTAGAGGAAAACATTGGTAAAACACTTTCCCACATACACCTCAAGGACATCTTTGATGAATCAAACCCAATTGCATGGAAAACCAAAGCAGAAACAAACCAATGGGACTACATCAAATTTAAAAGCTTCTGCACATCCAAAGAAACTATTAAACAAACAGAGAGACCCCTCACAGAATGGGAGAAGATCTTCACATGCCAGACATCAGACAAGAAACTAATCACCAAAATATATAAAGAGCTTAGCAAACTTAGCCGCAAAAAAGCAAATGACCCCATCCAAAAATGGGCAGAGGAAATGAACAAAACATTCACCACAGAGGAGATCCAAAAGGCTAACAAACATGAAAAACTGCTCTAGGTCACTGATTGTCAGACAAATGCAAATTAAGACAACACTAAGATACCACCTCACTCCTGTAAGAATGGCATACATCAAAAAGGACAGCAGCAACAAATGCTGGAGAGGATGTGGGGACAGAGGAACCCTTTTACATTGCTGGTGGGAATGTAAATTGGTACAGCCTCTGTGGAGAGCAGTCTGGAAAACTCTCAGAAGGCTAGACATGGACCTTCCATATGACCCAATAATTCCTCTCCTGGGGTTATACCCCAAGGACTCCATAACACCCAACCAAAAAGAGGTGTGTACTCCTACATTCATAGCAGCACAATTCATAATAGCTCAAACCTGGAAGAAACCCAGGTGCCCAACATCAGATGAGTGGCTGAGAAAGCTGTGGTATATATACACAATGGAATACTATGCAGCTATCAAGAACAATGAACCCACCTTCTCTGACCCATCTTGGACAGAGCTAGAAGGAATTATGTTAAGTGAACTAAGTCAGAAAGATAAAGATGAGTATGGGATGATCCCACTCATCAACAGAAGCTGACTAAGAAGATCTGAAAGGGAAACTAAAAGCAGGACCTGATCAGATTGTAAGTAGGGCACCAAAGTAAAAACCCAGTGGTGAGGGGTAGGCATGTAGCTTCCTGGGCCAGTGGGGGGTGGGAGTGGGCGGGAGGGATGGGTCACAGTCCTTTGGTGGTGGGAATGGTGTTTATGTACACTCCTAGCAAAATGTAGACATATAAATCAGTAGTTAATTAATATGAGAGGGGGAAATCAATTGTATGTCTCAAAGTTTCTCAAAAGACAAACTGAATCTTTTTAATATATAGGCTATGTATTTGATATGCGGACTCTCTCAAAAGCCTAGACCAAGTAGATTAGAAGCTTCCAATAGCACAGCTATACACAAGATACTGGGTACTGTCCAGCAAACCATAACAAAGGGACTTTTCAAAGTTAACCCAATTAACAAATAATGTGATAATAATATTAACTACTGATTGTCTTTTTTGAACCCTAAGACAGCAGGAACCTCACATCTTCACTATAGAGCCCCTACTTCCCCCAGTCCTGGAACCCTTGGATAGGGCCCACTTTCCCGTATGCATCTCCCAATCCAAACCAAATAATATTGCATCCGCCGATCACAACCTAACCAAAGCAACGATTGCCACCTCAACATGCTTCACCTCAGACTGTATCCAGAGACTTCATGTGTGGAATGACAACCCTTCAGCTTCATTACTCGGGTGAGACCTTTCCTTTAATAGTACACTCTAATTTCATCTCAGGTAGTTCACTTTCTAACAAAGTCCCATAACCTAGATATACACCAGTTTCTGTGAGAGAGAGCTTATGTGCACACATATCCATAAACTACTGCAAAATATATACCTGAAAGCAGGATTACACTAGAGTTTGCAGTGAGTACCTCCCTAACACTTCCTCTCCACTATTCCAAGCTTGGGATCCATGATTGCTCAACAAATTGTTTGGCTTCATATGTTAACTCTCTTTTCAATCACCAGGTTCCAGATGCCACCAGGATGCTGGCTAGGCTTCCCTGGATTGAAGACACCACCAATGTGTCCTGGAGCTCAGCTTCCCCAGAGACCCACCCTACTAAGGAAAGAGAGAGGCAGACTGGGGGTATGGACCGACCAGTCAACGCCCATGTTCAGCGGGGAAGCAATTACAGAAGCCAGACCTTCTACCTTCTGCAACCCTCAACGACCCTGGGTCCATGCTCCCAGAGGGATAGAGAATGGGAAAGCTACCATGGGAGGGGGTGGGTTATGGGGATTGGGTGGTGGGAATTGTGTGGAGTTGTACCCCTCCTACCTTATGCTTTTGTTCACTAATCCTTTCTTAAATAAAAAATTTTAAATAAAAAAAAAAAATAGCCATGCCTTAAAATTTGCTACTCTAAAACGTTCTAGTAGCAGTAGCCAGGGGGTGGCACAATGGATAAAATGTTGGGTTCCTGAGCTTGAAGTCCAACATAAGATCAAATGATTCTCTCTCTCTCTCTCTCCCTCTGTCTCTCCTCCTCCTCCTTCTCCTCCTCCTCGTCCTCCTTCTTCTCCTCTTCCTCCTCCTCCTCCTCCTCCTTCTCCTCGTCCTCCTTCTTCTCCTCTTCCTCCTCCTCCTCCTCCTCCGCCTCCTCCGCCTCCTCCGCCTCCTCCTCCTCCTCCTCCTCCTCCTCCTCCTCCTCCTCTCTTCTTCTTCTTCTTCTCTTTCATTGTTTCTATTGCTATTAAATAAATAAATCTTGTTGAAAACGAAAAGCTAAAATGTAATTTTTGGTTAAATATATATTTAAATTCTAAACTTGTAAATTTACAGTTCAGTGCTCTTAGAATTGCTTTAGGTAGAGAAAGGAAGAGAGAGAGAGAGAGAGAGAGAGAGAGAGAGAACCACCACAATGAATGCGGCTTAAATCTGGGTTGCACATATGTCAGAATAGGTACACTATTTTGCCTGCCCCATATGTGTTCTTAATGTATTACTCTCATGGAAAGCATCTCCAAAATTTCTTCAGTCTTGTAAAACTGTGTTCCTTCGGTAAATGCCCAGGAGAGGAAAAGGATTACTGGATTGGATTACTGGATTCTATGGTGGATCCATTTATAAATATTCTGAGTAATATCTAGGCTATTTCCCACAATTACTAAACTAATCTTAATTTCTACTGATAGTGTAAATGTGTTAATTTTCACCATATCCTCACAAACACTTGTTTCAGTTCTTATTGATACGTACCATCCTCACAGGTGTGAGATTTTATCTTACTGTGTTTTTTAGGATAGAAACCAAAACAGAGGAGAGACCACAGCAACAAAACTTCTTTCACTGCAATGGAACCAGGCTCAAATCTGGATTGTGCGCATGGTAAAACAGCACACAATCAAAGCAAACCATTTTGCCTGTCCTTGTATTTTGATTTGGGTTTATCTATTAATCAATGACTTTGGGCATTTTTCCATGTTTTTGGTCCTCTGAATACTTTCTTTAGCAAAATCATCATTCATTTTTGCATTATATGAATTTACTAAATGTACTAATCAGATATAACAGTTCTGTTTTGATTCTTTAAGGTTTTCTATACATAAAATCACACCACCTATAAATGGAAACTTACTCTTTCCTTTTCAATTTTGATACTTTTTATTTCTATTACATTTTTAAGGTAAATATGAATGTATCAGTAGATGTAAAATACATTATTTATATCATTGATAAAGGATTAGCCAGTTTAGGCAAGTTAGAAATGGAGATATTCGCAACAGGCTATACAAGTATCTAATAAGTTTTCCATGGGGCAATTTTGTATATTTGAATTAAAAATGGCAAGCATGCTCTTATTATTCTAGTACCACAAATAAATTTATGTAAATTTTTCAAAAATCAGTTTTGAGTAGAATATGTATTTGGCCAACTTGAAACAGTTCTTAACACTATGGGACAGAGAAGACTGGAGAAAGCAGAATTTGAATAACATTTTTGAATGGAGGAAGTGATAGGTCAATAGGACAAGTTTTAGCAAAGAGATTAACATCATCACTTAAGAAATGTATCATCACTGTTTAGGGCTATGACTGAGGCAGAGTGTGCTGAGCCTGTAAGGTCCTGAGTGACATGTCAGAGTGGAAACTTTGGCTTCCTTCTCCCTTTCTGTAGCCAATTAACCTCAAATAAAATAATGATAATGATAATAATAATGATAATGATAATAATAACATCATCTTGATAAACTGGTAGCTCTGGTCATGAGCTAGGTACTTTTAGAACACTAGGGAATTTTCCCACATTATTCTGACTTTGAAGTAACGATTCCTATTTCTGTCTATATAGTAGGAATATCTTGGGGTTTCTTTTCTTCTTCTTTCTTTTTTTTTTCAGAATTATAACTTATTATGCTGGAGTTCCATTTTAGAGAAACCTCACTAGTGCTTCTGATGCAAAGTCAATGTTAGGTATTATTCCAGCTCTCCCTTTGGGGGCCAAACATATCCACAACTGCTCATAGACATAGCTTCTATTCTTATTCCACTATTGATCTTATTTCTTGGAAGTGTGGCATTGTCTTTGGGCTCTCCAAAGTCAAAATTTGTCTTTCAGATAAAGAAATAGCTTTAAGTACCATAAGCCACAGTGCAGCTTCCTTTCAGTCTCCATTTTTTTCTCTGTTTTAGTGGCATTTAACCACATTTACTGTGACCTACTATAACTTAATCCTTGGTGCTATTAGCTTGAAGGGGAAGGAACATGCGCATGCAGTTGGAATGTGTCTGTCAAGAGGTAAAATAATCTTGGCATCACAGTTTAGAGTGATCAGATTTTCTTACTCAGCAGTTTCTTCATAGCATTGCCATTCACCATCTGAATAAGAGGACTTCAGCCTAAAAGTGAGAACAGAGACAAAAGCTTTGTTTGAAATTTGTCAAGCAAATGACATCCATAACTGTGCCTTTGGCAAATACATTGCTTTCAAATGTTTTTTTTTTTTTTTTGGGGGGGGGCAGTATTGTCATTTGTGTATGTGGATGTTTCATGAAAAACTAAAAATGTAACATAATTTCTAGATAATTGTTCTGTGTCTATTGAACTAGAAGCCGTTGTTGTTCATTGTTCTGTGGGATCACAAGGAAACAGAAAGTGCCAACTCAGTGGATTGCTGTACTGCAGGCAGTAAGTACCAGATACTGACCACAGCAGTGTGGGAAGGTCTCCTGCTACTCTGGTAAACAGGGGTTTAGAAGGCCATTCAAAGGAATACATCTTCCTTTTTCTTTAGCTGGAAAACATGTCTTTTTTTTAGTAGTAGGTGTTATTTTTAAGGTCACAAACATCAGTTTCATGCATCATAGGAGTAGGATGAACAAGATGCTTCAAATATTCAAAATGAGCATGGTGAGAGTTTCCCTGCTTATGACTTTTTTTTTCAGTCTTTTGAAATAAGTCTTATGTGAAATTCAAATGCATGTATCTCATACTCCTATTTTCATAAGACCCTTATTTTACAAAGTCTACATCATGGAAAAATAATAATAACACCTCTTTTTTATCAAGAAATAAGTGTGTGTGTGTGTGTGTGTATGTGTGTGTGTGTGTGTATGTGTGTGTGTGTGTGTGTGTGTGTGTGTGTGTGTGTGTGTGCTTAAGGAATCTATTACTGCAAGGACAAATGATTCAGGGACTGTATTGATTATGGTAGCAATTAAGCCATACATTCACTGATGTCTTACTTAGTTTTTAATCCTCATTTAGGATTTGTGTCTGATGTGATTTCATATTGTATGATTGTAACATTAAATTTTCCACTTGACTTTGGATAATATCTATTAGCATGTGCACCGATGTTCATAGCATTGGAAGCTCTTGACTCTTCACTACAATGCAATTTGGTTTTTTACCTTCTAGCAAATAGTATCCTCTGCAGTTACAACTCTGGAGATCAGATAATAAAATGACCTGTAGGTCAGTGCAGTAAAGACATTGTGACATTGACTGATATTTTAACAGCTTCTGAAGACATCTTGAGAATAGGACCACTAGGAAATAGTCTAGCACTTTCCATTCTCTGTTATTTGATAGTTTGAAATAGTAAATTCATGGTGGTTTCAACATTGTGTAAATGTCTTCTTTTTTTTCTAATTAAATTGTATTTGAAGATGTATTATCTTAATATGCAATGTGTAAGTCACCAGAACAAAGTTCAGAGGGAGTGGCATAAATGTTCACAGTGCATTGTGGTTTAGCTAGTAAAACCTCAATTTGCAAAATATATGGAAAGTAGTGGGCCAGCGAGACATATAATACAAAGGTATCATGTCAGACTTTCACTTCTGAGGCCTCAGAGATGACAAATTCAGTGTTCTGTATTATCATATTCTAGAGCACTAAGGAGTTCATTTAGACCCCCCTCTCACATGAAAATCAATACGTAAAATATTTTAAAGAAAATATTAAGCCTACTCCTCACCATGGAAATATCTTATAAGACATATTTTAAGTTTAAATTCTTGTGAAATATTCTATAAAGTGTGTTTTATTTTGTACCCCCCAAAGGCTCCTACATTTGTCTGTAAGTGCTGCGGGTCTCTAGTTTCTTGGAGTTATGTGTGAAGTAGATGTTAACTTTCTATCTCTACCCATCCCAGCATAAGGAACAAGTGAGCATTCCATAAACAACATTCCCTATTTCCAACTATCTACAGTTTTCACTTTAACCTGTATTAGCGCATGTTTAATATTGGATTATGTATTTTATATAAATGAAATAAATCATATAATCTGTATTCTTATTCACATATTTATAAGGTATGCTTTTAAAACATTTCAGAATAACTCAGTAAAATTCAAAAATTAGCAGAAGTTGCATTCATCATCTGTTTTTCTTCAATAACATGCTTTCCACAAAAAAAAAACAAATATACAATTATATTATTTTAGAAAATTTCTTAGTTTGACCATGAATTTAGTTATATTCTGAGATCATTTTTGAGGGTGAATCTTATTTTGAGCTGAGGGCAACTGAAAAGAAACAGATATAAGAAATACTCCTTGTCTGTCTTCTATTTGCCAAACGTAAGATATGCATTTCAAAATATGTCTCTACTAGCCCCCCCACACACTTTTTTTTCCAGGAAGAACAACATTTCATCACTGGATACAAACTAAGGCCCTATAACCCCGAAGATGATACCAGATAATCTTCTTAACAACATTTATTACTTAACCTTGATTGACCTTCACTCTCATATATTTACCTTCCTACTATTTATAATCTTTGAAAACCTAACAGTCTGTTTTTTCATCTGGTCATCTCACTACAAATGTATTGCCTTTTTTTCTATTGTTTCTGAAGTAGCTATATATGTCTGGATTCTAAGCCATTTCTTTGTCTTTCTTGTATTTACTTGAGTATCCCTTGTGTACTCATAAAATATACATGGCAATGAACTCTTGCTTCTTTTGTCTTTTTAAAAATATATTTTATTGTGGTGGGTAGGGGTTTCCTGGTTTACATTAAAATTTTTGACACATGGCTACAATTTTGTTATGTCAGGTGTCTATAGAACACCTTCACCCTCAACTTGAGCCCATTTAAACTATCATGTTCTGAGACTCAATGTCCTCTGCTCCCTTGCTTTCCCCTTTCTTTTCTCTTGTTAATATGTCTTTTGTCCAGGGTCTCCATCCAAGAGTCTTAAAGGATAGAGTAAATTTGTTATATCTTCTCTATATAGTTTGATTTTCTAAACTGTTGATCCTGTTACTCTAACTTTGCAAAAATGGTATGTTGGTTAAGAAAATTCAAGAGATATTCTTTAAAGTGGTTAATTTGTTAATTCTTGACAAACCAAATTATTTCATCAAGTCTATCTGAAACACCTAATTTCACTCATTGTAGCATCATAATCTCTCAATTTATTTTTTTAAATTAAAGATCTATTTATTTTATGGGCAAGAGAGAGAGATACCAGAGCACTTCTCTGTTATATGTGAACATGGAAATAGGAGCCAGAGGTTTATGCATGAAATACCTGCTATCTGTGGGGCCAGCCAAATGTGCCCTGGGTAGAATGTGCATGCTCCCATGCACAAGGACCAGGGTTCAAGCCCCTGGTGCCCCATCTTATAGGAGGAGAAATTTCAAGAGCAGTGGAGCAGTGCTACTGGTGTCTCTCTCCCTCTTTTCTTATCTCCCCCCATTCCCTATTTCCCTATTTCTCTATTTCTAACATATAATAATAACAATAATAAATGACCACTGGAAACAATGGAGTCATCATGCAGGCGCCTAACCCCAGAGTTAACCCAAGTGGCAGAAAAATAATAATGAATAAAAACAAAAGGCCAGCACTCAAGCAGGTAAACCTCTTCTCCATGATTATTTCTCACTTAAAATAATTTTAAACTCTAACTTTGGTTTCTAGACTTTCCTGCCCCTATGAATATATTTATGTTTTACTAATAACTTGTAATGATAATCGAAACTGCTTCCTTCCTTTATTAATTTGACTATGTTTTTCTCTGGAATTTTTCTTTTCAATAATTATATATTTAGAAATAAACTATAAATAAAATTTTCAACTACAATAATTCTCAAGGCTAACTATTTTTACTGTGCTTGATTCTTCTTTTCTGTACCAAGTGTATTTTTTGTCTACATATTTTCATACTCTAAGGCAGGAACTGGGTTTAAAATATATCAGAATAGGCCATGTTGGAAAATTAATTTGTTCCTTATGTTGTATAACTTTTACATGTTGAAAAGTCTCTAATTTAATTCCTCTAGGGTTGATTTTACTATCCTTTTAAATAATAATGAAAGGATTAACTAGGTTCCTATAGACTTACACAGGAGAATATTTTCTTCTTTCCCATGACAATTTTGGGAGAAAATGCTTGTGTTCTGACAGAAATTTCTCAAGTTGCATTTTTATTTCTTTAGATATGTGTGTGTGGAACCAACGTGAAGAGGTTAAGTACTTTGCAGTCAAATTACCCTGCAGCTCTGTGTGTGGAACAGTGAGGACATGCATACACTCAAATAAGACAAAATGACCTAGATAGCCAATGAAATATAAGCAGCTGTATTTCTATCTTTGCCTTTAGGGTTCTTGGCTTAGACTATGGAACAAAATATGTCAAAGAGAAAACCAAACTGAAAACCATAAACATGAGTATTTCAAGTATATATGGGATAAACTCAAGGATGAGTAAATGGTTTAGAATTAGACAAGTGATGGCTTACATTTCAGATTTATATAGCTTCTTCTACAGAGAACAGTTTATTCTTAAAGAAGTAGAGTGATAAATGTAAAAGACCTTGAGTCCCTGTGGGTAGCACATGCTGGGAGGGTAAACATCTGGGAAACTCAAAATAGATAAAGTCTAGTTAATATACTTTGATATGTGGGCTCTTCTTGTGGTTCAGAGTGAAAAGGTTTAAAGTTGATTCACATTTTTGACTTTCATAGTAGAGAGGAAAAAAATTGGTTATTCTGTAAACTTATGACCTGTCTCTTGGCAAATAGAAGACAGAATATTTTACTTATGTTATTTATTATTCTTTTTAAAACACTTATCTATTTTTTACTTATGAAAAAGAGAGAGAGAGAGAGAGAGAGAGATTCCAGAGGACTTCTCAGCTCTTATACATCCCAGGATAAAACCTTGGGATATAGGTGTGCAAAACCATAGTCGACCTTGAACTATTGCTATATATAGTCTACTTGCTCTTTCTTAATTGTTTTAAGACTGTGGTCTGAAAGATATCATAGTGAATAAAGTGTGAGACTTTCATGTAGTCCGGTGTCCATGCCCTGGCATTTCATGTGTCAACTTGATACTCTGGTTCTCTTCCTCACCTCTTTCTCATCAATAATTCAGATTAAGGATTGCCTTAATACCCAAGTAATTCTTATATCTAAAGAACATATTTTCTAGTGACATATTTGGATTTCCTATATACTATTAAATTGATGGAAGCACCATCTTCTGCACTACTGATCTGAGAATAAGTTGTTTATGAATTTCTAGACACATACATGTATTCATGTTTCTGCAGTAAGAATTAAATAGACCAATTCATCTGCACACCTGCTGGAACCTGAGGTCCCTGAGACCAGTTCTCTGACAGAGAAATTTTCAGCCACTACCTTATTTCTTTTTATTTTCTGCTACCTAGACCCACTGAACACTGAATTTTCTGGTTCTAAAGAAGTCCTGCTCTAGTCATTCACAGCCCTTCTCAAACTTTGCATTTAATAATCGTTATTTAAAAAGCCCAATTTAATGGTCTGACATTCTATTAACTTTTTTTCTCAGCTTTTTCCATGTCATCACAACTGGCAGAAACTAAAATTTGAAGTTATAATTAGCTAAAAATACAGTTTTATTGTTGAAACTTTAAAACTGTTTTTGTCCTTCCTCTTCCAGAACATTCCCTGGAAGAGCCTGGAAGGTACAGTAGAAGGATTTATAGATTAGAATTCATATAAAGAACCTCACCGTTCAAAAAATGTCTCCAAATATGCTCTTCCAATTAAGTCACATTTTTGACAAACCCATCTTTTGAAATTAACACCAGCCTAAAGAATAATTTAATCAAGTAATCAGATTGCCTAGAATCTAATTGAATCCAACAATATTTTCTAGGACCCTGACAGGGTTCTAAGGTATTAAAATCATATCAGAAGTGACTTGATGAGGTTGATGATGGGGAGCTGCTAAATGTTTTCTGAGACTTACTTGGGATGAGCTGCCAACTCTTTCCCTGAATTGAGTTACCTCCATATAGTATGAAGGCAGAGAGGAGAAAACTCAGGAGTGTTTTTATAGCCATCAGGTTGTAGCAACAGAGAATCATGGTCTCTGAATTATATTTTGCCACCTTCTTCTCTCTTCTTATGCTAATAGGACATTTAGAGATTTAGTAAATTCAACAAATTTGAAGAATTATTTCTATTTTCAATCATCTAATGAATTGCAGTCATTTCCCAGGTTACCAATCCATTGCTTAGTCTTCAAGGGTAGGAAAGAAGGAAGATATTTAGCACCTTTCTTATATTTTGAATCAGAATCCTTTGAAGTAAAGGTTTTCCACCTGAATATGTTTCCCAGTTTTACCTTTACTTAGATTTTTGTCTTGCCAAGGCATATTTCAGATTTTATTTTTGGATTTGATCATATAATTTGGGGTATTTTATATTGTCTTAATGTGATTTCATGAGTTATTACCATTATTGTTGTTACTATTTTATTTTACCATTTTCACCATCAATGTACTATTATTCTAAATGAGTCCATAGTCTAAAAATAACAGACAGTGGAGAAGTTCAGGAACGGTGATGATATGAGAAAGATAGAAGTTTTCATTGGTTTTTCTAGTTTCTGATATAGGTTACTGAGAGGATAGTGATTAGAGATGAATTTGCTGCCAACAAACTGAGATTAAGAGACTGTTGATATAAGTCAAATAGTATGTGATGAGCTGAGGCTTTGGCTCTGGCAAAAGTCTGAGATGACAAGTATGGCCTTCCTGACCTTACAGAAGTCCCCGGCCTCTCCCTCTGAAAATGCCTCAATTCTTTTTTGAACAACAGACACACATGCTTATTTTGTGGCTATGATAATGATGATACAGATCTGATTATAATACACCTTAAAAGACATGCAGTGACAAAATAGTTAAGAAATTATAGCATCGGGGGTCGGGCGGTAGCACAGCGAGTTAAGCTCATGTGGTGTAAAGCCCAAGGACCGATGTAAGGATCCTAGTTCAAGCCCCCTGCTCCCCACCTGCAGGGGTGTCGCTTCACAGACAGTGAAAGTGGTCTGCAGGTGTCTGTCTTTCTCTCCCCCTCTCTATGTTCCCCTTTTCTATCCATTTCTCTCTGTCCCATCCAACAAATAATGACATCAACAATAACAATAATAACCACAATAAGGCTACAACAACAAGGGCAACAAAAAAGAAAAGGGGAAAAAATGGCCTCCAGGAGCAGTGGAGTCTTGGTGCAAGTACTAAGCCACAGCAATAACCCTGGAGGCAAAAAAAAAAAAAAAAAAAACATAAATTATAACATCAGATTATAACTCAAATAAAATAAATATCACAATTATGTATGATTATCAATGAATGCTCAGTGAATAAATGCATACATAAATAAGTGAAATAGTGGTAGAAAATTATTACAAAAAAGTCCAATGAGGAGTCGGATGGTAGCGTAGTGGGTTAAGGGCATAGGCACAAAGCACAAGGATCAGTGTAAAGATCCCGGTTAGAGCCCCAGGCTCCCCACCTGTAGGGGAGTTGCTTCACAGGTGGTGAAGCAGGTCTGCAGGTGTCTCCCTTTCTCTCCCCCTCTCTATCTTTCTTTCCTCTCTCCATTTCTCTCTGTCCTGTCCGACAATGACAACATCAATAGCAATAATAACTACAATAATAAAACAAGGACAACAAATAGGAAAATAAATAATAAATATTTTTTAAAAAGTCCAATGAAATGTGAAAGAAAGAAAGAATATAGTAAATTCTTGATGGATAGTAACAGCACTCATTACAGCAGACCCACCAATGAATGCCAAATTTAGTTGGAAATTTTTAAGAAGCAAAAGAAAGAGGTGTGACTGTGGAGTAGGAACTATTTCAGATCACTATCCTGATAAATTAGCAAAAAAAAAAAAAAATCACCTGAAAACTAACAAACAAACAGGGTATCTTCAGAAACTTATTAAACCACAGCCACCAAATTGCATATGCTACTATGATTTCATCCTGAACTCTCTGGGCCTCATGACCTCACCAATGCATCTCAGAACCTCAACCCTCCTAGAGCCCTACCCTACTATAGAAAGATGGTAGCAGATATGGATCAACCTTCAGTGACCATATCTAGTAAGGAAGCAATTACAGGAACCAAACCTCCCACCTCCTAAACCCCAAAAAGAATTTTGCTCCATACTGCCAGAGGGGTAAATGTTAGGGGAAGATAAGCAGAGGGCTTTGAGCTCTAATTCCATCAGGACTTGGAAAGAAAGGAAACAAAACAAAACAAAAGGAAGTATACTCAGAAGCAGTAGGTGTGACATAGAAAATGGACAAATTATATATATATATATATATAGATATATAGTTATAGAAATAATAGTCAACCCATATCTGTGATCTTGGGAGAACTAATGAAGTTTCCAATGCATGGAATGGGGACATGGAACTCTGGTGGAGGGAAAGGTGTGGAATTATATTCCTGTTTTCTTATAATTTTGTAAAGCAGTTTTAAATAAATAATAAGAAAGAAACAGGAGAATAACAGAGACTTGGAAATTATCCTCCAAATTAGTTATTTACTGTACTGGTTTTAAGGATGCTCCAAGGTCTTTTGATAGTCCTCCATTAAGCATGCAGTGCATTTATTTCCTACTTTAATATTTACTGACTAACTCATATCTAAAGTACATGATACAGAAAGGGGAATATTAATTTTATAGGGAAAGCTGGCAACGCTGCCAAGTAATCATGGTAATCATAACCAGAAATAAATCAAGTTGTTACCAAATATCCCATGATACAGTTCAGTGAGAAAAGACATCAAATCTGTAATCTTCTTTTCCAAAATTCATAACCCCAATGTATCATGAGCAAGCATCAGATGAAACCAAACCAAAGGGTGGGCTACAAATATCAAACTAGAAAAAGCCATAAAAAAGTCAAGGCCATGAAAAGTCAGAAAAGAAACTCTCACAGAATGAGGAGGCTAAGGAGATATGGCAATCCAATGAACTGTGTTATCTTGCATTCAAGTTAGAAACAAAAGCAAAATGATCAGTGGAAAGATATTTGAAATTTAAATGTACCCTGTACTTACTTTCTGTCAGAAGGTTTCCACTTTCACCTGCTTTTCAACTCCTGTTGCCTTTCTTATATAGCTTCTTGTATTTCATTTCTACATAGTATTTGGCATCATATGAACCTCTAATGTCATTTGAATACAAAAAAAAATCAGAGAAGAAACTTGTGTCCAAAGAAAGAAAGGCAAGGGAAAAAATAAAACACACCTATAATATCAGGTGTTTGAGTAACCAAAAGACCTTGATGAAAAAAGCATACAGATGAGCATTGGTGATGCTGCTGTGAATAATATATATATTTTATTGAGAGGGTTCAATGGTTTATAGTATACTCAGTGGCACATGGGTGCTGTTCCAGTATGCACAAGTTCAAAGTTCTCTTCCATCCCTCCCTGCCCCTCCTCCTCCAAAGTCTTTTGCTTTGATGCAATATACCTTGTTTAGTCCAGATTTCACTTCATGTTCTCCCTCCCTATCCCTATATGGGGCATAATTTTCAAGTCATGAGGCATTTCCTTTTTTCCTTATGAATGACTTCATTCAGTACTTTGAAAGTGTTTTGATTAGAGATCAATGTTTTCCCACAAACTGCCCTTCCCTATATGCCATGAACACAGAAAAAACTGCCTATATTATCTAAAACCATCTTGTGTTAAACATTTTCAAATTCTACCTGCTTTTCTTGAGAAAGATACTTTTGTTTTTATATGTACTGACTTTATGTAGACATATATTGACAGGAATGGTCACAACAGCTATTGCAGCACAATATATATATATCTATTCATTAAAAATTGCCGTTTTATGGCAATTTACTTAATTTGTCTTAGCTTTGTGGTTTCTGCACAATGCAATACATTGCTGAGAATCCTCATATTCTGAACATCACCAGGTAGGTCACTGAAGAAATGATGGAACTTCCTTCTTGTATGGTGGCTTATCCAATGTTTCTCAATGTCAGTCCCACCCTTGTACAGCCTGAGTTCTGCCATTTTGGGTACAATAGACTCTTTCTCACGCTCTCTGGACTATTCATTTTATGATAGACTTTATCAGTGGGGACCCCAATGTAAGATACAAAGGATGAGGAAAATGTGATTCTTTCCTCTCTCCTACCTCCTGATCATAAGGTTCTAGGATCAGCCAGTCTTATCCTTGTTGTGTTGTCCACTTTTAGTTGCCTGTCTGTTTAATAGAGTGCTTCCTTCATAAACCAGGTACCAGTGCTCTAGCACCCATGTTGCTGCTAGTCTTTCCAAACCTGTGATACAAGTATTGTTACCCCGTGTTAGAAGAGTATATCACTTCTGCTTTTCTAGTCAGACAGAGCCCTCAGCCAGTAAATCCAAGCTTACAATTTCCAACCTCACAGTTGCAACCTGACTATAGAATTTCAAGTCTGGGGTGAACCTCACAAACTTTATTTTTCCAGTTTATGGATGTATTTGGCATTGTTTTAAAGTTCAGGCCACTTTCACAAAATATTTTAGCTGAAAAATAGCAGCTTTGATATTAAAATTTAGCTTTACTTACATACTTTGATTTGAATTTAATTTTCATGTCCAAATGCTTTGGGGGAAATTTAAAAGGAACTAATTAAAGCAGCTATATTCCATGAGAAGTGAGTCCAGAATTTTATATGGGATAAAAACAAGCAGTTTCTTCAAATTTCTCTTTTGGTTCATAGTGATTCAGTTTTCTCATCCATTCTCCTTTTAATAGGACTACAATAGACACTTTTTAAAAATTTAGTAATAAGGTTCCCTGGACACATTCTGTAGGACTCCACAGAAGGAGGAGTGAGAGCTCAAGAGATCAAACTGAGTTGAAAATAAATCCATCTTTCCTATTGACCTTCTGACCAAATGTTTCCATTTCTCATCAATTAGACCTCCTGACCTATGCAATCTTTACATTCAACAATGCTTCCTTAGAAGGGTTGATCACTGATGCACACCTCATCATACTGGCGGCTTGCAGACATGAGACCCATACAGGCACAGAATTTTCAGTGTGTGAGTCTCGCTGCACATATGTTTAATGTCTCAATATTTCAAACCAATTTGTGATAAGTATCTTTTAATGGTAAAATTTACATTTTGACAGGATAATATTTTAATATTATTTTGGACCTTGACTACTAATAGTAAAATTATCTTAAATTATTATGCTGTATTTTTTTAACAGAGTGAATTTGCTTCTGATTGAAATGAATAAACTCATTTAATAGAGTGATTTGGTAGTGTTTATCACTAATCAAAATAAAAACTTAGATGTTCTATTATTTTATTAAGCTTTAAAGATTTATTTATTTTTAAAATTACTTTGTTGTAGGACTAATGGTTTACACTTGACAGTGAAATACAATTGTGTGTACATGCGTAAAATTTCCCAGTTTTCCACATAACAATTCATCCTCTTCTGCCTTCATGTTCCAGGACCTGAACCCTCCTCTGAAACACAAAGTCTTTTAGTTTGGTGAAGTAAACCAACTCCAGTCCAAGTTCAGCTTAGTGTTTTCCCTTCTGATCTTGTTTTTCAATTTCTGTCTATGAATGAGATCATCCCATATTCATCCTTCTCTTTTTGATTTATCTCACTTGACATGTTTCCTTCAAACTCCATGCAAGATGGGGTGAAGAAGGTGAATTAACCATTTTTAATAGCTGAGTAGTATTCATAAATGTATATACCACAATGTATTTATCCACTCATCTGTTGTTGAAGCAACACCTGGGTTGCTTCCAGGTTTTGGTTATTACAAATTGTGCTGCTATGAACACAGGTACACCCAAATATTTTTGGATGGGTCTGTTTGGTTCCTTAGGACATATCCCCAGAAGAGGAACTGCAGAGTCATGGGGGTGGTCCATTTCAGGCCTTCTGAGGTTTCTCCAGACTGCTTTCCATAGTGGTTGAATGAATTCACATTCCTACCAACAATGAAGGAGGGTTCTTCTCTTCCCACAACCTCCCCAATATTTGTTGTTGATACAGTTTCTGTTGTATGACAGTGTCACAGGAGTGAAATGGTATCTCAATTAATTTATTTTTTATCATTTCTTTATTGGGGAATTAATATTTTACATTTGACAGTAAATAAAATAGTTTGTAGATGCATAACATTTCTTAGTTTTCCACATAACAATACAACCCCCACTAGGTCCTCTGTCATCCTTCTTGGACCTGTATTCTCCCCACCCCCACACCCTAGAGTCTTTCACTTTTGGTGCAATGCACCAATTCCAGTTCAGTTTCTACTTGTGTTTTCTCTTCTGATCTTGTTTTTAAATTTCTGTCTAAGAGTGAGATCATCCCATATTCATCCTTCTGTTTCTGACTTATTTCATTTATCATGAATTTTCAAGGTCCATCCACCTTTGGCTGAAAATGGGGGGGGGGGGGAGAAATGGTGTAGTCACCATTTTTTATAGCTGAGTAGTATTCCATTGTGTATATATAGCACAACTTGCTCAGCCACTCATCTGTTGTTTGACACCTGGGTTGCTTCTAGGTTTTGGCTATTACAAATTGTGCTGCTAAGAACATATATGTACCTACATATATGTTCATAAATGTACCTATTTATATGAACATAAATGTACCTATTTTTAATGGGTGTTTTGGGTTCCTTAGGATATATCTCCAGGAGAGGAATTGCAGGATCATAGGGTAGGTCCATTTCTATCCTTCTGAGAGTTCTCCAGACTTTTCTCCACAGAGGATGGACCAATTTACATTCCCACCAGCAGTATAGGAGGATTCCTTTGACTCCACAAACTCTCCAACATTTGTTGCTATTACCTTTTCTGATATATGCCATTCTCACAAGAGTGACGTGGTATCTCATTGTTGTCTTTTTTTGCATTTCTCTGGCCATCAAAGACTTGAAGCACTTTTTCATGTGTTTCTCAGCCTTTTGGATCTCTTCTGTGATGAATATACTGTCCATGTCCTCCCCCCATTTTTGGATGGGGTTATTTGTTTTCTTGTTGTTGAGTTTGGCAAGCTCTTTATATATTCTGATTATTAGCCTCTTGGCTGATGTATGCCATGTAAAGATCTTCTCTCATTCTGTGAGAGGTCTCTTGATTTAAGTTGTAGTTTCTTTTGTTGTACAGAACCTTTTTAATTTGATGTAGTTCCACAGGTTTATGGTGCCTTAGTCTGTTGGTATGCTTCTGGATTCTGCTTGTGCACTTGTGTTGCTTGCTATGTGTTCTGTTTGCACATCCACTGTTGGCTGGACACCCCCCCTGCCTCCAGGATATTGGTTTGGTCTCACTCCCCCTGCCTCTGGGAGATCTTGGCTTAGTCCTCACTGGTTCTTGCTCTTTCCTTCTCCACGCCCCCTATCCTGGGTATTTCCGGGGTTCCTGACTCTGAGACTGAGGAGAAATGGAGGACAGAATTGTTTTGTGATTAGGTTTTTGAACTACATCTCTGCTTGCTTGTGAATAAAGAGATACTGCTCCCCAGCTCAGCCACGAGTCCCTGGTCATCTGTCTCCCTTCCGTGAAGCTAGCCCGGCATACTGGCGCCCTGAACTGGGACTGACATTAGTCTTCTTTATAATTGGATTCATTTCATTGAAGAAGTCTCTAAAATTTATGTGGAAAAGAGTTCTGCCAGTATTTTCCTTTAAGTACCTAAAAGTTTCTGGTCTAACGTCCAAGTCCTTGATCCAACTGGAATTTACTTTTGTGTTTGGCGAAATATAGTGGTTCAGTTTCATTCTTCTGAGTGTTTCAACACATTTTTTCCAACACCATTTGTTGAAGAGTCTCTGCTTTCCCCATTTAATAGGCTGTGCACCTTTGTCAAAAATTAAATATCCATAGGTATGGGGACTTACTTCCAGGCTCTCAGTTCTATTCCACTGTTCAGTGTGTCTCTTCATGTCCCAGTACCAAGTAGGTTCTGATGACAATGGCCCTATAATGCACTTTGAGATCTGGGAGTGTGATGCCTCCAGTTCTGTTCTTCTCGAGAGTGTCTTGGCAATTCTAGGTTTTTTCTGCCAGATAGACATTTGTATCATTTGGTCTCTTCTCCTAAAAAATGTGGTTGGGATCTTGATGGGGATGGCATTAAATTTGTAAATGGCTCTGGGTAGTATATTCATTTTGTTGATGTTAACTCTTTGAACATGGATTATCTTTCCACTTCTTTGTGTGTTTTTCAATTTCCTTGAGCAGTGACTCATCATTTTCATTAATTTTCATCCCACTTCCGGTTATCTTGTCCATCTCCAAAACTCTCTCCCTTTACACTGTCTGAACTGGAAGACGCTTTGAAGAGGGTTAAACCAGTAACAGCTGCTGGCTATGATAACATCACCCCAGAACTCATTCTTAACCTGGCTCCCGCGGCTAAGGAGTGGCTCGCTTCATTCCTGTCCCACATCTTGGAATCTGAGTCTATGCCCAAAGTTTGGTGTCGTGCGAAGATTATAGTGGTTTTGAAACCAAAGAAAGACCCAACAGTGGCCGCCAGCTATAGACCAATTTCTCTCCTCTCTGTGTGTTAAAAACTCCTTGAGAGGCTGCTTCTGTCACGTATTTCTCATCTTACAGAGAAATTCCTATCACCCACCCAAGCTGGTTTCTGCCCAGGAAGATCTACCTGCGAACAAGCCCTGGCCCTCTCAACTTACATTGAAAATGGATTCCAGAAGAATTTAAAGACGGGTGCTGTCTTTGTTGATCTCACAGCAGCCTATGACACGGTCTGGCACCGTGGTCCCCTAGTCAAGATCTCAACATGCCTGCCTCCATGGGTGGCCAACACTATATCGTCTCTTCTCCAGAACAGAAGATTCCGGGTGCATCTGGGTGACAAGTCTAGCAGATGGAGACCTGTCTCAAGTGGCCTCCCCCAGGGCTCTGTTCTGGCTCCTACGCTATTTAATATTTACATCAATGACCTCCCAGAAACTTCTTCAAGGAAGTTCATCTACGCCGATGACATCTGCTGTGCAACTCAGGCATCCAAGTTCGACATCCTCGAGGAAACACTCACAAAAGACATGTCTCTGATATCTGATTACTGTAAAAAATGGCGACTAATCCCTAGCACTGAAAAAACAGTATCATCTGTTTTCCATCTACACCATGCCTCGGCCTCTCGTGAGCTTAATGTGCAGCTTGGCGGTACGAGAATCTGGCATGAAGCCCAGCCAGTCTATCTTGGCATTACTCTCCATCGCACCCTGTCATTTCACAAACATCTCATAAAAACTGCAGCAAAGGTGGGCGCGAGGAATAACATCATTGCAAGACTGGCCAGCTCCTCATGGGGCGCGAGCGCTTCCACACTACGATCATCATCTCTGGCATTATGCTATTCCACTGCAGAATACTGTGCCCCAGTATGGTTCCGTAGCCCCCATGTCCACTTGGTCAATTCCAAATTATATTCCTCCATGAGGATAATTTCTGGAACCATCCGTTCCACCCCGGTTCCATGGCTGCCAGTTCTTAGCAACATCACCCTGCCAGATATTCATCGGGATGCGGCATCATCTAAGTTCATTTCCCACGTCTACGCTCTACCGGACTTGCCAATATATGCGGATATCTTCGCCCACCCTGTCCAGCGCTTGACGTCTCGTCACCCAATCTGGTCCCCTACGTCTACACTGAACTTCTCTGTTCCAGTCTCCCAGGTTGACCCTTGCAGGGGTCTGTGATGAGGTGTTTGTTCTTTATCTCAGCTGACTGCCAACTCTGTTTCCAAGAGACTGGACTTTGACCTAGCACGTTATGATTGGGCCCTCCTCAATCGCTATCAAACAGGCCATGGCCGGTGTGCTGCTATGTTCCATCGCTGGGGAGCCAGAGACGACCAGAATTGCCCCTGTGGTTACAGACAGACTATGACCCACATAGTCAATGACTGCCACCTCTCCAGATTCAGAGGAGGTCTCGAAACTTTACATCAGGCTCAACCTGACGCTGTTGACTGGCTACGGAAGAAGGGCAAACGCTAGAAGAAGAATTTTCATTATACAAGTCTTTCACTTTTTGGTTAGGTTTACTTCTAGATATTTTATTTTTTGTTGCTGTAGTAAAAAGAATTGATTTCTGGATTTCAACTTATTCTAGCTTAGTGTTTGCATAGAGGAATGCCACTGACTTTTGAATGCTAATTTTGTAGCCTGATACCTTACCATATTGCCTGATGATTTCCAAAAGCTTCTTGCTGGATTCCTTAGCTTTTTCTATGTATACTATTATGTCATTTGAAAATAGGGACAATTTGACTTCTCTATTAATCTGTATCCCTTTAATTCCTTGCTCCTGCTTGATTGCTATGGCAAAAACTTCCAACACTATGTTGAATAGTAATGGTGATAGTGGATATCTCTGTCTAGTACCTGCTCTGAGGGGAAATGCTTCCAGTTTTTCACCATGGAGTATGATGTTGGCTGTAGGTTTGCTATATATAAACTCCATTATCTTGAGGAATATTCCGTCTATTCCCATTTTAGTAGTGTTTTGATCATAAATGGATGTTGTATTTTGTATTTTTCTCAGAATCTATTGATATGACCAAGTGGTTATTTATCTTGCTTTTATTGATGAAGTGGATCACGTTGATTGATTTACATATATTAAACCAATCCCACATCCCTGGGATAAAGCCCACTTGGTCATGATGAACAATCTTTTAATATAGTACTGTATCCAGTTGGCTAGAATTTTGTTCAATATTTTTGCATCTATGTTTATTAGAGATATTGGTCTGTAGTTTTCTTTTTGGTTGTGTCCCTGTCTGCTTTTGATATCAAACTGATGTTGGCTTCATAGTATCTGGAAGGGACTATTACAGTGTCCTCAGTCTTCTGGAAGACTTTTAAAAGTATAGGTATTAATTCTTCTTTGAAAGTTTTGTAGAATTCATTTGTAAACCATCTGGTCTAGAACTTTTATTTTTGGGAAGGTTTTTGATAGCTGTTTCAGTTTCATTAGCTGTGGTGGGCCTGTTCATGTTATCTAGTTCCTCTTTACTTAATTTTGGAAGTTCATATGTATCTAGGAAATCATACATTTATTTCAGGTTCTCTAGCTTGGTGGCATATAGTTGTTAATAGAAGCCTCACATGATATGTTGAATTTCTGCGGTATCTATTGTGATATCTCCTCTTTCATTTACAATCTGATTTATTTGGGTTTTTCCCTTTTTTGTTTTGTGAGTCTGGCTAAAGGTTTTTGTCAATTTTGTTCATTTTTTCAAAGAACCAACATTTACTTTTGTTGATCTCTTGTCTGGTTTTCTTATTCCCAGTGTTATTTATTTCTGCCCTAACTTTAGTTACTTCTGTCCTTCTGGTTGCTTTAGGGTTCCTTTGTTCTTTTACTGTCTTTATTTGAATTTCTCTGACAATGATTTGGAGCTTTTTTTTTTTTTTTTTTTTGCCTTTTAGATCTCTTCTGTGGTGAATATTCTGTTCATATCCTTTCCCCATATTTTGGATGGGCTCATTTGTTTTCTTTTTGCTGAGTTTGAATTTTATGAGCTCTTTAAGATCTATTTTTCTTAGTGCAAGAGAGAGACAGAGAAAACACCACACAACCATATGTCCTATCAGGTATCCACTCATAAGCAAGTCCTGCATTTTACATCTAAGTCTTCTCTCTAATAGAAATACAGATGATTTTATTATATGGAAGGGAGAAGAAAGGAAGGAAGAAGAGAAGGAAGGAAGGCAAGATGGAAATAAGGTAGGGAAAGAAAATGAGAGAAGAGGAGAAAAGAGAAAAAAAAAGGTAGAGAGGGAAGGGAGGGAAACACCTGTAATTTATTATAGATAATGCAACACCTTTCTCTCTTTATGGCCAAAAAGGTGAAAATGACTTTATTTTACAGAGTTTTTTGCCTAAACATTCTTTCTTAAAAGGAATAGGACTGTTGTTTCACAAATACAGACCTATAGCTTAATGAGACTACAATTTTAGTTTTTGTCTATTTTGCTTACTAGAGCTATCTATAAGTTTGACTTAGAAGACATAATTTAGACAACTAAATTTTCATGTGAAATTCAGTAATTAAAATATTTCCTGGAGACAAAGATTTCGCATAGCTTCTAGTTTAATAGTAAAATTGCCAGAGTGCAGAGGAAGACAACATTAAATTTATTAGTGTCTGGTTGACCTTGTCAGTGATTACTCTTTAAGACTTGGCCAGAAATGCAACGAAATGTTAATTATTTGGTGTTTTCTGAATTTTTCTCCCCTAAATGATTACCAGCATTCACTAGGAAGTAATTGCTTTCTTATTCTCCTTCTTATAAATTGTCTTATAAGAACATGTTTGTTTTAGATGACAGGAGTTCATATCATCCACTTTAACCTTTGTTGGGAAGCAAATGAATGCATCCTCTATTCTGTATTATTCAAAAACTAAACAAGTGACCAAATAAGCCTCTGGGAGATGAACATGATAAGAAAAATATAAATTTATTAGTAATGTATATGCCTCTAGTATACATGAAAGAGTATTCACCCATGCAGCTCCAAAGTTATCTATAAGTAAGATTAGCTAGAGCAGATGGTATGGGAGGGAGAAAGAATATTTTTCTAGGGATGTTATCAAAGAAGGCACATTAAAACAAGAGTGATTTAGATTTAGTTAGGGAGGTCAGGTCTT